>NW_004524689.1:3265900-3267817 GCF_000260255.1 Octodon degus
CTCTGAGAAGTAAAGGATATTTTATTGCTTTTCCCATCTCTCTCGGTTCTCCCCAGATTTCCCTGCTCCCTGGCTTGCCTTGGGTATCCTGAGACATTTGTGGGCCTTCCTCCAGGCAGTCCTGGGGCTCAGAAAATGAGTGATCTAGGGATCATGCAGTTTTATAAGTCGAAGATGGCAGGCCTTCCACAGCAGTCCCCTCATGGCTGTGCATGTCCTACATGGCAGGTGCCCCCACGTGCTGGTGCCCCTCACACTGATCTCAGCCCTATAAAAGCAGAACCTTGTTTCCCTCACCCATTACTGTATCCCAAATACCTAACAAGTTGTGGCATATGGAGGATGCCCAATAAATGTCAGTTAAATAAGTAAATTGGGCTGTAAACTCTTAGTGAAGACCTGGGCCACTGGAAAGCTGCAGTCCACAAACAAGTCTCTTCACTGCTTCGCCTTTCATTCGTCGCAGCAGGCTGAAGACTTGCTTTAGGGGTTGTCTTGGGTTCTGAAAAATGGACCCACATAATCTTACACCTTTTTTGAGGACAGAGGCTCATGCCTGCCTGCTCTATGCGTTGCATTTCCATGAAAAATTATGTTTCAGAAAGCACAGTATCAGGCTTTTTAAAATGCCTGTAATCCACTTATCTTCACTACAAAGCCAAAGCTGTAGCATCCTCCAAGACAGCACACTTCCGCACAGAGAGGGCTCTGCTGCCCGTGTGTCCGGGGTCCCCATGCTAAGAAGGCTGCGGAGGGATGGGGGTGTTGACTCCAAAGTGAAGGAGATGGGTCAACCACATAATCTCTAAGACCCCACATATGTTTGGTTTTGCTCCTGTACCTGGAGCCTCTCTCTACTCTTCTGCCTGCATCAAAGGCTGTGTCAGATGAGCCGCATGTGGCCCAGATAGAAGGAGAAAGGAAAGCACCTGGGCATAAACATGTGGTGTGGGAGGGAGTGAGGCCCCCTTCAGAGAGGGGAGTGCTGCAGGCGTGGTGGCGGCGGGAGTCGATGCACTACCCTGGAGAGACGGGATCCCAGCATCACAGAGAGCAAGAGAAGAGGAGGCCCAGTTCCTGGCGCCAAAGTCATACGGTTCTTTCTTTCCCACTGTCACATTCTCTGTTATAAGCAATTCACTCCATTTTCACCAGAGAATAGCTCCAATCACACCTACGTACTGGGTGATAAACCTGAGGCTACCTCTTGGCAGGTAGCATGCCTGGGACACTTCACAATGCCACGTCCAGAGCGACTGAGGAGACAGACTATGCCCCTTCCTCTTCCACCTGGCTCTCCTGGCACTGAGTGGCTCATGCTGTAGGACACAAGCCCCCCACCCCAGCATAAGACAGAAGGAGATTCTCAGGCTGGTCCAGGACTTTGTAGGCCTCTGCAAAATGCTAACCTAGTGCTGGAAAGAGTAACAGCAGCACCCGAGAGGACCCTCCTCCCTGCATAAGGGCAGAGGAGTGGGGCACGGAGGGTCCTCGGTCCTGCCAAGCCTGGAGTCTCATCTTCCAGAAGAGAACACCTGGCTGACGGTCAAGTTTTATCACCCCAGGAGCACCATCCTTTGTCGTCCCAGTGAAATGAAAGAGCACAATCAGGGCCAGCAGGGGGAGAGGCACAGGCAGGATTCCTGTCGGGATAATGCTCAGAGACTGCCCTTAGAAACGCGCGGAGGAGCTATTCCTGTGCCAACTCTCCTACGACCTCAGATCTTTCAACACCACTTGAACATCATTTAAGCCATCCCTTCCACCCAGCGTGGTCCACCCGCCTGAGTCCTATCTCAGTGGGTCAAGACCTCCGGTGGACAGGCCCAGGAACCAGGCTGCCTATTGCCCACTAGGGGAGCAGAATCCAACTTTGAACAGCTCAGACTTTGAGAAGCTTCTGTCCTCTATCAGATG
>NW_004524689.1:3268812-3297063 GCF_000260255.1 Octodon degus
TGTCATTCCAGGCAGGGACCGTGCATCAGAGCCAGGCCATGGAGCCCGCAGTGGGCCTGGCAGCGTCAGGCTCAGGGACTTCCCAGTGGCTTTTATGTTCCCTTTCAGAGCAGCCATAAAGAAAACAAGACATAAAGTTCCTGCTGCATAATGTGTGGCTTATAGGTGGTTTCATTGCTGTTTGCAAATGGCCAAAGTGCCCCATCTGCTCCCCTCAGGACTGAGAAGGTGTGCAGAGCCCAGAAAAGGGGGCCTGGGCATGCTGCCTGCACCTTCCTGCCTCCCAGTCAGGCCAGGGGTGCAGCTGTCCCCAGGACGCAGGCTTCTGCCTGCAGGGTCACCCATGGCCCCCTGGGTGACTGGGCTTCCGCCCCACAGCCCCCAAAGGACGCCACATGAGGACTGCAGGGCCACACACGTATATGTTGGAGGTCTACAGACTCAGCCCTCTGTGGAGAGAAGCTACAGAGGCCCCGGAGCAGCTTGGCCACCTCTGCTTGGCCACGGTCACCTTCCCAGCCCCTGGTGACTCTTCCTCCTTACAGAGGGCCCCCCATCCACTGACTTTGCTTACTGATTGTATTATAAATAAGGATGGAAATCATCCAGAAACTTCGCCCATAAGTGATTCAGACATTTGCAGTACCTGCAAGGATTGCTTAATCGCTATTCTTGTTTATGTTAATCTACTCTATTAAATTTAATTTGTTGGTAATATCAATTAACACAAATTTATTGTGTTTAAAAACATATTGAGCTATTCATTTGTGTTTAGGTTGAGGTTTAAATTAGGTTAGGTTCACAAGTTGTTGTAAAAATAGTCCAAAGAGCTCTGTCCAGCGTCACTCCTTGGAGACCCCAGCGTGGCCTCTCCAGCATCCTCGGACACTCCTGTGCACATTCCCGGTACACACCGCGTGTCTCCCTCAGTGTCACCATGCACATGTGTGTCAGCGTGTGTGAGCCCGCGCCTGTGTCCACATGCGTCTGTGTGTGCACCAGTGTCTGTGCACTCGCGTCCCTGCGTGTCTCTCTGCGTGTGCGTGTGTGTCTGGGCTGTGCTCCCACCTGTGAGCTCTGAGGACCTGTCTAGGCACATGCATGGAGCTCCCACCATGTCACCACCTGTGCCACCAGTCACCACGCTCCAGCTCCACAAAGCCCTGCCCCCAACACCCCAGCAGGCCCTGCGTGTCTGGCCCCCCCAAGGACGAGTAGCCACACTGTCGTGACTCTGCAGGGCAACACTTGTTTGGTGGATGCTGCGTGCATGGTGCCTCAACCCACCATAGCACCGGGGATGACAGAGCACAGCGGAAGGCGGGCCACAGACCTGGGATGTCCCACAAGGAACCCACTCCACCTCACCACCAGTCCAGGGACAGAAAACAGGAGGGCTGTTTCCCAGTGGGGGACACTTCCCCAAGCACAGAAGATGACATTACGATGACCATCTTCTTCAGGAACCTCTAGGTTTCAAAGAGTGGCCAGGAAGAAGGGAGGCAGAGGACACTGCAGACGTCCCTGCTCCTATCAGGTCCCCATCGTAGGTGACATGACTGGCGAACCCACATCTCCACTCTCACTGATCAGGTGGCCCCTGGACTACTACTTCCCCCTAAGGTTCTCTCCTGGCCATGCCAAAACCACAGTGCTTAGAGCACAGCGCTGGAGAGGCCCCCTCGCACCCCCTGAGCTTTAACCCTGCTTAGCAAGAGGAAGCAGCCTTTGGGGGATGTAAGGAGGGCTGGACCCAACCTTGCACTGCAGTCTCCAGGGCCTGAGCCTCAGCTCCTCTGCCTCCTCCTCGATCCCACCTGGGAACCCCCTTCCCTTCCGTGGGAGGCACCCACAACCTCACTCCAGGGCTCACAGACTACAGAATGGCTTTCAGGAACTCATTGCCTGGCATGGCGTGCTCTGCCAGGGCCGGCTGAGATGGCAATTGAGACTGGGCGTGGTGGTATGTGCCTGCAATCCCAGTTCTTGGAAGACTGAAAACAGGAGAATCACTACAAGTCCAATCTGTGTAGTGAGACCCTGCAGACGCTGTACCAAATACATAAAAAAGAAAGAAAGAAAAAAAAAAAGAACCCACAGCCATCGGTGTCCACGGCAAACACAGCTCCCCGCTGTCCCTTCGCTATCCTTTCTTGTGCCAGTTCCCAAAGGGAACAAGGACCATAATCCTCTCATGCATCCCATGTGGTCCCTGAGACCTCAGTGGGCTGAGGCTGGCAGATACAGCCCCACCCAGCACCTGGCAGCTGCCAGGGCCCACCTCCAGGGCATGCTCAGGACACTGGCCGGAAGCAGCGCTGGTCACCAAGTTGGGGCAGCACGCTGGCGACTCCACCGGGGGCAGGAGGTGGTGTGCTTGATGGGGCCAAACACACATCCTGATGGCCATTTCCACAGTGGCTCCTCTGACCCCTCTGCAGATGTCACCACTCTGCCCCTAAGGGCCAGTGCCCCAGTGCCTGTGAGCCCCGCCCTGGATGGGCCAAGGGGAGGGCAGCCCCTACCCACTCTCCAGAGCCTCTCTCCATGCTGGTGCTGTGTCCAGAGGCTTCTGAACACCAAGGCCATGTTTTCTTCGCTCTTCTCTCAGCACCGGGGCCCACACTGGATGCAGGGAGCCCTGCTAATAAATGAAGGAAGTAGTGAAGGAGCTCACCGAACTCTGAACACCAAACAAGTAGCCCACAGCTACTTGGCAGACAGCTGGGCCTCTGAGCCCTCTACCCAGCTCCTCTGTTCCAGTGCCACAGATCTCCAGGAACTCTGGCCTTGTGACCTGGGGCCTCCTGTCCCTGCAGCACAGACTGGGGCTGTTTGACCGTCCGGGCCTCATAAAGTCGTCCTTTATGCTAGGCCAAATCTCACACATTAAGACTCAAAGTTGAGAAAGTTCACAGGAGACATAATTGTGTTGTTTGATTTGTTCACCAAAGAGCCAGCCCGATTGAAAGGTTACTGTTCTCCTCAAAATATTCTGACAACTTTTTTTTTTTTTACATTTTAATGTTACCGTTTTGCCTTTTCAGAGAAGGGCTCCTATTTATCAGAGATGATTCAACGCTTCTGAAATCAGGGATTACTGGCTTTGACCTTTTCTTTATCGGCAGGCAATAAAACGAACGGGCCGGTGACAGGAATGTAAGTTGAGGATTAGGAAATTTATGCGGAGGTAGCGGGCTGAGGGGAAAGAGGCTGCAGTTGAAGTTGAGAGAAAGCAGAGGGCAGAAAGGGAAAATGTATCACAAGCCCTTTCTCACGGGCTCTCACTCCAGAAGCGAAGGTGGCAGGGCCCACAAGTGTGCGCTCCACATGAGGTGAGCTGGGAGAGACAGTCAGGGAATGTTGGACAAGGCCCCAGAGAGGGACGGGGCCCCACAGCGGGCAGTTGGAGAGGTGGAGGAAGACGACCCCTGGAAACCCCCACGGCCTCACTTGACCCTGACTGGAGAGCGCCCTCATCATCTTCCTGTCTAGCGTCTGCCAACCGAAAGCCCTGTGTGAGACACACCCGTCACTCGGCTCCACCTCCTGCCTTCCAGACCTGCCAGCGCCACTCAGCCAGGGCCCACCCCTGGCTCCTGCGTGCTCCTCTGTGCCTCGGTGGCCTAGCAGGAGTCCCTGGGAAAGACATGAGCCCCTAATCTCCATGCCTGTGAACGTGACTTTATCAGCCAAGAGTCTTGACCCAGCTCCTGGTGTCCTCAGAAGAGGAGATTTAGAGTCAGAGGCCCAGAGAGGAGGAGGGGGCCACAGCCAAACGGCGACAGCAGTGCGGCAGCCGCAAGCCCTGGAGTGCCAGGATGGACAGCGTGGCAGAGGTCAGAGGCTGGGGGGGGAAGCCTCCTCCCGTAAAGCCATCGGCAGACGCGTGGCCCTGTGGACACCTGGGCCTCGGAATTCTGGCTCCAGCACCAGCAGGCAATGTTCGGCCACCAGTTCACAGTTATTGCTGCAGCTGCTCTAGGAAGAGAAGGTAATGGGCACATTTGTACTGACACCTGTCAGGAAGGACACGTGGTCTCTGCCCCCATGCCCAGGTGGACCATGTTGGTGTCCTGAAAACCAAGGTAAGTGCAGCGGACAAGTCACAGACCGCACTCCTTGAGCAGAAAAGGGGCCTAAATCTCCATACAGTTCAGGGTCGGTCCTTGGAGGGGGCAGCTGCAGCAGGATCGCGGAGTCCTGAGTCAGAAGGGGCTCTGCCCAGGGAGCTGAGCCAACTGCCACCAGGGCAAGGCCTTGGGGACACGGGAGCTCTGGCTAGTTAGCAGCATGACCCAGTGGCCATCCTAAGGAAACCTATTTTCTACTCCTCTGAGGACATCGATGATGGTGACACCCAAGCAAACCCACTTGGCTCATGAAGCAATAGAGATGTTGGGATTTCCCAACAGGGCTTTTAGGGAAGCTTTCAAGTGGGAAAAGGGAGCCTCACAAGATGTTTGGTGCTGAAAGGGTCCCAGGTTTGCACAATGTGAGAAACACTGTCCACTAAAACGACCTCTTGATTTGCTGAGCTGTCCTTCTTGTACCCTAGGAGAAACCAGGGAGCCTTGGGGACCAGAGCCTTGCCCGGCAGGGCTGTGCAAGCTGATTGGCCGTTGGTCCATCCAATCGGAAGACAGCTACTCGACCTTCGCACCTCCTGGGTTTCAGCACCAGTTAGGAGATGAGCTTTTCTAGCATGGATCAACACTTTCAAATTGTACGGTGAAGGTTGGCATTTAAAAATATGTGCTGTGACAGCCATCCAGGCCCTCCAAATGCTGTCTAACTTTGGAAAAGTATGAGAGAAATAACAAAAAGTCTCTGTGGCTGCCAGGTAGCTGAAGTGGCCAAGCTAGAGGCTGCTGCGGAGTGGACGCAGCTCCTCGTCCCACCTGGACACAAGCACAACGGCCTCACGGACGCTCCTCCTGCAGCCGCTGCTCTGCACTCCCCTCTGCCATCTGTAGCTGCCTCCTGGACCACTGCTGTAACAAGACTAATGAAGCAAATAGCTCAAAGGCTTCCAATATGTAATACAATTTCTCAAGGCTCATTTAAATATTTCAAATCAAAAGAGGGACTCAGCTGTTATGTTTCTCCTCCTGGATCTTATTAAAATATGTGGGCAGCCTCACAATCATGCTTAATTTGGCGATAGCTTCTCTCTTTCCTCTGAGATTCACCATGTTATCAACCGGGAGCCTACTCAGCTTTTCCAAGTCCAGGGTGTTCGGGGGAAGTCTGCTCCAGAGGGGAGCCCAGGAAAGGCTGGGCAGTGGCAGGGGCGACTGACCCCTGTGCCCTTCCCCTGTGTGGAGGGGGGAGGCAAGTACCTCGGGGGAGCCATCATTGGGCACCCACTGGGGGCAGGAATTCTCTGCCTGGGGCTGCAGACAAACCCAGGATCAGGGACGTCCACGCTGTCCCGAAGCTTAACAGGAAAAGCAGGATCCTCTGGGAGTGGAGCTTAAGACCCCACTCTCGACATGGAACCCCTGGTAAGCCACTGCCCAGGAAGCAAATCCAGAGGTCTGGGTAGGACAAGCCCCAGAGCTGAAATTGGGCAGCACACTTCTGGCTGCCACGGACCATCCCTCGGAGCGAGCCTCAGGCTGAAAGGCATTTCACAATATTTAGAATAAGAGAAGCAATTAGAGCTTCGTCAAAAGGCAGACAGATGGGCTGGAGGTCTTGTGATCACTTCTGAACAGGTGATTATGCACAAGGAAAGACTCAGGACACAATAGGGAGACATAGGGAGCAAGTATCTTGTGTGTCCTTCTAGGGACAGTGGTGCGTGTGTGTGTGCGCGCGCACGCGTGTGTGTGTGTGTGTGTGAACTATTTCCCTGCCCACCTTTGCAGAATACAGAGTAAAGGGCTCATCTCGGCGAGGTTCTGAGCTGAAGGGTGATTTCCTGCACTTTCTGCGCTTTAGGAGCCACCACAGGCCCTTTCCTGTGACTTGGGAGTTTAGGACCTTGGACAGCAGCCTGTGGAGGCCTGGTATGGTTCCGCTCCCTCCTCCTGCACTGCCCAGCTTCGCCCCGTCGTCCTCCCTCCCCACTGCCTGCCCCTGTGTCCAGAGACAGCTGATAGCTCACTGGTGTCTTTCACAGTGGAGGGTGCAGCCCAAGGCACCAAGATATCACCGCAGCCACGGGAAGGGCAGAGGCTGAAAACGGAAGGTCCAGCACCCTGCGGGCCACCTCTGCAGGCCTCTGCCTTTGCCTGCTCTGCCAGCCCCTGGAGGAGTCCTGAGGCTGCTGTCATCCACACCTGGAAGAGTCCAGACCACCTGCCACTAGGTAGGCGCTGAGTGGAGTCGGGACAGGAATGGCACGGGCTGCCACCCCCCACAGCACAGAGCCCAGATGGGCTGAGATGGAAGCCCAGAGGAGGGGAGTCTTCCACACCCCAGCCTGGCTGTGGACTGAGTCCCATGCTGTTGGGCTGACACAGAAAGCGTTTTGCAGCATGAGCGCAGGCTGTGGCCTCTCTCCCCACTGTATACAGCCTTCCCCTCCCCCTCTCTGGCTCCCAGGTTGAGGATAAAGTGATGCAGGGAACTACAACGCCACGAACCTTGATATGACCTGTAGTCAGACCTTCTTGAATCATCCTGTGCCACATGTGCCACATGTCCCCACTCAGCACCTGCAACAAACGTGTCACACTAATGCAACATGTGCAGCGACGGAGACACCAGGCCGAGGAGGGGGGACTTCCTGCGCAGATCTTCTGTAAACCTAAAACTGCTTGAAAAAAATAAACTCTAGGAAATGAGAAGTCACCTCTCAGACCCCAGGGCGGGCCTTCCACCCCTCTGGTATGCACAGCATCCTGGAGGGACTGTGGACACCGCGGGCACCCCTTCTGGGCAGTCAGAGGGACTGGAGCAGAGGTGGGCTCCTGAGCACAGAGCTCTTGGGCCACACGCTGAGTGGGGACATGTGGCCAGCAGGGCTGGCCACTCTATGGCAAGGAATCAGAGCCAAGAGCCAGAGGGCACACTGAGCACAGAACTCAGCCAGACCAAGGCAGAGTGGCCCGAAGAGGGTGCAGCTGGACTCTGAGGTCACAGTGTCCCCCTGCCTGGAGCCCACAGTGCCATCCAGCCACCCAACAATGCACAAAGGCCAGCTCCACTTCCGGCTCCACCACCCACTTCCCACTCACCAGAACCCCCAGCAGAACTCGCCAGGCACACAGGAAGATGGGACTTCAGAGCAGCAGCCTGGTCTCCCACTTCCTCCCTACTGCAGCGAGCGTCAGCCATCAGGTGCCCCTGACGCACCAGAGACCACAGAGCTGGGCCTCTGCCTCTGTGGCCCTCCCTGCCTGTGGCTACAAGAGGAGATCCACCCAGCACTCTGGTTGGTGCTGAAGAGCAGTGTCAGCACCCAGGATCCCTGATTGCCACCCACATCTTGGGTCCCCTCCCTAAGAGGTCCAAGGACCTGCCCTCAGGGGATCTTCACTGTAGGAAGGCTCCATTCCCTGCAACCCACACTGGGAGAGAGAGAGGAGGGCTCCCTCTGGAGACAGAAACTGAGGGACGGATCAGGGAGCCCACAGGGACAGTGCCTTTGCACGTGGGTGGCATTTGCTCTCTCATGTAGAAGTTAGGGAGGATTCAGACTTAAAGGAGAAGGGATAGGCTGGGAGGTGCACCGAGCAGGCACATCATGGTCCAGCTTCCAACTGCTGCAGAAGACATGCCTTCCCCAGCCCCTCAGGCCCCTGCTGCCTCACTCCAGTTTTTCTTGGAAAATGACAGTACAATTCATCACCCAACCACACGTGGTGCTTGGCCTTGAGTGTCAGCTTGACAGATTTGGGAGACACCTAGGAAATTAGGAAAGTGCCCTTCTGGGATGGGGGTCACAGGGCACGGCCTTGGGGACTGCATCTGGGGCCTCACTCCTCTCCAGCCTGTGCCCTGCCCTCTGCCTCTTTCTACCAGATGAGCAGCTTCCTTCCACTGTGTCTCTGCTGTGGCCAGCCAACCATGAACAAAACCTCCAGACAAGTAAACAATTCCTTTAAACCATGTCGGTCTGGTGCTTTGTCTCAGCAACCAAATGCTGATGAGCACAGAGGACTGTTGGGGCCCTCGCTATCTGGCCCTATGGCTCGGAAGCCTTGGGAACCCATTTACAGGAGGAGTTCGGAAAGGTCTGGAGATAGGGACTAGGAGCCCCAGAATACTGAAGGAAGAGCCTGGTGGGCAATCTTGTGGGAACTCACAAGACCGGAATGCTGATTGGAATGCAAACATTTAAGCCTGTGTTTGTGTGGTTTCACATGGAAAGAAGGACTGCTGGGACCTGGAGGAGAGGCCACTCTGGTGGGAAGGACTTGTTTCCATTCTATCCCTGCCCCAAGACCCTGTGAGAGGCGGAGCTTAAAGGCGGCAGATGAACTGACCTTGCAGAGGGAATTTCAGAACAGTACAACACTCGGGCTGTGGCATGGTTACTGCCCGCTGCATTTAGCCAAATTTACAATGAGACTTGGAGCAAAAAGCAGAGCAGAAAGATTGGAGAAACACACCATTTGGCTACAAAAAGAAGCCTGTGTAAAGCTGGACTCCAAGAAGGTGCAGCTGACAAGGAGGTCAGCATTGCCACTGAGAAGCCCAGCGCTTTCCACCAGGACAAGAGGACAGAGGCCTCAGGCTTCTTAGGCATTGGCCAGACCACCCATCATGGGCTCCAAGGCGGAAAGCTGTAAAGTTGCTTAAGACTTCTGCTTTGCGAAGAGTCCCGAGGTGACCTGCTCGCTCTGGCCTGCCAGAAGAAGTGTCCACAGCTCCACTCCCACCCTGCCAGTTCAACCATCTGAGAGCTCAGCAGCTGCTGCCGCTGTGACCCCACGGAGCCTGGCTAGTGCTCCCAAGAGCAGACCACCTCAGTGTCATCCACAGGATGCTGGTTTTGCAAGCATGCAGAGTGCAAAAGTTACAGGGTCATAGAGCCTTCCACCCAGATTTCAAAGGAAAGCATGGAAGATCAGGCAAAAACGTGTGACAAGGACGGAGTCCCTACCAGGAGCTCCTGAGGGGGTGATGTGTGACATTGTGGGGATGAGGCAAAGCCGTATGGAGAACCCAGAAGTTGTAGGTGCCAGGAACGAGGACTACCTACCGAGGAAACAGCAAGCAGACCCAGCCCAAGAGGGGCCATGTGGGACGCACTCAGCGAGGCATAGGAATAGTGCTCCCGAGCCCTGTGCAGCTCACACCATGCCGCCTGTGCCCCAGAAGCTGGAGATGGAGCACGGGACCTACTGTTCACTCCGCTGGGCTTTGGTCTTGCCTTGCTAGTCATCCTCGCATTGGCATCTTTCCTCCCATTAGTGAGAGCATTTCCTTGTGCCACTTCTCTTGAGGGCAAATAACTTGCTTTTTAAAAAAAATTTTACAAGGACTCACACTAAGTCTTCCCTGAGTGTCAGAGGAGCAGGATTTGGACGTTTGAACAGTGCTAGAATGGTCGAGACTTTGGGGAAGGAATTAGACTGCATGCAGCTGTACTCGGGACAGCTGGGTCACAGTAGGCGGGATCAGGGAGCCGTTATTTGTGTACTTTGTTTACCTCGAGATTAATATGGCTCAAGGAGACGGGAGCAGGTGTCACGCTGACAAGGCGTAGACTCGTGATGGTTGATCCTGGTCAGCAACCTGTTGCTTAGGAGGCAGGGAGCAGCGCACACACTCTGCGTGTGCCTGGGGCCCAGGGGGACCTTGGTGGCTGTCTGTTTTCCAGCCCCTTCATCTCTTGCTCCTGCCCTGCACTCTGCCTGCTACTATGTTTGTACCTCAGAGCCAGCTGAACTTGAACAGAGACCTCTGGAGCCATGAGCCAGAACAAACCTTTTTCCTTTAAGCTGTGCATGCTGGGAGTTTTGTCCCAGTGGCAGGAAACAGCGTGTTGTACCAGCAGGTCCACACCTGGCCTCGGGCAGTCACACCACACCCCGTCAGAAGAGGAGACTGCACAGGGGGCGTGTGGGCCGGCACACTTGTCACAGCCCAGGAGCCCTCCTGTCCCCATGTTGCCACCACCATGCTGCCTCTGCTTCCTCCAAGACCTGTCTAAGGCTCAGACCACACTCAGGCACTTTGCACTACAAGGCTCAGAGGCTGCTTGCCAGTGGGGCTGTGGAGGACAGTGTCCCCTCCAAAGAGTACGTCTAGGGCCAGCAGACGGATGACAGTCAGGCACCCACCAGGACATCCAGCTGCTGCCCCCAGCTCCCATGGCTGGCTGCCTCCTGCCTTAGGCACCTAAGCCCCTGGCCTGTCCTCTGCAGAGCAGTTTTCCTTACCCATGTGACTGGGACCTTGGGGCCAGGACCCAGCTCCAGCCACCCACACACGGGGCTTGAATCCTGCTAAGTAATGGATTCACGTCCATTCACATAGCAGGGGAGGCACCACACCCGCCCCCGGGGAGGGGGGCAGAGGATAAGGGTCAGAGGCCACAGTGAGGCCCTAAGGCCCCTAAGAAGACCTGAGGGCCGGGACACCCACCCTCCCTCCGTATGTGCCTGCCATGCTGACTCATCCAGCCTTTGTGGGTGCCCACTCTGTGCCAGGAAACCCCCAGGCTCCAAAGAAAGGGCAGCAAGCAAGAGAGGGACTGGTCTTGTTTTGTGGTTTTTTTAAATTTATTTATTTGGCGTAGGATCTCACTGCGCAGCTCAGACTTGTAGTGATCCTCCTGTCTCAGCCTTCCCAGTGCTGGGATTACAGGCGTGCACCACCACTCCCAAGGTTCCGGGGCTGGCACAGCATGCAGTACTGGGGATCAAACCTGGGTACTTGCGCTTGCCATGCAGGAACTTAGACTGCCGAGCTATCTCCCCTGCCTTAGAGAGGGACTGTCAAACTCTAGCCCAGAGCAATTCCACCGCCACAGGGCCTCCTGAAATCTATCTGAGGAGGCATACACAGGACCCAACGGACCACCAACTCCCAAGGGAGCACCACCCTCCACGCCACAGCTGGGCAGGCCCTGGCACCTTGGGGAGGGGACAGCAGCTCCTTGAGCAGAGCCTGCGTTTGTCCAGGCAACCTGGTCCAGCTCTGCCTTTCACCACTTCATGCCCCTGCCCTCATGGGCAAGAGACCCCTCCAGGAGAGCCGTGCCTGATGCCATGAACTGCAGTGTTGGGACAGGAGGCGGTGGCCAGGCAGGGCAGCGGGCAACCCGAGCTTGACTACCTCCTCTTTCCCTCCAGGCTAAAGCTGCATCTTCAGAGCAAATGAATCAGATAATCAATACGCCCTCAGAGCACCCAGGCAGGAAAAAACAGAAAAACACCTCCACGCCTGGGGAGCTTGGTGATTAACCCCGGCGTGGGGCTGGGCCGGTCTGAGGGAGGAATAGGCAATGGGAAGGAAGGGTGGGAGGCAGCTGACGTCCCCACTCCCAGCAGAGAGGTCTGTGGGAGCTCCAGCCATGGGGACCCCGCTCTCTGCAGACACCCGGGACCAGGGAGAAGGGCTCCGGCCGGCTCTGATCTGACAGAGGCAGGACGCTCCATGGGATGAGCGATAGGCCGGGCTCTCCCTGCACACACACCATTAATCTAGCAGCCAGCTCGCCTCAGGGAAGACGGGCGGCTCAGGATGCTCAGGGTCACCTTTCCCATCAGTGTCCTCAGTCAGCCCAGGGTGGCCACCACACGCATCAGGCTGCCTTGGCTGAAGGTCGCCTGGGCGCAACATGCAGGGTGATACTCGGTCCTTGCACAGCCAGACTGTGCCAGGCCTGGGGGCACAGGGGGGTCATGGATAGCACCTCCAGCCCTGCACCCACACGAGGGCCTGAAGATAGACTCCTGGCCAGGACTGCTGCCCACTACATTCTCGGACACAGTCAGGGCCAGGAGAGGACACCTGGAAAAGGCCCTTGTCTGCCACCAGGATGGCCTGTGACTGTGGGGTCACAGTCACATGGGCACCCAAGCATGGACAGGGGGAATGGGACTGTGCTTGGGGGAAGGGGAAGGCATTCTGACAAGGCAGGAGACCGCCTTGCGACTCTGGAGGGAACTGCCACAGACAGGTTAGCCACCACTGGGCTTTTGAGAAGCAAGGCAGCTCCAGCTGGTGGGGGCTCCAGGAGGTCTCCAGGGCCTGCAGGGTGTGGACATACAGAGGTGAGCCAGGCCAGCAGGGGGCTTCACCCAGGGACTGTGTAGCACCAGGAGCTGGCAGAAGCCACAATGCCCGGTGTGCAGGAAGGACCTGTTGCAGGAGAGATGGGTTTCTCTAAGGGTCCCTGGGGGAAAGATCCAGGCATCTAAGCATCAGGTCCCTCCAGGGAGTTGGCTGTAGACCCTGGGAAGGGCCGATTCAGAAGAAGGCAGGTGTGCCCTGCACTGTGAGTGCCTCCGGGGTGGGGTGCGGGTGGGGCTGCCCCTGTGCTCCTGACCATGCATGAGCCTCACACGGGGCACTTTCTGGTTGACAGCATGCTGCAGGTAGATGCCCGCTTCCTCCCCATGTGCAGAGGAAGCAAAGTCAGAGAAGGAGCAAAACCAGTCCCAGGGCATGCAGGGATTTGGATGAGTGGGGTCTGGTGCAGCCACCTCGACCTTCAGGCCCCAGGGAGCCCTGATCCCACCCTTTCATGAGAAGCTGACGTCTAGATTAAAGCAACGCCCTAAACTTGGCATGGAGGACAGAAATCAATCACTACTTCAAACGCCTCATCACCTTCCCACAGCAGCCTCAAGGGCAGGCTGGACAGTCCCACTCTGCAGATAAAGGAACTGAGGCAGGAAGGTCAAGTCCACGCCCAAGGACACCGGCAAGCAGGCAGCAGAGCGCCTGGCCGTGGGCCCAGCGTGGAGTCTGGTGGAGGGCAGCGAGGGCCCTGCACCCACCTGACCACCCCCAGAGGTGTGGGCAGAGCAAGTGACACACAGCAGAGCCTGGGGGAGTGATTAATGAGGCCCAGGTTGGAGCAATAAGAGGGTAACATGCTGTCTGCATGCGTGGTTCCCTGCCAGCTGTGGGGTGCGCCCAGGCCACGCACCCTCGGCCCTCTGCTCCCTCAGCTCGCCACAGCCTGACTGGGGTCTGGACAGCACAAGCCTCTTTCTGCCAAGATAAATGCTGGAAGGGGCCTGCTCCAGAAAGGCCACCTGAGTGCACTGCAGAGGGAGGCTGCTGGGAAGCGTTGCTAGGATACGGAGGAGTGGGACCAAGGGCACTGGGACCAAGCGGCTCCCCAACAAGTCGGAGGCAGCCTGGCCAGCATCCGAGGAGCAAGAGGATAAAGGGGACGGACGCCAATCTCTCAACTTCAGTGCACTGGCTCCTGGCTAACGTTGACAGAGGCTCAAAGGATAATTTGAAATCTAATTGCTGGGTGTTTTGGTTTGGTATTAGGGAAGTTCCACTTGGTAAATATCAAGGAGCTGGAAGCCTTCCCTGATCCTATGGGCAAAGTTTACTGATGCTGCCCTGGCACTAGGAGAGGAACTTGCAAAAACCAAGGGGGGGAGGGAGGGAGGGGGAGAGAAGAGAGAGGGGAGGGAGAGAGAGGGGGAGACAGAGAGAGACACGGAGGGAGACAGAGACAGAGACAGAGGTTGCACTCCCAAGAAGCAAAGTTGCTGGGAAGGAACGAAGCCATCGAGCCAACCCGCTCCTGGATGTGCTTTCTGCAGAGACACAGTCTGGGCCTCATACAGGAGAAGAAGTGTCCACGGCCCGGCTCTCCCAAGGACTGAGGACCGCTCATCCAACAGATGCTCTGCCGACTCCAGCCTTGAGCGGCAGCACCCAGCCATGTAGCAAGAGCGCAGGCGCAGGGCACTGTGTCACTCTGCGTCACTCAGCTTTGCCGCCAGGGCTTCAACAAATCAGCCAGCAGGGCACTGCATTGTTTTGGGGGCCAGCAGGAGTGTGAGGTGGGAACCAAGTGACTCTTCTCCAGTGCCAGGAAACAGCAGCACCCTCGTGGCCTTAGGCACGGAAGAGATGATTTGTGTAAAATATTATTTAAAGGAAATAGCAAGTTTTCAAATTTACGTCTTACAAATACAACCTGAGAGTCAGAGGAAGAAAACATAAAGCAAGCCGCCTCCATACCTCATACACCTTAAAGTAAAGGAAGACGCGAAAAGAAACACGTTACGGACACCGCCGAGGTGCCAGCTCTCGGCTGGGTAGTAACTACCACATAAACGGTTTTGCTTCAGTTCCCAAAGGATGAACCACAAACATCTGTCATGCCTACCATGTACACAGACTTCACTTCTCTAGTAAATAAAAGGTTCTTATAGAAATCAATACAGGAAAACGCCAGTAACCTAGTAGAAAAGGGTGGTTTGCAATAATAAAATTCTAGGGCCCATTAAATGTATGAAAATGTAGCCAACCTCACTCATGAGAAGAGGCTCAGGCATGCAGTCACCGTGACAACAGTTAAGAGCTGGAAAAAGGCTGACTTGTTGAAGCCCTGGCGGCAAAGCTGAGTGACACAGAGGGATGCTCTGATTCGGCCACCCGGACGATAAACTGGTGTGACTTTGTGGATTCCGAGGGGACGGTGCCCACCAGCACTGTCAGTGGGTACACCCTCTGACTTGGTGATTTTAGATACGCAGCAATCTCTAGAAATTTATGTTACATGTATAGCATCCATGTCTGGAATCATGTGACACGTATGAAGAGGACTGATCATTGTGTCACTGTTGCAATTAACACAAATCTGGAAATTGCCTCAATATTTACCACTAACAGCCTGACTATCTAAAATTAGGGTCATCCTAAGAACAGACTGTTACACCACTATTTTTTTTTTAAATGAATGAAAGGTATTAAAAAAAAAAACACCCAAAGTATGTCATAAAAATACTAGATACAGAATGGTGTATATAGTATACTTCCATTCCTACAAAATAAGGGGCCACCTAACTGAAGAGAGTATCTCTATTATTTGGAAATCATCAATAAAGTCAAAGTTAATTCAAAAAAGATGTTCTACCCACCCTCTCCCCAAAAATCCCCACAGCATTCAAGGATTTCCCAACAGATGGGCCAGCCTGGATTTTAGGAGCCTACAGATTTTACAGGGCATGTCTCATAAAACACCTTGTATTCTCTTCCCAGTTGCAACTGTTGGTTTGGTCCATGCTTAGGGTGATTTGTTCTTGGAAGTCTGTAAAGATTTGTTTGTACAACCGCCTGGGTCCAATGCTTCCAGAGATTTCCTTTTCTCCTCACCATAGAACTTCTCAGGTTTTTCTATTTCTTCTTGACGCAGGAGTCAGTTTTGATACACACCAAGTGCTTGGGGTAGAGGCACATCAGTCCAAGAGACTTGGGAAAGGAGAGCCTCAGGTCCAGGCTGTTTGTTCATTGCCTTTCTCCTTTAGCATTGTGTCACAGTGCTTGGAGGTAGAGCTGAGGGTGCCCTGCCAAACACAAGCCAATCTGAAGAGGGCCATGGCTGCTGCTTCTCCAGCACAGCTCACAGCCACGGTGCCCACGTGCTGCCCCTTGTACCACCAACTCCACCCCACTGTGTGGGAGCCTGGGTCCCCTCTGACTGGCCCTCTGGGACACCCCATGTCCCCCCCCCCCGCCTGTGTTCCAAAAGGGGCCCAAGGCTGAAACACAGCCAAGGACTGACCTTGTGTTCCATGACATCCCCCATTTCTCCGCTGCTGCTGTTGTCACAGCAGGCTGGAGTCACTTGTCTGTGTGACCATCTGGTCCCTAAAAAGATAAGAGTTCAAGACCCAGCAAGGTTCAAGCCCAGGGACAGAGATTGAACATGAGAAACAGGGGGCATTGTCAGTCATGTCTTGCTTCCAGCTTTGTCTTCAGCCTGGCCCCTGGAGGTGGATGTCTCTGGCCCCCAATTCTCATTCATTGCTCTTGTGACACAAGTGCCACAGCCTGGTGACTCTAGGGTTCTCAGAAGCCTCATCCTCCAAGGGCTTCCCGACATGGAGTGTTGAGGCAGATGAAGAATGGGTGTGGGTTCGGCACAAGGAGAAATGTGGGGGGGCCAGGCCATGGTGGGACCAGCAAAGAGGAGGCAGGAGGGGTGGGTAGAAGAAAGCAGGGGAGAGAAGGGGACTGACTCAGAGGCCACTGGACAGGCACCGCTGTCACCACATCCTCCATGGTAAGGCCACCATGGGAGTGCGGTGGGTGGGTCAACAAGGGCCAGGCTAGGACCTGGCTGGGTGACTTCTAGCAAGCCTCACGACTTCTCTGTGTCTTGTCTGAAAGGGGGAACCCTCACATTTGGGCCCAGCACTGCTCCTAGCACTTTGCAGACATCACTGATGGACTCCTTGGGCACTCCTTGAGGGGGGAACCATCAGCAGTGCCATCTCCAGAACAGGAAACTGAGGGAAGGGAAGGAGACAGCCTTACAGAAGAGGCTCCACAGCAGTGGGGGCTCTGACAATCAGCCAGGGTCTCTGTTCTTCTGTCCGCCCCTTGCCAGGAGGCTAAACTAAGTGAGTTACATTGTAGAACAGAGCTAGAGACCTCCATTGGGGTAGTTACAGCTCTTGCTAGAGAACCACGGCCCTTCCTGCTTGCCGCCCCCTCTCCTCTCTCCAACTGTTCTATCTCCCAGGACATGTGGTAGGACTGAGGGAGGACTGCCAGTGCCAGCGCGGGGAGCATTGAGGCCCACACCACAGAGGCTGCTCGTTAGGCGGCAGCCAAGCAATGGCCCAGGCACACAGCACTGATTAGCATATTCATAAATTGCTGTTAAGGACTAAAAGGCTACAGCTCACACTAGGCGGAAGTGGCTGAGGACAGCAGGGGCCTCCACCTCCATCCTCAGAAAGCCTTCCCTCAAGGTGCTCTGTGGCCCAGCCCCAGCCAGACCCTGGGAGCAGAGGCCAAAGCTGGGCCTGTGACAGTCACAAGACGACTGACAGCAGCAGAGTCCCGAAAGCGCTCCTGACGTCCCAGTGCCAAGCCTGCAGGAAGCAGCCTTGAGCCTCCTGAGAGCCGCTGGGAGGGGCAGGAGCTGCTAGGCCTCGGTAGCTTGTGCCATCAGGTAGACTTACGCCTCGTGCTACGTGGTGCCGAGGCACAGCAGGACTCTGTCACCTCCCTCCAGGATTGAGGCCCCAGAGCCCCACCTGGGAAACCCCCACTGGCCCAGAGCAGAGGGTTGGGGCGTCCCTATGGGACTTCCCAAAGCCAGCCTTGGCACTTGTGTGCTTCTGACACACAGAACCCTGGTGCCACCAAATGTCACCCCAGACAATGATCTCTACTCCCTGGTGGCCTTCCAGCTCCCCTGTTACCCTGGAGCCATGGTGGCTGGCTGATGCTTCTCACACAGGGCCCCGACCTCCCAAGACTCCGAGTGCTCTGAGCAGAGATCTGGTACCTCCCTCCACCTAGGAGTCCTTCACCCTGGCCACCCCCGATCCCTGAGGAGACTTCAAGACGCCTTTCTGGTGGCCTTTGTCCGGCACAACGTGCAAGCTATAGCATGCACATACAAGCTTCAGGAGTGGGGCATCCATAGGGCTGGGGAGGAGCAGATGGGGACAGGCGGCCTGACGGCCCAGGCCACCCATCCCTGGGCTTGGAGGGCGCAGGATGCCCCTGAGGCCGCGCTGGTCATCTCGTTGGTTTCTTATCAGAGTCCTAGGCTCTGGGCTCCCACCAGTCAAGGAGCCAGGGCCAAGGGATTGGGCCTCCCCACAGCCAGCCTGGCCTCTTTGGGGCACCGGGCTGTACCCACATCCTTTGAGGCTCAGTGGTTTCCCTCTTGCACTCACCCCTGAGGCCCTGGAGCCCCAAAGGGAGGAGCCAAGAGGGGCTTTAGTGTCAGCATGGCGCCCACTCCAAGGACCACTGGACGGGTGACCTCACAAGCGCCCAGAACTCACAGCCAGGAGGGCCCTGAGTAGGAGGTGCCTGAGACTGACACCCTGGATGAGGGGACAACAGGCCTGAACCTCATGAAGCCCCATGCATGTGTATCCACGGGCATGCACCATGCTGTGCGCGGTGGGCACAATTTCTGACTCACATACATACACAGCCTGTGTGTGTATAAACACACTCCCTTGTGCCACCCCGGCACTCACGCATGGGGAAAGAGCACACGCAGTGTCTTTCACTTCCTTCTTTCCTTTCCCAGCTATCTGCTGAGCACCTACTATGTGCAGGCAGAGGGGGCCCAGGGGCCTGGAAGCCCCTCTGGCAGGAGAGGAGAGGGCAGCAAGTGGGGACAGTGAGCCAGCCGGGACTCTGCAACCAGCCAGAGAGGAGCGCCAGCCCATGCCAGGGCCAGGAAAGAGGGCTACAGGAGCAAGAGAACCCTGCTCAGCTCCACGCCCAGCACATGCAGCCCTGGGTGAGCATTTGGGGGTGACTCCGGGAGGGACGGATCTGACGCCCCCTGTGCCCAGGAGCCCCTGCCCTGGCTCTGCTCCCAGCCAGGCGCCAGGATGGTGGGACAGAGGCTCCCTGCATCACGGGGATAATCCCCCTTCAGCCTCACAGCCCTTCTCGCCTCTCAAGTGCCTTCTCCTGCATGGGCACATTCGCAATGCCTCATTATTTTTACAAAAGGAATAACATGGTGCACAGAGTTTTAATCCTCTTCCTGTCTTGGAAGCAGAAACCTTTCCACAGCCACTGAATGAGTCATGCATCAGCTCCGCCACTGAGAACAAACAACAGGAGCAGTGTATATTAATCCCTGCTCCAGTCATTGAAGTTCGACGCGCATTCAGATCCTGACACTGCCCCGGGCTGTGTGAGCTTGGTCGCTGCTCTTGTCTGTGGGCCTCATTTCCTCTGTGAAATGAGAATGAGATCATTTATCTCACAGGGATGTGGCAAGGGTTCAACGAGATAGTGTGTGGGAGAGGACTGGTCACGCTGTGCTGCGTAACAAACAGCCCCGGAACGCTTGGGGCTTGTACTACAGCTGATGTTTCGCAGGTCAGCCAGGGCTGCTGCACACCGCAGCCACTAAGGACCTGAACAGAGGGCCCCTTGTCCCGCAGGATGTTGCCACAGTTCCAGAGGCTAGGCAAAGAAAACACAATAAACCCCATGCTGTTCCCGAAATCTCCTACTGGGAAGACTTGCACAACCGTCTGCTCACAGGCTGTCGCCTGAGATAACTCCAAGGCCACATCTGAAATAAAATAAGGGGTAGAGATAGAAGCCTGCACCTGCAGTCCCACTGCTTGTGGGGCAAGGGCTGAGGCAGGGGGACACAGGAGTTCAAGGCCAGCCTGGGTCATTTAGCAGTTTTGCAAGACTACCTCAAAATTTAAAAAAAAAAAAAAAAAAAAAAGTTAAAGGGGTAAGCATGTCGGTAGTTCAGAGTAAAGTTCCTGGGTTCGACTCCCAGCACCACTTCAAAATGAACAAAGAAGAAAAGCAAAGAGTAGAAATAGATGGTCTGTCTGGGGCAGTGGCCGGGAGGTGTGTGTCGTTTCTGCAGAATTCCAGTTGGCTGCCCCCTTCTCCCTTCCAGGCCCTCTTCACTCTGCCCGGCGACCACTCCCGTGTCTGTTTCCAGCCCACGGCCCCCCCAGCACATGCACACCAGGCCAAACAATAGAGGGGCTCCTTGGAGTTGTGCTGATGGGGAGGCGGGGAATGAGGGCCTCCGCAGGGAACTCAGGACACAGGGCTGGGGGCAGGAACTCTTCTGCTGGGTCCTGGCAGTGCCAAGGCCAAGGTCACAGGCCCAGCTAGGTCCTGCTGGCACTACTCCACCTGGTGAAAGCTTTCTGCAGTGTCTCCATGCGGAAGCCAAAGCCTTTCAGGCCCGTGTGATCTGAAGGGACCCCTGCAAGCCCCAGACCACTGCGCGGCTCTGTGCGCAGGGTCCGCATGGAGCAGCCACTCCTCCTGCATGACTGTGCAAGGCGCCGGATGCCCCTGCATGCTGTTCCCTCACCCACACACAGAGGACGGCCTCTGCCTGCCCCGCCAACTCCAGGCTGGCCAAGTCCACAAGCTTCTCCTATTCAGGGAGCTGAATCCCAGTTTCCCCAACCACATCTTCCACATTGGTCTTCCCTCAGCCCTGGGGCACCACTGGAGTTTCCTTCTGGGTTGTCATCGCTCCTTCATCCCAGTATTATCTGTCGTGCTAACTCTATTACGCCCACTGTCATCTGCCCGGGCCCAGGCGCTGCACTCCTGGCTCAAGCCCTCTGATCTTCAGCCTCCTGCCCAGGAGGCCACGCTTCCTTCCCTCGGTGACATCCCAAAAGCCCTTTCTCTGCACCCAACACTTGCCTGCTCCTCCTCACCTGACACAAAGATCTTCTTCCTAGTGGAACAGAGGGCTGGCTCTCTCCTTCCCTTAGTTGTGCATCTTGTGTCCTTAGATGGTCAAGGAATGAAGGAAAACTGGAGGCAAACAGAGGCCCGATGACATGCCGAAGGCCAAGGCACAGTGACAGTGATGGCAGGGTGGACACAGGACCCTGACCTGGCAGGGAGGGCAGGGCCTGGGCATTGAGCTGCAGCAGGGGCCGGCACCTTAGGGGTGGGAATGGGCAGACGGCACCCAAACACACTGGTCCTCTGCAGTGAGGGAGCCCCAGGCTGCAGGCAGCCAGGAAGATGCTGCGGTGGGGGCCTCAGTGCCTCATGGCGAAGGAGGTGGAATCAGACATGGGTCTCCAGGTGTCATGGAGTTCCCTGCCCTCCAGCTCAAGGAGTTCAGGATTCCAGCAGAGGCTTGGGGAGATGGGATGCACACAAGCCAGCCCGAAGAGGAAGAAAGCCCAGCAATCACAGCACATAGACACCAACTCCCAACCTCAGCCATCAACCTTCAACCTCCAGTTTGGCCAGCAGATGGTGGAGGATGAGACCGACTGCAGGGGTGCAAGCTGAGGCCTCCCAGAGCCCCACACTCCCCTCTGTAGAGACAATCACAGCTCAGCCAGCTGCCTGCAACCCCCAGTTGCAAGGGCAAACATCGCAACCCATTGCTGCAGACCCCCAAGACAGCGGGCTACTTGTTACGCAGCAGTGCTAACCAATACCCATTTCTGTCCTGTGCTTCCTACAGGACAAATAATGAAGAGCATACACATAAAGTAAGCAGAGAAGATTTCTAATGTGCAGAAGAAAATAAGAGGTTGTTCTGTCAACAAGAGCGTGGAAAAGGACTTTAGAAGACACAAAAAGCTGATGCCATATAGGAAAACACAGAGGCGCAGCTCTATCAAGGAGAAACTCTTATCTGACAAAGGAAGCCATGAGCAAAGTCGGGAACAAAGGCAACAGACACGCAGAGCGTGGTTGTGGTACCCACGCCAGCAAAGCACGGTAGGCCCCGTCGTAAACATCAACGCAGCAGCACTGGCTCAGGGCTGGGCCTCAGGGCTAGGAGAAGCTGAAGACAGAGGGGGAGATGAGCCAGGGGCAGCTCAGCCATGCAGAGGAGGGCACCCACAGGGCCAGTGACCACAGAGCAGGGCGTGCCCCTGCACAGCACCCAGAGCTGCAGGCAGTCCGGTGGCAAGAACAGACGAAGGAATCTGCTCACCACAGCCAAGGCACTCCGTGAAGCTGACCTCCTAGGGAGGGCTGGAGGAGAGTGGTTCCCAGGGCCCCAAGCCTCACCGGCAAAGTGGGGCGTCTGCTCCAGACCTCTGTGTCGCCTGAATGGGCCTGCTCCGCTCATCAGAAGAGCAGAATTCCAAACCAAGCACGGTGGCCCATGCCTAGAATCCCAGCACTGGGAGGCCGAGCAGGAGGATCATAAATCTGAGCCCAGTCTGGGCAACCTAGCAAGGCCCAGCCTCCCAAAATAAAAAATTTAAAAGGTGCTGGGGATGGAGCCCTGTGGGAAGGGCCTGAGTTCCATCTCCAGCAGCTCTGGATAAACAAAGAAAAATGTAGAATTTCAGCCTCATTGAACAAATCAGGGACAGAGCCAACAGCAGATGTGGACGTGTGGGTTGCTTACCTGAAGTTCCCAAAACAAACAAACCAGAAAGAACACAGGCTCCTTACGGATGTGCATGCTCAGTATTAAAACTCAGATGAGTCCAAGCAAGCACCTCGGCTTCGCACATCCCGGCAGCAGCCACGGGGGTCTGGACTCCATCCCCAGAGCTGTCATCCCTTTACAATGCCCTCTGTCTGGCAGAGCTGCCCTGTTTTAATCTGAGCAGATCAGTGAGTGGAAACACCCATCACCAATCTCCACAACGCCCTGCATGCTCCGAACTCTTGATATTTTTCAAGAGCCCGTGCAGCGCGACAGAAAGCTTACCTAAGCGCTGCAACGCTGGTCCCTGTGGGACAAGATCCTGGCTTGGCCCTTTCCTGTTCACCTTCGTGTAAATTCTTGATCAGTTGCTTTTGTGAGGATTTCTTACTGCCATAATGAAGAAACATGCATCTCACATCCCTGCGTCACGAGCGGGCTGCACCCGGGCTGGAAGGACTGAGGACCAGGCCTGTAGGCTCACCTGGTGGCCCTGCCCAGCTCTGCGGAGGAAGATAGGGACACATCCCCTGCAGGGAGTCGGGGGCTCTGTGTGAAATGAACCATTCCAGGAGAGCTAAATCCCTGTCTTATCTAATGTTGTATCCTGAGGCTGATTAATTTAAACTCCAAAATAAAATAAACATCAGGTTTAAATAAGGATTAAGCACTCAGCGGGCCCTTGGGTCAATCAGAGTGACACTGCACGATGAACAGGGTGGATGGAGGGCCCGCGCTCGGCACTGCAGAGGGGAGGGTGGCAGAGAGGGTGTTCTTCTTGTCTCAAGCCCAGATGACAACAGAAAATTCAGCCACGAGAACACCCGTCCCCCATGCCAGGTCTGAAAGGGTCTCCCCAGCCCCCCACACATTCACATACATTGTGAAAGTGTGACAGAGCTGGGTCACAGCTGAATCTCCTTTTGGAGCAAGACCCAGAAGGCTCAGCTAAGCCTCTTCCATGAAAGCTTGTGACCCCCAAAAGTATCACATACTGGAGTTTAATCCCCAGTGCAATAGTATTAAGAAGTCGGACACTTAGAAAGCAATGGAGGCGTGAGGGTGCAGCCCCTGAGAGTGGGGTTAGTGCCCTAATGCAAGAGGCCCAGGTAAGATTGTTCTCTTCCACCTAGAGAGGACACAACAGAACTGCAAGATGAGATGTACGCTTCTTTGTTTCATTGCTGACAAGCCGTCCAATCTAGGCTATTTTGTTTCATCAGCCCAAAGGAGCCAAGGGCCTCCGCCTTCCATGTGACCTGAGAGCTTGCTTATCAGCTGAGCTGCCCACAGACTTGACTACAACAAACTCCCTCCAGTAGATGTGTGCTGAATACCTGCACTGCACAGAGATGCACTGTGTTCTTGGCTAGGACGCACGACAGGTCACAGCTCCCCCAAGGCAGGCACTGCAGTAAGTGAACAGCAACCAGCCCGCTGCAGCCCAGAGAGGGTCAGGTGTTGGGCAAAGGCAGGGAACATGGCGGACTCTGCGTCCACAGCATGCATAGGTTGTTCAGTGCTCGTACCCAAAGTGGCAGCTCCTCCTCCTCCTCCTCCTCCTCCTGCTCCTCCTCCTGCTCTTCCTCCTCCTCCTGTTCTTCCTCCTCCTGCTCCTCCTCCTCCTGTTCCTCCTGTTCCTCCTCCTGCTCTTCCTCCTCCTCCTCCTCCTGCTGTTCCTCCTGCTCCTCCTGCTCCTCCTCCTCCTTCCTAAATTCATAGTTGTCCCTCTAAAGTCTTCCTGGAGATGCAGCACATCTGAGAAAGACAAACATGAGAAGAAAAGAGCGCCCAGAGAGGGCACATCTCTGGCACCTCCAGCAGCAGACTTCTTGCAGACAGGAGAGCAGCTCCTCTGGACCCAGAAGTAGTGAGGAAAAGCCTATTTTGGATGTTCCAGTTCATAGACTGAGCACTTGCTGGCTGAAAGAATCTTCTCCAACTCCGGAAGCCTTGGGTGTGAAGTACAGAGAGGGGTTGATGGAGGGAGGAGGAAACCACAAGGAGAAAGCTGTCGTCGTGGCCAGTGCAGACGCGTGGTCCCTGCTAAGGACAAGGACAGCAGCTCTTCATCGAGAACTGCCAATATGCAGATGCCAGCCCCCCAGGCCCACGTCGCACGTGGAGGGCTCTGGCAATAACCCACAGGGACCACGGCTGCAGCCTGAGACGCTGGCGTGACCAGTACCTACACAGCTGGCAGACGGAGGGTTGGCTTTAAATTCACCTTCTTGCTGTTTGATTTCTACTTCTTCTATCTGTTGCCTGTTCCTCTTCCTATCTTCCTTGTTCTTTGTTGGATTGGCTCAGTACTTTTACTCCTCTTTGTAGACATAATTCCCTTTGCTTAGCTTGGTTTGCATTTTAGTAGTTGATTAATAGTTTCGATTATAAGTCTCTGACTCAATAGAGGAACCATCGTTGATGCATAGAGTAGTACCATACACTCTTTCGTACACGCTAAGACCTCAACATGGTGTCTGCATTTGCCTGCTTGTGGCTTTTCAGGCGTCACTGAAAACTTGTCACACACATTTTTGTGTCTGTGTATGCTGTCTGCCCCACACTCTACAGCTGCTTTGCTTTACACAGTAAGTTACCTTTAAAACAATTTTAATGTTTCCTTTTTACCCATAAATTTAGCATTTGCTGTGCATGTAGGTCCAGACTTCCTTGTTCCCTTCATTTAGAATTCTTTTTCTCATTCTTTATAGTGAGCACCTGCTGGTAATTAATTATTCGATCTCTTGAAAACCTGAATGGCCGCACATTCGAAGGTTGTGTTCGCTGGGTATAGAATTCGAGATCAGCAATCACGTTCTCCTCAACTAAACAGCTGCTGCCCATCTGGCAGCATTTTGAGCAGAAATCCACTGCCTTTCTTATCGAGGTCTCTCCATATCTCATTTTCTCTAGCCACTTCAAGATTTTAATCCGTATCCTCAGTTCTTGGCACCCTGGTTGCAATTGTGCGCCTTGGTCTCTTCACTCTCGTCCTCCCTGCGCTTGGCGTTCTTTGGAACCCTCATGTCCCCGAGTTTACAACTTTCACCAAGCTTGAAGCTTCCCAGCTGTCGCTTTGTACATTTCCTTCTAATCCTCTTTGCCTCGCTCAGGAGCTATAACCACACAGGTACGAGTGTTGCCAAAGCTGATTTTCAGTTCACTTCAGTTTCCGCATTTTTTCTCCGTGTTCTTTCTACCCTTTTGGTTTCTACTTCTACATCTTCGGGTTTATTCATCTTTATTTCTATGGGCCTGATCTGTTGTCAGTCCTACCCAGCATCCTGCTGCATCTCCAGCGCTGTGTCGCTCATCTCTAGAAGTCTGGGGGCGGGGGGTCTTGGGTGTCTCCACTTACCCCATGCAAGCTTGCTTCTGCCTTCTCAACGCGAAATGATGGTGTCACAATAACTGTCCTAATGTCCTGTCTTACTAGTTCCACCCCCTCGAGTCACCTCTGTATCTGCAGCTGTCAATCAACGTTTCTTCTCGTTATTGATTTTAGTTTCCTGTTTCTATGTATGACTGGCAAGTTTGGGTTGAGCAGCAGGGAGCGTGAGCTTTACTCAACTGCAGGTTGGATACTGTACGTTCCTACAAATATCAGTAAGCTTGTTTCTGGATGCAGCTAAAGTTCCTTGAAGATTTTGGTCCCAAGGTGGCTTCCTTTTATGCCTCTACATGGGACCAGATCTGCCTTGGTCTAGGGCTCATCTTCCCCATTGCTGAGGACTCTATCTAAAATGCATGGGAGCAAGCATTTCAAATTTCGAATTTTGGAATTGGGGACATTTGCATATGCAGAATGACATAGCTGGGGTATAGGGCCCAAGTCTGAGTGCAAAATTCATTCATGTTTCATCCACAATATACACCCTATACACACAGCCTGAAGGAAATTAAACAATATCTTTAATAAATTGCAGCATAAAAGAAAGTTGCAGGCCGGCATCTAGCTCAGCAGCACAGCACCAGCCTGGCAAGCACAAGGTCCTGAGTTCAATTCCTGGCACCAAAAATCAAGAAGTTGTATAGTGCAACGTGAAATTCTCCAGTTGTGGCACCACATCAGGTGCGCAGGAGCTTCAAGTTTAGAGCACGATGGATTTCAGGTGTTTGGGGATTAGGGGTCCTTGGGAAGACTTTTCCGCAGTTGTGGTGGGAACAGCAAGCGCACTTGGCTCTGGGGAGGCTCACGCATCCTTCCGAGGCCTGAGCTACCTGCCCCACCCCCCACCCCCGGCACGCCAGCCTGAAGGCCTAGAGCTTCGTGCCTTGTGCCCCTTTTCTCCAGGTTCTCTGCAAGTTCAGCTGTGTGAGCTCGGTCTCCCCAGCCCCCTGCCCCACTCCTCGCCTCCCCCATGCCAGCAGGCTGAGGTCGGGTGCTCCTGCCTAGGCTGTGGCTGGAATCACGTGACCAGCCCCACACTCTCCACCTTCGGGCTGCCCTTGTCCCTCAGTCCTGTTCTGGGGGTTCCATTAGCTCACCAGTGAGCAGCAGTTGGGTGTCGTCTGAGGCACTCCCCAGCCCCGCACATTATCAGCCGTTGTTCAGTGTCCTCATGTTACCGCTTAGGCAGTGCAGACCACTCGTGCAGTAGGCTGCACCCCATCAGCGCGAGCCGAGCCTTGGCCTCCATCCATGTCATTCTCCCAAAGGTGCTGAGCTGAATCCACTCAAGGCATCATTAGCGAGCGAGATCAGAAGGTCCAGCGATTTCAGCCAAGGTCCAATACTCTCGGGCAGCACAGCCGCAGGGCAGCCCCCGCTGGAGAAGGGGCTTCGCCCACCGCAAGCCTCGTCTGTGATTCAAATTAGGGAACGGAGCGCGGTCGCGTTTCTCAGACCTTCTCCCTTAACAGTGATGAGTTTACAATTCCCCACTTCCCCAGGGAAATGCAAACCGTGATTCCGGACTCACCAGCGAGTTTAGGCAGAGGAGGCGGGGCAGACTAGATCAGACCTATTCCTGGAAGATGCCAGACAGCTCCCGGAGATTAAAATAATGACCGCTAATGGATATACATGTTTAATGTTTCAGTTACTGGTAAAATTAATACCCTGTTTAATATTAATAGAAGCAATGCTTGTCTCTGGGGCTGTTAATCTGCTACCTTTCCACTACATCAGGGGTAAAAATAGCTCCCTGTGATTAACCAGGTGGGCACAGGTGGGTGGGGCGGGCAGGGAGGAGGAAGGAGAGGAGAAGTCATAAGGGCTGGTGGCAGCTGCACGCGTGCTCAGTGCCTTGGGGCTCATCAGCACTGGGAACAAGATGATTTCTTCCAAGCACAGAGACTTTTCTGCATTTCATTCACAGGTTCACTCCTCAGCCATTATGGAGGACAAGCTGTCCATGTGCCAGCCAGGGTGCTGCCTGCCACCTTAGCTATGTGCCCTCACAGCAGCTCCTCGATGGGGCTCCCTGAGATGGGCAGGGGGCAGCCACCGTGCAGGGACCCAAGCCTGCAGGGACTCTTGGGGCTCATTCCTCTGGAGCTTCTTGCATCTGTAATTATGTCCAAAGAGGAGGAGGGGTGGCTCAGGCCCTGGAAGCCCAGTGCGAAAGTCGCAGCTCCACAGCTAAGAAGAGATGTGGGAGGATTTCCCTCCCAGGCAGCAGCTTCAGATTTTCCTCATAACTGCACACTGATTGACACACACCTACTGTGTGCAAGAACTGGGCTGAGCACAGTGAAACCTGCTTCACGACAATGGCATAGTCAGGTCAGGCTAGGTCCTGACAAATAAAATGTGTATGGCTTCTAGTTGTTCTAGACAGGATATTAATTTCACCTGTTACTGAAACATTAAGCATGTATATCCATTAGCAGTCATTATTCTAATTTCCAGACAGGAGATAAGTAGGTAGTTGGATTGTCAGCTACACAGACAATCAGAAAGAAAGATTGAAATTATAGGCTTCCTGAAATAGGTAGGGATGGGGGTGGGTGGATGGATAGATGGATAGATGGATGCATGGATGGGCAGATGCATGGATGGGCGGATGCATGGATGGGTGGATGCATGGATGGGTGAGTGCATGGATGGGTGGATGCATGCATGGGTGGGTACATGGATGGGTGGGTGCATGGATGGGCGGGTGCATGGATGGGCAGGTGCATGGATGGGCGGGTGCATGGATGGGCGGATGCATGGATGGGTGGGTGCATGGATGGGTGGGTGGATGCATGCGTGGGTGGGTACATGGATGGGCGGGTGCATGGATGGGCGGGTGCATGGA
>NW_004524689.1:3297616-3298107 GCF_000260255.1 Octodon degus
GGATGCATGGATGGGAGGGTGCATGGATGGGCGGATGCATGGGTACACAGATGGATGCGTGGATGGGTGGGTGCATGGATGGGCGGATGCATGGATGGGTGGATGCATGGACGGGCAGATGCATGGATGGGCGGATGCATGAATGGGTGGATGCATGGGTACATAGATGGATGCGTGGATGGGTGGGTGCATGGATGGGCGGATGCATGGATGGGTGGATGCATGGATGGGCGGATGCATGGATGGGCGGATGCATGGGTGGGTGGATGCATGGATGGGCAGGTGCATGGGTACACAGATGGATGCGTGGATGGGTGGGTGCATGGATGGGCGGATGCATGGATGGGTGGATGCATGGATGGGTGGGTGCATGGATGGGTGGGTGCATGGATGGGTGGATGCATGGATGGGCGGGTGCATGGATGGGCAGATGCATGGATGGGCGGATGCATGGATGGGTGGGCACATGGATGGGCAGATGCATGGATGGG
>NW_004524689.1:3298724-3315565 GCF_000260255.1 Octodon degus
TGGGCAGATGCACGGATGGGCGGATGCACGGATGGGCAGATGCATGGATGAGTGGATGCATGGATGGGCGGATGCATGGATGGGCGGATGCATGGATGAGTGGATGCATGGATGGGTGGATGCATGTATGGGTGGGTGCATGGATGGGCAGATGTGTGGGTACATAGATGGATGCATGGATGGGTGAGTGCATGGATGGGTGGATGCATGGATACATAGGTGGATGCATGGATGGGCAGATGCACAGATGGGTGGGTGTGTGGATGGGCGGATGCATGGATGGGTGGATGAGTGGGTACATAGATGGATGCATGGATGGGTGGGTGCATGGGTGCATAGGCAAGTGCATGCAAACTTGCATGCCTGAATAGGCTGAAGCACAGGTGGGCGGATTGATCCATCCATCCATGCATCCCTCATATATCTATGCATCCATCTGTCCATCTGTCCATCCACCTACCTATTTCAGGAAGCTTGTATTTTCCCATATTTCCTTCACTTGCTGACTTTACGAATATTCTTCCTAGATCCCTGGCTCTGGGTCCATGCTGAGCCTTCTGGAGTCCAGTGAAAAGGCGCTGCTAAGCCACTGAGGTCACGGTTGTCACAACTGCTCTGAGAGTGAAGTCCACAGGGCACAAAGACTCTGACAGGGAATCTGACCTGGCCTACTGGCAGGGGGCCTTCCTGGAGGAGGCAGCTCCACCCACTAGCAGAAGAGGGCTGGAGGGAAAGATAGCAGCACCCCCAGGTCTCATGAGGCCTACAGTCCTGGGGACCTTGCTGGCCCATGCTCCGTCCTGGCAGTTGGCCTGCTCCAGCCTGGTGAAGACTCCCTTTGCCTATTCCAGGGAGGGGCTACAGCACAATTTGCCACGCAGAAGCGGCCGAGGCTGTCGTTGCCAGCACCTTTCCTACAGTTGCTGGGGGTGGGGGAGAATGGAGGTGTTTGCCCCCACATTTTCTTCTGCATTTAGATGTCTGCCTGCCTCCCAGCCTCAGGCTGGGTCCTTTGCTCGCTCCCACACCTCTGTCCTTAGCCAGCTCCCTTCTGCCTGCTTACAGCGAGTGATCAGGGCTTGGTGCTGCGCGTCACAGTCAGGGAAGCTGTGAGCCTCCTGCGCCCCACGCCCCTGCCCGCTTCACAGGGAAACAAAATATTTTCTTTTCTAAACCTCCGAGCCTGGAGGGAAACAAGTGAAGTGGCATGTGACTGCTGTGACTCCCTGAGCGCCCCCGCTGCTGGGGAAGGAGCCCAGCCTGGGCCACTCTCAGGGTGGGTGCCCTCCCCTGCCACCAGTCGCTCTGCACAGACACCCCCCTCTCGTGTCACCTCTCCGTGCCACATAATGAACGCCACAGACTCACGGTGTGCTGTAGCACCAACTTATCACCCCACTGTGTCCGTGGGTCTAGCCCTGGGTGAATACACTCTGCTAGATGAGGCGAATCAGGGCATGATCTGGGCTGCACCTCCGCAAGGGGCGCGGAGCCCTCTTCCCAGTTCACTGCTGCTGGGAGGGCTCGGTTCCCTGTGTTGGAGGACCGAGGCCTCAGCTCCCAGAGGCGCCCACCGTTTCCTTCCGTGTGGACCCCTCCCCACCGCAGCAGTGCTGACCTCTCCAGGGCAGCAGCAGAGCACCCAGGGTCTCCTGTTTCTAGCATAAGGGCCACCTGGGTTAGCCCAGGCCCACGAGGACCATCTCCCTGGAGATGAACTTAAAGCCATCTAACTCGAGACCCTAAGTTCTTCTACAGAGAACCTTTGCACTGCCATACTGCGTCCTGTCAGAGCCTCACCTGCACCCAGAGGAGATTGCGCAAGGCAAGCGCCCCAGGGGGCCTTCCAGACACCCACACAGCCGCAGGGCCTTCTGGGGACGTCCTGCGGCTGGCTGGAATGGCTCCCAGGAGCCGTCTACACCTGAACGCACTCCAGAGGGAAAAGGCAGTGGTGGCAGTGGTGGCTGCGGGCTACCGTGGCACCTCAGCTCGGGTGACCTAGGCTGAAATTCAGCTCTGACACGCTCCGGCTGTGTGAGCTTGCACAACCATGAGACACCTCTAGGCCCCAGACTCCTAATCTATAACTGGTTCGGTGACGACACCCATCCATTCCTTGGCATCGACAGGCAGCGTGCTAAGACCGGAACCTGGGACCTAGGGGTGCTCAGCGCCACCTCCACAGTCCTCCGTGTCCCCGCACCACTCTCCAGCACAGCCAGGACAGGGTCGCCCCGGCCCTACGCCGCGATGCCCCGCCCCGCTCTCCTGCCTCTCCACCACGTCTGCCTCTCACGGCCCGCAGAGATGGAGCAATTAGCCTGCGGTAATAAAAGAACGCAGGGCCGTCCGCCAGGCCGCTGGAGGGCTTTATGAACTCTGCAAAAGCTGGAGCCACTAGACGACGGCCCGTCCGGGAGCGCTTCGCAGGCAAGAACAGAAACACCGATCCGGGCTCTGCCCGGCCGCCCTCCCAGCAGAGCGGCCCCTCCGCGCCTCTCAGACCTTCCACCCGAAGCTGCTGCTTTATCACCAGGCAGCAAAAGGGAATAAACCCGGCCTATGCCAGGAGGCTCTGCCCTGCGAGGCCGCCCCAACGCGGGCGCCCGACGCTCGCAGCTGCCATGTGGCTGCTTTCTTTTTTCAAAAACAAAGATCTATTAGCAAATCTACTATAAAATGTTTCAAGCTCCTTGTCCTGTCGCTATGAGTCACAGCCTCCCGGGCTCTGCTTCTGCAGCGACGAAGTCCCCATCCTCACCCTCGGGGTGCCGGGATGGTGACCAGAGAGCCCCCGGGCTGTGCTTCCCCGAATCTCGAATCCCTGCCGCGCAGCCCCGTCGGCTTTCACGTTCCCGCGTGCGCATGTGCGGTCTGCATTCACCCGTCCGGGGAGGAGGCTCGAACGCGCAGCACGACGTAATCCTGTTCATGTCCCCTCCCCTTCCTCGCCTGTCCTCCTTCCCGTTGTACGAGATCTGTCGCCCTCCTGCGGGTTAGGGCTCTGCTCCTCAATTGCACTTCGGGCCTCTCCTGTAAGCGAAGCCCTACGACGTCTGAGCTCGCCTGTCTGGCTTATCTCACCTACTGTGGTCCCAAGGCGCACCCCTCGTCCCTCACACGACTGGGGCTCGACCTTCTTTGTGGTAGTGTTGTACTCCAGGGGTGTAGATACATTTTCTTCATTTACTCATTGCACAGGCTGGCTGTCACTGGCATTGCAAACACGTACACACTCACACACACGTACACGCATATGTATACATGTGTACGCGCCCAGCAGTGGGACCTTCCACCTGTCTTCCTCCTTCCATGGAGAAGAGCTTCAGGCCCCTCCACAAACCCCTTTCCTGCCCTACGGCCACCAAGCACTCTGTTTGGACCAAACATCCCAACTCTATGTGGCCAGGTATCCCTGTATCCCTGAGGACCAGCCACCTCCTCCTGCACCTCCTGCACCTCCTGTACCTCCTGCACCTCCTGCATCTCCTGCACCTCCTGCTGGGCCCCCAGCCTGTGCAACCCCCACGTGTGTCTGCACCGCTCAGGGAAGGAGCCCAAGCCCAGCGAGGCAAGACTGCACGCCTGTAGCCCCAGCACTCACAAGGCTGAGGCAGGAGGATCGCTGTGAGTTCAAGGCCAGCCTGAGCTACATAGGGAGAGCCTGTATTGAAAAAGCAAACAAGGAAGGAGAGTGTAGGGGGTGGGGGCTCTCACAGCGGGTTCATTTTATCGGAGCAAAAGAAGCTCTGGTTTAGCCTTTTACACCCCCCCCCCCGTGTGAAGATGCTGTCACTCCTTCACTCCTTCTCCACCCTTGTGAGGATGTTGGGAGTATTTAAGCAGAGATGAATCAAAGAATACGACCAGATGTGTTTCTGATCAGTAAGTACCAGGAAGTACGTTCAGACGCTGGGCTGGACACTAAGATGTGTTCCAAGGAAGGGTCCAGTGGCAGGCTTTATTAGTATATCCTGTTCTTCCCAATTGTCAGTCTAATGTGGAAATAATCTCTTCATTTCAAGAGAAGAAAGACAGGAGGGAGGGAAAGAGGCAGGGAGGGAGGAAGGGAGCAGCAGAGAGGGGAGGAGAGGAACTGGAGCTCACCTCACCTCCGAGGAGGCGTAACTGTGGAGGCCATAAGCAGCCAGTGTCCAGCGCCAGTGTCACTCTGCTGAGCACCAAGACCCAGGCTCAGGCCCAGGTGAGAAGCAGGAGCCATAACCTGCCCCTCCGCAGCACCCCAGGGAACGCAGCTTCCTGGCCCACAGCCTGAGCCCAAACGTCGCAAACTCCATGCGGCCACGGGGCGGACACTCGCTTTTTGCCTTACTAAAGGCCCAGGATGGACCTGCCAACGCCCTGGAGGGGCAGAGGCTAAGGAGGAGGCTCCACTGTGCATCCAGAGACGTGAGGCCCGCAGGTCCTCCCCCTCCCCACCAAAGCAGCGCCCACCGTGCTCCTGCAGGGCCCAACCCGAGGGGCCTGACGTGGCAACCTTGCCCACTACAAGCATTGAGCTCCAGCACCAGCAAGCAAGCTAACCAGTTAAGCACAGAGGCAAAGAAGTAAATTCAATTCTGGAAGCACGAATTCAGCTATCAGGACATCTCTAGCACTGATACGCACTCGAGTGTCGCGGGCCTGCCCAGCCGGCAGCTCCCAGAACACAGGCGTGTAATGGCTCGGCAAGGCCTCGCTGCAGCCTCGCCTGGGCCCTGGGGTCCAGATGCTGGAGGCGTGGCACATGGTGCCACACAGATACACCAACACACCATGCTGGGGCGCCCATTGTACCAGAGCCTTGAGACAGTGAGAACGCAGGAACAAGGCTGGAACAGATGCGCTTCGTTTTCTACCCTTGCAAGCTTTCTTCTGGGAAGAGGGGACACTGACCTTTTGGAAAGAACTGGTTTACGTGGAGGACCTGGGGTCTACCGTGCACTGAAGCCAAAAGCTAAGCAGGGAAAGGGTCCCTCGGCTCCCAGGACCGGCACAGGGATCCAGCGCGTCATTTCCTTCTCTCAGGAGACAAAAACTCCCACCATCAGGGCCCGCAGCCCATGAACACAGCGACCCGAGGACATCACTCAGTCCCAAGTGCCATCCAGGGGCACGGGGCCACAGGAGCAGCCCAGCAGCATGGAGAGACAGGGGCATCTTCCCTGCCCACCTGGGTAGGGACAGACGGGACTCTCCTGTCACACAGGCTGCAGATCAACCCTCAAATGTGCAGGTGCCTGGCTGCGGAGTATGCTCCTGTGAGCTGTGACCTTCACAGGGCAGAGATGGCAGTATGAATCAAACCAGAGCCCGTCCTGGGGGTCACAGGGAGCCTGGAGAGGCACAGGACACACCCTCCCCTGTGTCACCTTCCACTTCCCGTGCTGCCTGCCCAGGTGGAGAGGGGACAGACACACAGAGCCTGACCTCAGCCCTCTCACCTGCACCTGGCAGTCTAAGGCTGCCTTAAATGTTGACAGAGCTTGAAAGTGACAAGGTGGACAACTAGGGGAACACAGAAAGGGTTTCTGGGGTGGGGCATGGTGGAAGAATCCCCTGCGAAGGCAGAGGAAAGACAGGAGAAGGCGCTGTTATTTGAGACCAACAATAGAGTCCCTGGGGCTGCACCTCCATCCAGGTCTCTGAGCAGAGCATCAGGCCCTCCCACCCCGCCTTCCCTGGAGTTGGACTTGGTCACATGACTTGCTTTAGCCAATGGAAAGATCCAATGCAAAGGGAAAGAGGATACGCCCACCCTGCCATGGCACCCAGGAGCCCCAGATGTGAGGCTGTGCATCACAGCGCCAGGGGTCATCTCATCCGAATCAGCCCAGCTTCCTTCAGCACAGACAGTGACCCAGAAGTGACATGCATGGCACCAAAAGCCAGCAGCAGGCATTCAGGGGACAGACACAGGGAGCTGGGGAGCTGGAGACGTGGGTGGCAGGGAAGGCTGTGGGAGGAGAGGCCAGCTCGAGGGATGGGGCACACCCAGCGATAAGCCAGCGGGTTAGGGGTCTCGGGACCATGGCCCAGCCACAGCATGACACCCAGGGATCCCACCAGGCACACAAAGCATGCCCTGTCCTCAGGAAGACTGCTCTCTGGAGGGGACTGTGACCAAGACTAAAGATGAGGGGGCCAAGACGCACAGAGCTGGGGGTGGCTGCAGGCAGCACCGTGTAGCTCTGGACAAGACATGACCAGACTAAAGACATGGGTCCTTGCTATTTTCAGAGAGCTCTGTGACCAAGTGGGCCACCACATGGCCCTCCCCATGTGAGCCCAAGACAAGCAAGCTTTGGCAACCCAAATTCCACAAGCAGGAGGAGGCTGGGAAAGCTGGAGCTCCCCAGGGAGCACCTGGCCCCACACTTACTCCACTGCGGCCAGGGAGGACAGTGAAAGAAGCCACCAGTCCCCGAGCATGGAGCCAAGGGCTGCGAAGCAGCGTGGGTGCCTTGGCCAGCGGCAGAGGGAGGGCCGGGCCAGAGAGGGCCCACCCTGTGGTGAGCCTGGCTCAGACATTTGCCCAGTGGGCGCTGGGCCCCTGCAGGCCCGGGTGGCCTGTGGGACCCACGTCCACCTTCTGCACAGTGTGGTCACCCTGCCGCTGTCTACACCTGCTGGGGCTGGGGCCAAGGCCATTTGTCTAATCAGCACACAGATACTTGAGCAAGAGGGGTCACGTCCAGACCCAGCCTGAGCCCTCCCTGCCTCCCCTGGGATCTGCTGACAGGAAGGGGTTCGGGGTTCTCCTCCCAGGAGCTCAGAGCTTGCGGGCCCTTTCTATTTATATTTGAAAATAGAGCACTTGCTGATTAAAAATAGAACTAATGATATCTTTGTTCAACATGAGAAGACAATGGGTTGGGAGAATTACAGTTTCCCTCCCTTTCAAATATGTTGCAATCTGTGGCATTTCCAAGTATTACAGAATTTTTCAGAATATTTCTGAGAATAGCTTACCGCCAGGACCCATGGAGGGTATGAAATTTACCCTTTTCACTGGAAGGAAACTATTCCCAAACCCTTGAAAGGGTCTCCCTGTGTTTGAAGCCACATGAAGTCCCCAGAACAATGGTTCCTAGAAAACATCTTTCATCAGGCAGAGGTTGAAAGAGGACACTTTTAGAATCTGAGCCCAGCAAGGAGCCCGATCCTCTGCCCTCTGGAGACGGAGGGGGCCTCTCAGAAGGCACACAGGCCAGGCTGGCCCTGGGAGGGCCCTCACGGGTGGGGGACCCCTGGCCTTCAGGTCCCGGAGAGACTCCCCGGCAGACCCCGAGTGGGTGTGCTCTGTGTGGCTGTGTGTGGTGTGTGTGCATGTGTGTGTCTGTGTGTGCATGTGTGTGACTGTGTGTGTGTACACACACAGTCACACACACACACACACATACGTGCACACCTGCCTGCAAGTACACACCCGTGCTCCTCCCTAAACCGTCTAACGTTGTCCCCGGTAATAGAGCACATCTAGAATAAGACAGTGAAAAATAAGGCGGAGCGGGTGAACTGCACAGTGAACACGCACAACACTGGAATGAAAGAGAAACAACAGACCTGAAGTAACAGTGTCAGACACAACAAAGAGTCAATATCCGGGCGAGACAAAGATCTCCCGTGGCCGGGCTATTAGGAGCTGATAACCAACAGTGGAGAGAGCCCGCGCGTGTGTGCGTGTGTGTGACTCGGTGCACTAAACAGCACTGAGACAGTGGCTGGACACCAGCGCTGTCCCCAAAGGCCACCAGTAGGCAGAGGCAAGGTGGGCGGAGTCCCATGAGCGCTCCCTCTCCAGCGCCCCTGCTGTGGGCTCTGGGGACCCGCCCACGGTCACTTAGCTTCTCCTGCTCTGCTTCCTTACCTGCCACACAGGACACGTCACCCTGTTGCTGTGGGCATCACCCAGTACCCAGCACACCCCAGCGCAACGCGTTCTCACTGTAATCTTCTAGAGCGCAAAACCCCACTCATTGCCGAAACACACTCAGGGAGAAGGATGAACACACCCCTGGGGACTCCCAGGCTGACCAGCATCTCTGTCTGCAGACTGGAAGCTGGTTTTCACTGGTGCCCATGGAGGATGCAGGGGGGCAAAGACAGCACCACTGTGACCTGTTCCTCTAGTGCAGGATCTGCACTTGGGGCCAATGAGCCTTTATTTGGGGTTCCCTGGGGACGTTCGGGTGCTCGGCAAGAGTCCTGCTCTCCATGACGCCCCTGGCTGGCTGGGAGGCTGAGGCAGGAGGACTGAAAGTTCCAGTCCACCTTGGGCAACTCAGTGACTTGGTGAGATCCTGTCTCAAAATAAAAACTGTAACAGGGCTGGGGATGTGGCTCTGTGTGAAGGCCCGGGGCTCACTCTCCAGCAACTAGAAGCAAAAACAAGACAGGCCAGGAGAGCCTCTTCTCACCCAGTTATGGCACCAAAGACAACACTGCCAAGCACTCCCTGGGGACAGAACCGCATGGCCATGAGCTGCCACTCCAGGCCCAGCCCCTGGGGTGGTTGCCCCTCACCCCAGCCCCACCCCAACAGCTTGGGGGCACCCTACAGACCCCACCCCCACCCCTCCTGCCTCCTGTTTCCTCCCACAGCCTGCTTCCTTGGTACCACTATATCCGTCGAGGTGAAAGCCACACGATGAAATGGACCGGCAGAAGCACTCTGGGCAGCAGCTCCCCGGCAGGCAGGGAGGCAGGGCGCTGACCTGAGGGCTGGATTACAGGCTTGCAGAGCAGCACCAGCTCCCACAGCCAGCTACGCAGGCCCCCAGTGTCCCTGACACCTCAGCCCCGTGCCTGGAGCTCCACCGCCCCAGAAACCACAGACGGGCAGCCCCGGGCCTGCCCCAGCCTTGCCCTGTGTGCTCACAGCCTGGCCAACCCTGACATGGTGCCTGGTCCTCCCACCAGGCTTCCCACCTTGGTACACTTGACAGCGGCCTCTTTTATGAAAAACAGCTTTATTACAACATAATTCATACATCGTAGAGCTCATCTACTTAACGGGCATGACCCGAAGAGTTCTCAGTGCGTTCATGGAGTCATGTAAACGTCACCCGGATCCATTTTAGCACCTTTTCTCCTCACAGAAAATCAGCTCCTTAGGGGCCTGCTGCCCCGGCCCGCTGTTCCGCCCGCCCTCCTCGCCTGTCGCCTCCTCCTGCCTCGCTCCTCTTAAGTGGTTATCCATGCTGTCTCTGTCAAGTTGCACTGGGGACACAGGTTTTCAATCATCCCTCCTGCCTGACCATAACCGCTGCAACCGTGACCAACGTCTCATGGCCCCCGTCCCCTGGGCTCTGAGGCTACCCCACACAAGATTCGTTCTCTCCCTCTCTTCTCCCCCAGCCCCCCAGAGTGCTGAGGTGCAGGCGTGCACCCCTCGGCCCAGCTCTCTCCTGCTGTCTTGAAGCCCCTGCCCAGCACACATGCCGGTAGAGTTCGCTCTCTGCAGGTGGCCGGAAACCCAGCTTCTTGGAGCTGAACCATGTGCCAGGGGCAGCAGGAACCCCGGAGCTCTGAGAGCACCCCTGCCTGGCTGCCTCCTCTCTGTCCCATCCTCGGGAGCGTGTGCGTGCGGTGATGTCTCACTGCCCCCTTTCCTGTCACATTCCACCAGGGACGGGTCTTTGAAAAGAACCTGGCTGTGTTCCTACAAGCATTTGGCACTAGAACTAAGACTTCCCACAACAGCTTCCGAAATTATCAAAGAACACACAAGTCAAAAGCCTCTGTCTCAAAAATCAAGTCAGTGGGTGCTCTTGATACCAGACAGACAAAAGGAATATCAAAAATAACAACACGCCGCCTTTCCCCTGAACTGACTCACACCCGGCCAGGGCCGGGTCCCATTCTGCCGCCTACTCTAGCTGGTAGAAATCATCATCCATATTTTTAAAATAAAGGAAGAAGGCAAGTCCTCGTGTAATTTAGAGGCGGTTATTTGTCACCCATTCCTGAAAACAAATGCCCACGGCAGTGAGGGCCAGCAGATTTATTGGGAGGGAAAAGATCTATATTCCTGGGACTCAAGTGACGTTACCAGATCGGGTAATTGCTGCGTAAACAATAAATTACCCACTGATTAATTGTGCTTCGAGGGCTTTCTGGGGTATTTTTCATGAGGACAGCTGTGCGCACACCAAGTGGGTACTGCAAAGCAGAGGCCTGGGACCTGCTCCTGGGAGATGAGCAAAGACCACCAACAAGACTGGAACCCTGCACCACTCCCAAGAGGCCCTCGACACCAAGGGCTTCCCGGACACCCAGACACACAGCCAGCTTCAGCCATGAGGACGGACTTTAGGAAGGACTTCCGGCCAGGGCGTAGCTCAGTGGCATTGCGCGGCCCAGGATCCAACCCAGGCACCAAAACGGGATCTGAATTTCAGCAAGGCACCATGGCACCCTGACTAGAATGGCTAAAACTGTATATAATGGAGACAGCAAATGCTGGTGAGGTCGCGGAGCACCTGGATGCTCACGCCGCTGCTCGGAATGACAACGGCGCGTGCCAGCCGAGCCGCGTCCTAGGAGGCCAAGCACATGCTTTGGTGCAGGTGGCTGTCACGCTCCTCGGAGCTCACCCACGTCCAAGCAAAAACTTTCACGGGTCTAGAACTATATTCATAATTTCTAAAAGCTGGAAACAACCAAGATGCCCTTCAGTAGATAAACTGTGCTCCTTCTGTCTCATGAAGCACTGTCGAGCCACGCAAAGAGGTCGCCGCTGCTCCACAGACGTGAAAGAAGCCCCCTTGAGAGGCACAGGGGACAGCCCCTGTCGTACGACTTTCCAGAAAAGGCAAAACAATAGAGATGGCAAACACATGAGGGGCTGTCAGGGGTCTGAGCAGGTGAAGCACAGGGGCTGTATCATGGCCGTGGACACGTGCATTACACACAGTCAGAACCCGCAGAATCCTACAACACACAGAGCAAGCCTTAGGTGTGGCTTTCATAACATCAACTAGGAGGTCAGGGAATCCCAAGACGGGCAGAGACTGTGACAAAATAATTCAGCTGTGATGCAAATGCGGGGCGCCTCCATGCAGGAAGAAAGGGGAGGGCAAGGCTGTTAGTCTAAAATGCACAGAAGATTCACAGAGCCCTCGGGACTGGGTGGCAAAGGCGCTACCAATGGGCGTCAGGTGGTCCATTCTGAAGCCACTGGACACGTTGGCAGAGACTGAATGAACCAGTCAGTGGGCAGAGGATCACGGGAACCAGGTAACAGGTGGCAAAGAAGGAAGCATCTGGGCTAGAGTTGGATATGAACTCACATTTAGTGCAATACACCTGCAGATGCTGTATCAGTTAGGGTTTGCTAGAAGAACAGATTTAGTATGATATATATCCATGATTACATGGAGGATTTATAGAGGAGGCTTACAGTGTCCACCTGTGGAATTGCAGGTGGATAAAATGCAGAACAGCCATTTGCACACTGGCAAGTTGGAGGACCCCGTCACAGGATGACAGGCTCGAGCATGCTACTGAGTATAATCTGAGTCCACGTTGGAAGCCAAAGGATTTGACCTGGAAGGCTGAGGACTGTGCACTGGAGCCCCAAAGGACCTGGGACAAAAGCCCAGAGGCGGCAGGGAAGGCAGGGGCCCCTCAAGGGGGAGGCTCCCTCTTCTCTTCCTTTTCATGCCACCCTGGCTACAGCCCATTGGATAATGCCACCCGCATTCAGAGAGTGGGTTTTCCCTCCCTGCCTGGTGACCTATGTGTCACTATCCTCAGCCACACCCAGAACTGTGCTCCACTACTCTGTGAGGCATTTCTTCATCTGGTTCAGTTGATTTATTGCAATTAACAATTACAGCTGAAGACAGAGACAGAGCAACAGAGAGGGAGAGGATGTACATGAGTTAGTACGTAGGGACTGGCAGCTCTCGATGGGCTAATTTTATCCTAGGGAAAAAGAAGCTCTAGTGTAGCCTTGAACCCGCCTTAGAGACAGGAGGCACCGGGGCCACGTCCATTCCGTATGGTCCTGCCTCACTGCTTCCCTGCCCTTGGTAAGATGCTGAAGGTATTTAAGCAGAGATGAAACAAAGAATGAGGCCAGATGTTTTTCTGATCTAAAAGGATCGGGGAAGCATGTTCAGACGCCAGCCAGACATTTAAGGTCTGTAACCCGGGAATGATCCAGCGGCTAGCCTTATTCATAATTCTCTGTTTTTTCCTAATCTTGGGTCTGACACAGGAATAATCTTGCCATTTCAAGTATGCCTTCATACGCCTCCCAGCTCTGGCCACTGAGAGGGCCTGAAATCAGGGACACCCCAGGAGCAGCCAGCACACGCCACGTGACCACTGCATCTTAGAATCTAAAGCACCAGGAGTTGAGACAAACCACTGACTCTACTGCTGAGCCAGACACACAAGATGAGGCTGGGGTTTCATGTAGCAGCAGAGAGCTGCAAAGCACCCCAAAAACTAGATGGTGGGGGCAACACAAAGGCATGTTGGAGCCAACTAAGATAGTGACTCAAAGCATTAAAGTCTATGGTTTCACACTGGTGTGTGTAAATGAGTTGTTGATTCAGTAAGTAATGTGTGAAAGCTGACAAATCTTACATAGAAGACTCCAGAGTGGAAATCCAAAAGGTTTGGTGTAAATGCGACCCACTGGAGGACAAGCAGTTGAATCCCTCACCCCAGGGCAGTGGGCTAGGCTTACGGGCTCCCTTCCAAAGAGCACAGTATGGAAAGAGAGGAGAGCGGTAACACTGTCAAGAAGACACCTGACCAACTCAGCCAGGCGAGCAAGGTTGACAGCCATGCTGCAAAGTCACGCACACAGCCAGTGGCCTTGATGGGACGTGGTCAGAAAGTCACTTGGCCTCTTTGGTCTTCCTCCCAAGAGCCTAGCAAGTCTGCACGTGATCACTTCATAGGACCTGAGCAGCACTCCTCAAAACAAAGTCATGGGAAACACGGAATATCAAGGAGCTGTCCTAGCCAAGAAGAGCCTAGGACTGACTAGTGCCTGCAGGCTTCTGGGCGACACCCTAGGAGAGAAGAGAGCCCAAAGCACTGACACCTAAACACAGTTCGGGTTGCGTAAGCAAGTCACTTAGGACAGCTACTTAGAATGAGATGTGTGGCCCTGAGAAAGGGCTGAAGGGACTTCCAGAGGCCTCCTTATGGCTCTCACCAGGTGGAGACCCAACATCCATTCCCTCCAGGAGACAAAGCAAGGAGGCGCCATCTTGGAAGCAGAGACCGGGCCCTCTCCAGACCCACTGGGGCCTTGACCTTAGACTTCAGCCTACAGAACTGTGAGAAATAATCCCTACTGTCTGCAAATTATCCAGTCAAAAGTACTCTGTCCTAACAGCACACGTGGACTGAGCTAATCCTCCAGTGTATCCCGGGTTGGGCTCTGACAGCTGCCTCCAAGCAGAACAAGCCAACTCCATGGGGTGCAGAGAAAGAGCCTGACAGCAGGCCCCTGGCCCCTGGAAGCACTCTCTGCAAGCTGTGCTCTGTACGGAGAGCTCCAGGCTGAGTGAGGAGGGCCGGGAAATACAGAGGAGCAAGCAGCCAGGGCCTCGGTGGCCACAGCCACTGGGTGCACCCACTGGCCCAGGGCATGCTGCTCCCACAGGGCTCTGCGCTCTGGTGTGTTCCAGAGAGCTTCCATCACCAACAGTTGGATTTTTTGAATATTTTTGCCCTAGAAGAGACAAGCTTTTATTTTCTATAATTTTATAATTATGTTGAAACAAAATCTACTTCCCCAGGAAAGGGAATTACCTTTGCCTGCACCCGCTGCGAGCTGGTTTGCATAGATTGTTTCAATTGATCCCATAATCATTCCACAAGTATACTCATTATCCGCCTGCTGTATGAAAAAGCCTCGAATACCTTAGAAATCAGCTCAGATTCAAATGCCGGCTCTCTGCTCCTGCACCATGATGCCAATGGCGGGTTGCTCCCTACAGCCTGGGAACCTCCTCATGCCATGCAGCTCTCCACTGCCAACCCACGCAGAGTGGTTACCAGTTACCGGGACCCAAAGCCCCGGAGCTCCCAGCCTGGATGTGCACAGTTGAGACTGTAGCCTTAGCTTCCCACCCACCATGTTCGCTGCCACATCTGGGACCTGAAGCCCCCAGCACAGAGAGCACCAAGTGCCGTGCACAGAAGCCCCACGTGTCCTGGGCGCATCTCAATCCCGCGGCCATTGCCAATGAGGCGACGCCACCCGCGCTCCAGCCGGGCTCCTCCACCCAGACGCCACTCAGTGGGCAGCACATCTCAAGTACACAGGGGTGCCTGTGAGGGGGGCACAAGTAGGAAAGGAAAGGGGAGACAGGAGCACCCCTCCTGGAAGCTCAAATCCCCAGCCTCCTCTTTCCTCGGGCTTTTATTTTCTTTTTTAATAATGCAAAAATCCTGGAGGTCTCTGGGAGAGCTTGCGAAGCCAGTTCTACATCCCAAAGTGGACCCCGTGACTGTCTCTTGCTGCCATGGCAACTGTCTAGTCCAAGCCTCCATTCCTTCTCCCCAGGGTCTTCCACTGCCCCCTGCCATGGTCCCGTGCCACACATGCCGGACAGCCTCCCTTCTGCCACACACACCATGAAGCGGCAGCCTGGGAGGATGCAATGGAACAGAAATGGGTTGGTGTGTGTCCCCTACAAGGTACCCAAACACACCAGTCTCACCCTTCCCTTCTCCCCACTTCCTGGAGTACCTGAGCTCGTTCCTGCCTCAGGGCCTTTGCGCCTTCTGTTCTCTCTGTCCATAACATTGTTCTCTAGAATCCTGGCAAGAAAAGTCCTCCTTCTCAGCCAACACTCGTTTGCTTGGCTGAAGACAATCACCCTCCCCGGACTGCTTCCTCCAGTTAGGAAGCCACCGGGTCCCATTCCTGGAAGACAACACATCTCTACTCCTTCAGCTAAGAACAACTCAACAGGAAGACTCAAAAGTGGAAAGAAGTCTTGCCAGGGAGGGGCCTCAGGCCGCAGACAGCTGGGCGGAGTACGCTTTCTTACCACTGGAACGTGACACCAACCCCCACAACTTAGGAGTGACGAGATTTACTCTAGCTTATGGTTTTAGAGGATTCTGTCCATGGTTAGCTAGCTCCAAGGCAGGCAGGGGCTTGCAAATGAGAGCTGTTCACACTGCGGCAGCCAGGAAGCAGAGAGGGAAGGGAGGAGCAGGGAAGGAGATGCAGCCTTCCAGGCCACGCCCCTAGAGGCCTTCCCTTCCAAGCAGACCCCACCCCTGCACGCAGCTATGGACACCTTAGTGGATGAACCCACTGAAGAGTACATCCAGCAGTCTGTGATCCAGTCCTCTTCCAAAACCCCACTTCTGAACGCAGGAGGCTTTGGGGGCATTCTGGATCTAAAGCAGAGCAAGATACTTTATATCAATCACACTGGGGCTGGGTTCCACAAAGAGTGGCTTTGTCAGCCAGGGGCCAGAGGAGCCGAACACCACACAACACACCATGGCCTGGCCACCCCACAGTCCCCAGAGTGAAGGCAGAGCAGGGAGCCTGGACACCACCCCTCCAGGCATTAACCAGGAACCCCAAAACCTGCCAAGGTGCTGGTGTAGAGGGACCAGAAGAGGGCCAGGGCTTTTGCCCTTGTCAGCCAGTAGTGAGCTTCCCTCCCTCCCCTACTGCCAGTATGGACTAGCTTGGGGGACCACAGCTCCCAGGCCACTCTCTAATAGGAGGTCCCATTAGCAGAGGCCTTGTAGGGGGCCTGGAAGCCGCCTCCACTTTTAGGTAAGACGCAGCATCTCGTGGTGTAACACCAAATGTTCAGGCTTTTATTTAAAAACCACTCATCATATCACAACATCGAAGAGACCTCAGACTGAATGCTAAAAGATAGTTAAAAGATGCCAATATCAGGCTGACAAAGATAGTCTCTGGCTCTGACAAAGACTGTAAAACCATCATGTTGGAAATGTCTCCACCAGCAATTGCAAGACTGCTTACAACAAATGGGGAAAAATTAAAATTGTCAGCAAAGACAGAAAATATTTTTTTAAAAAAATCAAATGGAAATTTAAGCCAATAAGTACCAACTGAAATGAGAAGCTCAGCAAACAGGCTGCATCGCAGGAGAGATCAGTGACTCCAGTGCCTGTGTCCCTGGAGTCTCAGGAGGTAAGCAGAAAGTGAAAAGACACCAGAAGAAATACTAGGAAAAACCCAAATCTGTAAAGAGGCATAAAAGGACCAAAACCTGCAGATTTGTGTTCAGTAGATCCTACATTTGTCCACAGAAACAGAACCAACAGGAAGGACAGGTGGATGAATAGATAGATGATGGATGGACAGATGGACAGAAAGACAGATGAGTGGGTGAGTGGGAAAGTGAATGGATGGATGGATGGATGGATGGATGGATGGATGGATGGATGGACAGATGTGGTAGATAAGTGGATGGATGGGTAGATGGATGGATGGATGGATGGGTGGGTGGGTGGATGGGTGGATGGACAGATGTGGTAGATAAGTGGATGGATGGATAGATGGATGGATGGATGGACAGATGGGGTAGATAAGTGGATGGATGGATGGATGGATGGATGGATGGATGGATGGATGGATGGATGGGTGGGTGGGTGGATGGGTGGATGGACAGATGTGGTAGATAAGTAGATGGATGGATGGATGGGTGGGTGGGTGGATGGATGGGTGGATGGATGGATAGATGTGGTAGATAAGTGGATGGATGGATAGATGGATGGATGGATGGATGGATGGATGGATGGATGGATGGACAGATGGGGTAGATAAGTGGATGGATGGATGGATGGATGGATGGATGGATGGA
>NW_004524689.1:3316270-3327802 GCF_000260255.1 Octodon degus
GGATGGATGGATGGATGGATGGATGGATGGACAGATGGGGTAGATAAGTGGATGGATGGATGGATGGATGGATGGATGGATGGATGGATGGATGGATAGATGGATGGATGGATGGATGAGTATGTGGGCAGGCAGGTAGGTAGAAGATTTTAAGGAACTGACTTACATGATTATAAAGGTTGACAAATCCCAAATCTTCAGGGTGGTCCTTCAGGATGGAGATCCAAGCATGAGACAAAGCTTCAGTCTGAGCCCAAAGTCATCTTTTGTAGCTGTTTCTCAGGCTTGAGAGGTTCATCTTTCTTCTACAGAGACCTTGGATGAGACTCAGCCCTGCCATGGGTAGCCATCTGCCCCCAAGCCCACTGACATAAATGTTCATCAATAAACAGCCTCGTGGAAATCTTCCAGATGGTATTGGACCACCAGCCTGTGCACCAGGACACAGCCAAGCTGATGCAAAGTTAGCTACCCCAAATCCCAAGCAGGATAAGCCCAAGAGAGCTGTGTCAACACATGTAACAAACCTCTGAAAATTAAAGACAAAGAAAAATAAGACAATCTTGAAAGTAGCCAGAGAAAAATAATGCCTTGCTTATGGAGGAAAAACTGTTAGAATGAGAGCCAATTTTTCATCAAAACTCATAAAGGGCAGAGGGAAGTGGCACAGTATTTTTCTTGTGCTGTGCTGAAATTTTTTAAAAATTCCATTGGGCTCCTTTAACCACCAATGGTGTCTTTTCAGAGTAATCTCAGACAAAAGGAAACCAAATGAACTTGTGACCAAAGGCTCACCCTAAAAATAGGTTAAGAAAGTTGTCTAAATGGAAAGAAAAGGGGCCGGGGAGATGGCTCAGTGGAATAAGCACTTCCCTGGCAAGCGCGAAGGCCTGAGTTCAATCCCCGGTTCCACAAAGAGAGAGAGAGAGAGAGAGAGAGAGAGAAAGAGAGAGAGAGAGAGAGAAGCAAGGCTTCATGGGAAGAAAAGATGAAAGAAGGACTCTATATGAAGCAACAGGAAGAAAAGACAATGGGAAAAAGAGAAAGAAAGGGGACAGACACCATAAATAGGCTCTGTCTTCTCCCTTTGAGTTTCCTAGTGTACTTGCTACTCGAAGCCAGTGTCACTCCCTGATGTCATTCTATGTAGGTGTAGAGGAAATATCTGAGACAACCACGTTAGAAATAGAAGATGGCAAAGGCCGTGAAAGGACGTGAGCCTCTGTCCTCCCCTGAACTTTCCGAAACGACAAGACAGTCATCTCTGCTAAGTGGTGTGCGGACAGTGCGATGCCTACAGCCATCACCCAAGAAGGCTTGCAGGAGAAGTCTCCAAAACACTAGAAATAAGTAGACTGAGTTCTCAGAACTATTCAAGTGAGCCACAGGAAATGAGGGGGGAGAGACAGGGAAGCAAAAAGCAATAAGAACACACTTGAAACAAAAAATAAATAGGACATTCAAGATGGAATACAATCAGTTGTATTAAATGCACCAAGGAAATAATAGCTTGGCAGGCGGCTCTTAAAACGTGGCTCACCTCTGCACTGTTGACAGAAAGTTCACTTTATACTTTCTCCTGATATTGTGACTACTACAAATTCCCATGATATTGCCCAAAAAAAGGTAGAAAATATAGATCCTGCGAACATCGACGAAATGGAAACAGGAGAGCAATATTGATGTTGGATGACGTAGACATTAAAGCAAAGAAAATTACAGGGACAGAGCAGGAGACTGTGGGAGGCCGGTTCCCTGAGAAGGCGCTGCCAGCCCAAGTGCACGCGCACCCTCCTCGGAGCGCAAAGAAGGTGAAGCGTGACAGAGTTGAAAGGGGAGACAGATGCACCCACAGTTAGGATCAGAAGTGACAACCCCTCCTCACCCACGGGTGGAACCGTGACACCCCAGGTCAGCGAGGGCGCAGCCCTCACCAGCACCACCAACCACAGGCTCTAAGCCACCCTCACACAGCACTTCACCTAGCGTGGCAAAAGCCACTTCCTCTCGGAGGCCCAGGGAATGCAGGCCGAGAAGAAAGACAGCTGGGGCTACTAAACAAGCTGAAAAACGTAAAGGCATTTAAATCATGCAGTGTCTTCTCTGACCATAATGCAAAGCAGAAACTCGAAGCTGAAATACAGTATGAGAACCTTAAACACCTGGAAATGAAACAAGACACACCTCAGTAATCTATTGGTCAAAAGAAAGTTTTGGTGAAGTCAAAGAATGTATTCAATCAAAGACAAAAATACACCCTACTAACATTCCTGAAGCAGGGCTGAGGATGAGAGTCTTAGAGTCGCACAGTAGGAAGATGTAGCCTTCAGTCAATAATCTAAGATTCCTACTCAAGAATCTAGGACAAAATAAACCCAAAATACAAAGCAAAGAAATGATGAGAATAAGGGTAGACACTGATGAAATTGAAGCAGGAACAACAGAGAATATCAGCAAAGCAAAAACTCGATCTTTGGAGATATCAATCAAATGGACAAGCCCAGGAAAAGACAAAAGACAATAAAGACACAAGCTGCCAACACGAGGAAGGCACCCGGAGACATCACTGTAGAGCCGTGGCATCAAAAGGATAAAGGGAAAGGTGTGGGGCGCTCCCACACACAAATTGGAAGGCTTTAACTAAATATTCCATATCCTTGATAAGTACAAACTAGCACGGCTCACTCAGTGTGAAACAGGATGTGTGCACAGTTCTATAACTATTGAGGAAATGTCTCTTAAAATTCTCAAAACAGATTTCTTCAGACCCATATGTTTTCACTGTATAATTCTACCAAATATTTAGAGAAGAGTTAGCACCAATTCCACAAGATCTCTTCTAGAAAATTCAAGAAGAAGGACTAGTTCCCAGTTCATTTCACGAAGCTAGTGCTATCCTGAGGCCAAAACCAAATAAAAATAACACAAAAAAGAACAGTATGGATCAACATCTATGAATACAGAGGCTAGAATTTCTGACCAAATGTTAGCAAGTAGAATTCAGTAATATATCAAAAGAATTATACATCATGACTAAGTAGGATTTATTCCAGGGATCCAAGGTTGGCTCAATATTTGAAAATCAATACATGTAATCCCTTATGTTAACAGGCTGAAAAAAATAAATCACACAGTTATGTCAATCAATGCAGAAAAACTATTCAGGATAAATCTTAGAAAAAAGTAAGATTAATACGAATTCCTAGCTATATCCACAATACCCTGAATGCTCCTGAACTCGTCTAATATGAATTCCTCAATTCGCTGAGTAACGTCTACCAAAAACCAATGAGGAACATGTTCCTTAATGGTTTAAGACTAAACATTTTCCAAAAAAAGATTGGTTACAAGCTAATCAAATCCATTCTCTTCTCTCTTGCTAGAAGTTCTGGCTACCACTGTCCTTCAAGGATATTTTCAAAGGATATAAAGATCCAAGCAGAAGCAACAAACTTGCTCCTCTTTGCAATGATATGGTTTTGTATGCAGAAAACTGCAAACAACCAATAAAAAAAAAACTCATGGGGCTAATAAGTGAGTCCACAAGATCAGTGAACACAAGATTCAAAACTCAACTGTATGGGGCCAGCGAGATAGCTCAGTGGACTAAGCACCTCCCTAAGCACAGGGACCAGGGTTCGATTCCTGGCACCTCATGCTGCACCAGCCCTACCCCAGGAGCACTGAGCTGGCCACTGAGGCCAGGCATGGTGGCGCACGCCTGTAATCCCAGCACTGGGGAAGCTGAAAGCAGGAGGATCACTACGAGTCTGAGCTACATAGTAAGACTCTGTACCAAATACATATAAAAAAAAAAAATCAACTGTATGAATGGATAAAAAAGTGTGGTATTTATAAACAAAAGAGTACTACTCTGCCACTTAAAGAAAAATAAGTTTAAATCATTTATAGGAAAATGAATGTACCTCTACACCATAATGTTAAGTGAAGTGAATCAAACACACAGGCCTAAATACTGCATGATTTCTCTCATCTATGGAATCCAGTACAGTATATTAAGTACAGTGCAAGAGAAAAGACAGACAACGTGAGAAAGGGAAGCGGGTATCGCACTCCAGCATGGCCGATGTACCTAAAAGTGTACCTTGATCCACTATAAGTGTTTTCTGTGTTTTATATGCTTCTTGGTAAGCCAGCATGGCTGTTAACCTGTGTTTATGATGATTAACTTGCTAAAGTCTTTAAAATACATAAATAAATCTTATCCTGGCCAAAAAATCAATTGCAATCCTATATCCTAGCAATAAGTAATAGAATTTAAAATGTCATACAGTTACCACAGTGAAGCTAACAAACACATCCATCACTGTGTGTGAATTTTTGTACCATTGGGACAGCTAAAACATATTTTCTTAGAAAATTTCAAGCATACATTTCATTAGCTACAGTCAACACTTCAGTATATACATATATAAAAGCGTACAGTTGCACATCTAAAATATTTGCAAAGTTTTTAATCAGGTATACCTGGATAGGACTGGTTTAAATAGCATTTATAATTACTAAAAACTTCAAATACTTAATCATAAACACAAAAACATCTAGGACCAGAAATATAGCTCAGCTCTCCAGCACCTGCCTGACAAGCCTGAGGTCATGAGTTCAATTCCCAGTGCCAAAAAAAAAAATCTATATAAGACTTATGTGCTAAAAACTGCATGCCACAGATGTGAGACATCAAAGCTCTAGACAAAAGGAAGAGACGTACTATGCTCATGAATAGGAAGACTCAGCGGTAAGCTGCGTTTTCTCCTAAACTGATATGCAGGTTTAACATAATTTCTGTGAAATCCCAGGAAGATTATTCTGTAGATACAGATAAGATTCCTTTAAAATTGATTGTGAAAGTCAAAAGAGATACAGTCAGTAAAACAAGTCTGACAAAGAAAATGAAAGGAGGAGGCACCAGTCTACCCAACTTGTAGACTCACCGCAAGGCTGCCGTAGTCAAGACTGAGGATGTGGTGGACACACAGACTTCAAAGGCACAAATCAGAGAACGCCGAAGTGGCTGACCACAAATACAGCAAACTGATTTTGTTGTTGTTGTTGAAGGTACAAAAGCAATTAAGTTGTGGGAAAATTGCTTGCCTGACAAATGGCGTAGAGCAGTTGGGCAGCCATAAGCTATTTTTTTAAAAGGAAGCACAGGAACTTTGTTCTTTATTTTTAAAAAATTAACTCAAAGGGCTGGCGAGATAGCTCAGTGGACTAAACACCTGCTTTGGCAAGCACAGGGACCAGGATTCAATCCCCTGTCTCCCATGCTGCTCCAGCCCTGCCCCTGGGGCGCACTGAGCCCAGAACCCAGTCAGGGTGTGGGGGCGCACGCCTGTAATCCCAGCGCTGGGAAGGCAGAAAACAAGAGGATCACTACAAGTCCAAGCTGCGTAGTGAGACCCTGTACCAAATACATAAATGGAAAAAAATTAAAAATTAACAACATGAATCAAAGACAAAAATTAAAATATAAAGCTATCAAATCTCTAGGAAAAAATAGAATATCCCCACCATCGGGGGCTAGACAGAGAGTTCTTTTTGGTCTTTTTTTAAATGTATTTATTACAGGGTCTCAATGCACAGATCGGACTCGTAGTGATCCTCCTGTTCTTGGCCTCCCAAGTGCTGGGACTACAGGCACGTGGCACAAGGCCCAGTCTCAGTCGCTGTCTCAGCGCGCCCTGGGGCAGGGCCGGCACAGCACACCAGGGATGGGACCCCAGTCCCTGCATCTGCCTAAGCAGGAGCTTTAATCCACTGAGCTATCTGGCCAGCCCTGGGCAGAGAGTTCTTAAAGTTAGTATCAATAGAACTAAACTCTGTAAAGAGGACAAAAACAATAAATTGGACTTTATCAGAATTAAGAATTTGTGTTCTGTGAAAAATCCTTCAAGGGGATTAAAAGCCAAGCTACAGGGTGAGAAAATATTTGCAAACCACATATCTGATAGAGAACTCCCAGATCCCTACAGTAAAAAGCAAACAAGTCCTCAATAACGTCTTCCACTTGTGTGGCGGGCAACTCACAGTTCACAAATTCTCACTCCGTCCCATTGTCTCCCGTCAACCTGATTTAGGGCAGCGCCCTTGCATTCCAGAGACTGTCCCTGTGCTCCGGATGCCTCGAAGGAGACAGACCTGAATTCTTTTCTCTTTTCTAAAAAAAAAAAAAAAAAAACTTCAGTCCATTTTTAACTGCGTAGCACATATAGCATAACATTAACCATCCTGTTTTTAAGTGTATACTGCAGTAACTGTAAGTACTTTCACGTTATTAGTGAACCATCCCTCCACCCATCTGCAGAAGTTTTCGTTTGCAAGACAGATACTCTCCTTACTAAATCATCACTCCTTTTCCTCCGTCTTTAAGCTCAGCAGCCAGAGGTCCATCTCCTGAGTCTAAGGATCTGACCTCTCTAGGAACTTCATGTAAAGGGAATCGCTGCTACGATGTTAAGAGTTTCTACCTAGATGGCCCCCGAAAGCCTCCTGTGCCCATAGGTGGGGCTTTTTGGAGGTGAAGGGTCCACAGGACATGATATTCACCAGTGGATGAGTTTATAGCTAAATGTCACAGGTGGAGATGGTGCCTGGCCAGAGAAGGTGGCCTCACTGGGGGCGTGGCCATAGAGGCTGTGCATCACTGGGGGCGTGGCCAGAGAAGGTGGACATCGCTGGGGGCGTGGCCTGGGGGGCTCTTCACTTTGTCCCCCTTTAACCTCACACCTTGCTTCCTGCCTGCCCACTGTGGACCCCTCCCTTCTCCCACACCCTCTGCAGTGTCACCCTGCGTTGGTGCCAGCCAACTATGGACTCAAACCTCTACACCCTGAGTCAAAACACACCTCTCCTTTCTTAAGTTGCAGGTGTCCGGTATTTTATCCAGAAAGTAAGAAAATAACGAAACATCAGATACATAAATGCTTCACGCTTGTCCCCTGCGCCTGGCTAGCTCCGCGTCTCCAGGTCTCTTATGCTGTAGCACATGCCAGAATCTCCTTCCTCTTCACAGCTGAGTTATACTCACCAACTAGATCCGGACTTGGATTAGAAATGGCCAGCTCTTGAGTCTTCCCGCCCAGTTCTAGGAGCACAACGTAGATTTGTGTAGACAGAGGCTGCAGAGGGTACCCAAGGTCAATGAGGAGGATGAAAACAAACTAGATTTTGGGGAAGAGACAGCTCTAAGACGACAGGTGAGCCCAGACAGAGGGGCTCTCAGACTGATGGGGCCTGGCTGGAATGTGGGGCACCTAGCAGGTGGACTGGAGGGGGAGGAGGCTGGACTCCAGGAGTGGGTTCCCCTGGGGGCTGGCTACACGGTGTGTGATTCAACCTTCGGTTCATCTGGCCGCCCGGTTTAATGCCCACAGGCCTGCAAATGCTGCGGGATCATCAAGGTACTAGAGCTTTAACTGCTTTCTACAAAACCTCTTCTCATCTCATTTATGTTGTGCTTTGGAAGGCGCCCACAGCCCCCGTTGTGGGCGAGAAGAGCCACAAACATCTGCAAACAGCAGAAGACAGGACGGGCGGTCACTGTCCTTGAGAAGATCAGTTCCAAAGTGATTCCATTCTGCCACCTCGAGGAGTCAGCCCTTCCAAAGAAAATCAGCCTTTCATAAAATTTCTTGGAAATCTAGCAAGCAAAGCGTGTGTGTCTCCCTCAGATAACGCCGCTGTATTAGAGGCATTTAAATAGACCAGCGGGCTGCAGGATAAGGAACGCCCATTGAGGCAGAGCCTGAAAGACAGTGGGGGGTGCGGGGCTCAGGAAGGGGGGTGGGGGCAGTACATGCGCTTCCCCAGTGGTGGAGCCCAACGTCCTTGAAGGACCTCCAGCAGCAGGTGCTGGTAAGATCCAGGTTCTTCCAGAAGCCTCGTCCGTGAAGCTCACGCCCCGTAACTTGCACCATCTAGACATTTCTCAGGCAATGTCTGGATGCCTCAGTGGTCCCCCTAACTCAGTTTCTCCTGAGAGCCAATGCCACCCATGGTGACCCCCACTGTCCATGGCAAAGTGCTGAGCCCCAGCAGATGACTCCAAGTAGATTTGCCAGTCCTTCCCACAGCCACGCCAAGGGCAACAGGGACAGACATTGATCAGTCTGAGAAGGTGGTGGAAAATTGACAGGTTTGTTTCTTTTAGAAAGAGGCTGTGAGTCCCCACCCATCAGACCCTGGGGAATGAATGGGAGCCCTCCTCCACCTCAAAGGAGGTAAGAGCTCTGAGGAGACTCTCATAGAACGAGGTATGTGTGCCCAAGAGTTTGCAGGACACAGACTGCAGAGCCAGCCCCCATGACTGTAGCCAGTGCTGATGCAGGTAGCTGAAGTACAGGAGGGCTGAAGCGGACAATGTCCCTGCCACCAACTGTGCTGTAGCTCTCCTGGGAATGGAGGGGACAGGGTGGTAAGGATAATGACCTGGCCTCTTCAATGAGATTCTCCCTGGGAGTAGTATCTGGGGTGTGACAGATCAGAACTCCCAAATGCCTGAGGGAAATAGACATCCCTGGGGCCACCATGGAACCACAGGCACAGGTGATGCGTAGCCGTGGCTGGGCAATGTGATCAGGACTTGGTGCTTGGAGTAAAGGCTTGAGCCAGGACTGGACCTAGGTCTTGGCAGGCAGGCCACTCTTCTGCCTGTCCTGGAGTGGCTCAGCAAAGGCTATGAGGGAGACAAGCACAGCAAGTGTCATGGTTTGAACAACAACCCCCTAAACCATACCTTGCAGTTCTAGCCCCCAGGACCACAGAATGTGATCCTGTCTAGAAATGGAGTCTTTGCAGGTGTAGTTAAGAAGGAAAGGTAGCCTGGCCTGGCTGGGGTGCTGCTGCCACAAGCCAAGGCAGCTGGGGGCAGAGACTGGGGCCAACCCTTCCTCAGTGCCTGCAGAGGGAGTTGGCCTCAGGAGGCACCTGCATCCCAGACACATGGGCTTCAGAAATGGGGAAAATTGAGTTCTATTGTTGAAGACACCGGGCTTGTAGAACTGTTACAGTAGCCCTTGCAGAGGGATCCAAGAGGTTATTGCATGTCACCTTGCCCCCTAGAGCTTACATTCTAGGTACTTGCCCCACTGGCTGGTTGGCAGTCAGTTTTGTGCTGGGAAGAAATGAAGAAGGGAGGATGAGTGGATGGATGGATGGATGGATGGATGGATGGATGGATGATGGATGAAAGGATGGATGGATAGATAGACAGACAGATGGATGGATGGCTAGATGGAGAATGGATGGACAAAAGGAAGGAAGGATGCATGGATGGATGGATGGAGAATGGATGCATGGGAGGGTAAACATGGAATGGATTCATGAATGACAGATGAGTGACTGGATAAGTGGATGAATCCGTAGGTGTAGGAGGGTAAATGGATGAATGACTGCATGGATACGCACTCAGGGAGCCACCCGACACCGCAGGGAAGCTCCACACCGCAGGAGCAGCACACACATGCACCCAGCAACGCTTGCAGAGGAGTGGACACATCGCACTCCATAGAGCCGAGATTAATGCACCGCAACAGCCAGGAAAAGACAAATTGTCATCTTCTATCAAGCTGTCCCAACTGTCCCGACTGATAACTACATCCATCTGTTTCGCTTTTTTCCCTGTCTATTTTTAATACTTGCAAATAAGAAAGGACTGCACAGAAGAAAGCCTGAAGGGCTCGTTGCAGTGGGGGCTGGACCTCATCCCCTGGGAGTGAACAAGGGGTCCTTCCTAGAGGGATAATGATCCGAGGAACCTGCTTGCCAGACTAGACAAGCAAGGGTACAGCACCAGGAGGCGGCAGCTTCACATTACCTCCGCAAAGGGCGATGCTCTTCTGGTCTGAGAGGTGTGGGCAGCCCACAGGCACTAGACAGAACTGAAGCCCTAGGGATACAGCCATCTGTGGAAACTCAGGTCCCAGCCTGAGAGGGAGCAGTAGCCTCAGCCGGACCTGCCTTGAGCACCAGGCAGGGTGAGTGCTCCCCAAGGTCAGCTCAGAGACGCCCTTCCCCGGGCCATGACCCTGGGCCTGCCTGGATGCGCGGGGTGCAAGTAGGAGGACCACGCAGAAGGCTCAGGAGGTACCAAGCAGCCGGCCGGGCAGGGGCCAAGCCTGCCCTCCCTGGCAGAACTGGGACCCTGCACCACCACCCTCAGAGCTGGACGCAACCTGCAGAGAACAGAAGCCCCTGAAGGAATCCAGTCCATGGGTCGTCGGGCTGCCTGGGAGGCGCCAAATACGCAATGTACTGGCCCCAGGGCAGAGGTCACCTGGGCTTCTCCCCTCCAAAAGTAATAACTCACAAAGAACCCTTTGGGCGGTGAGAAATCTCCAGAAGCCGCTGCCAGAAGACTCCGTTACTTAATCTACGCCTTTCTGAAGCTCTGGGCTCATTTGGCTGGGCGTCTGGGGCAATCCGCGCCAGTACAGCCCCAGCTAATAAGTAATTAGAAGATAATTAACATTTGTAACATACAATGGAAACATCTGGACCTACTGACTTATTAAAACCTAGAAACTTGATTAATCAATTGTGGAGGGAGATGAAAAACAGGCTCAGGGTGAGGGCAGGCTTTGTGCGGCGCAGCACTCGCGACCCACCACGCGCCTGGCCCCCAAATTGTCTCCACACAGACGTGGGCTGGGCAGGAAGCAGAGACCCAGGTCGGGCTCCGACCAAGACCCTCCTGAGAAAGCCAGGGCTGCGGGCGTGAGGCCAGCGGGCCCTGCGCATCCCGTTCCCCCGCACTCCAGCCTGGAACTTGGGGAGAGGGGGTGCCTGAGAACCAGCCCGTTCCCCCGGCTCGGGGCCCGGCCCTCTCATCCTCCGCGCCCCACTTTATCTCCCCTGCAGCAAGGCAGATGAGAGATGTGTGGGCGCCCACGGATCTGATGAGGCCGAACTTGCTCCCAAGTGCCTTGGGTTCCGGCCAAAACATTAGGATGCTGCTCTACCGACTAATCATCCTCCCTCAGACAGGAGGCAGCTGAAATAAAAATCCCGGAGTCCCTCTGAACACGGGGAGAAGCCAATTAGGGCTGCGGTAATTCTCTCCAGTGGAGCTGAGCAGAGTGGAGTGCCCAGGGCAGCTCTCTGAATGTCACACAAAACCAGCAAGAAACCAAAGGCCAACGGCCTCCCCTTCTCTTCAGAGAGGAACCCAAAGAGAAAGGCTCCAGAGGATGCAACAGAGAGACTCCCACACCCAAGGGAGCCCCTCCTCCCTGTGCCCCGGTCTTCACTTCCTGCTCTGGCTGGGGTCCAGTCACGTGGCTCGAGGTGGATGTCAGCCGCGGATTTGAGCTCTGGGCCACACTGATTGGTTGGGGAGGTGGGCAAATGACGTGAGTGAAGCTGAGGAGAGCCAATGAGAGGCCTTCCCTGAGATTTTTTTTTTGCTCTTTGCAGCCTGGAATAGACAGCTGTGCGTCTCTGGGTGACAGATCAGGAAGAACAAGGCCTGGAGCCAGGGGGCACCCTTCAGGCCTCAGCAGCGGGGCTGAAGAG
>NW_004524689.1:3327902-3338857 GCF_000260255.1 Octodon degus
AGAGAATGTCCCTGTGCTCCGGATGCCTCGAAGGAGACAGACCTGAATTCTTTTCTCTTTTCTAAAAAAAAAAAAAAAAAAAAAAAAAAACTTCAGTCCATTTTTAACTGCGTAGCACATATAGCATAACATTAACCATCCTGTTTTTAAGTGTATACTGCAGTAACTGTAAGTACTTTCACGTTATTAGTGAACCATCCCTCCACCCATCTGCAGAAGTTTTCGTTTGCAAGACAGATACTCTCCTTACTAAATCATCACTCCTTTTCCTCCGTCTTTAAGCTCAGCAGCCAGAGGTCCATCTCCTGAGTCTAAGGATCTGACCTCTCTAGGAACTTCATGTAAAGGGAATCGCTGCTACGATGTTAAGAGTTTCTACCTAGATGGCCCCCGAAAGCCTCCTGTGCCCATAGGTGGGGCTTTTTGGAGGTGAAGGGTCCACAGGACATGATATTCACCAGTGGATGAGTTTATAGCTAAATGTCACAGGTGGAGATGGTGCCTGGCCAGAGAAGGTGGCCTCACTGGGGGCGTGGCCATAGAGGCTGTGCATCACTGGGGGCGTGGCCAGAGAAGGTGGACATCGCTGGGGGCGTGGCCTGGGGGGCTCTTCACTTTGTCCCCCTTTAACCTCACACCTTGCTTCCTGCCTGCCCACTGTGGACCCCTCCCTTCTCCCACACCCTCTGCAGTGTCACCCTGCGTTGGTGCCAGCCAACTATGGACTCAAACCTCTACACCCTGAGTCAAAACACACCTCTCCTTTCTTAAGTTGCAGGTGTCCGGTATTTTATCCAGAAAGTAAGAAAATAACGAAACATCAGATACATAAATGCTTCACGCTTGTCCCCTGCGCCTGGCTAGCTCCGCGTCTCCAGGTCTCTTATGCTGTAGCACATGCCAGAATCTCCTTCCTCTTCACAGCTGAGTTATACTCACCAACTAGATCCGGACTTGGATTAGAAATGGCCAGCTCTTGAGTCTTCCCGCCCAGTTCTAGGAGCACAACGTAGATTTGTGTAGACAGAGGCTGCAGAGGGTACCCAAGGTCAATGAGGAGGATGAAAACAAACTAGATTTTGGGGAAGAGACAGCTCTAAGACGACAGGTGAGCCCAGACAGAGGGGCTCTCAGACTGATGGGGCCTGGCTGGAATGTGGGGCACCTAGCAGGTGGACTGGAGGGGGAGGAGGCTGGACTCCAGGAGTGGGTTCCCCTGGGGGCTGGCTACACGGTGTGTGATTCAACCTTCGGTTCATCTGGCCGCCCGGTTTAATGCCCACAGGCCTGCAAATGCTGCGGGATCATCAAGGTACTAGAGCTTTAACTGCTTTCTACAAAACCTCTTCTCATCTCATTTATGTTGTGCTTTGGAAGGCGCCCACAGCCCCCGTTGTGGGCGAGAAGAGCCACAAACATCTGCAAACAGCAGAAGACAGGACGGGCGGTCACTGTCCTTGAGAAGATCAGTTCCAAAGTGATTCCATTCTGCCACCTCGAGGAGTCAGCCCTTCCAAAGAAAATCAGCCTTTCATAAAATTTCTTGGAAATCTAGCAAGCAAAGCGTGTGTGTCTCCCTCAGATAACGCCGCTGTATTAGAGGCATTTAAATAGACCAGCGGGCTGCAGGATAAGGAACGCCCATTGAGGCAGAGCCTGAAAGACAGTGGGGGGTGCGGGGCTCAGGAAGGGGGGTGGGGGCAGTACATGCGCTTCCCCAGTGGTGGAGCCCAACGTCCTTGAAGGACCTCCAGCAGCAGGTGCTGGTAAGATCCAGGTTCTTCCAGAAGCCTCGTCCGTGAAGCTCACGCCCCGTAACTTGCACCATCTAGACATTTCTCAGGCAATGTCTGGATGCCTCAGTGGTCCCCCTAACTCAGTTTCTCCTGAGAGCCAATGCCACCCATGGTGACCCCCACTGTCCATGGCAAAGTGCTGAGCCCCAGCAGATGACTCCAAGTAGATTTGCCAGTCCTTCCCACAGCCACGCCAAGGGCAACAGGGACAGACATTGATCAGTCTGAGAAGGTGGTGGAAAATTGACAGGTTTGTTTCTTTTAGAAAGAGGCTGTGAGTCCCCACCCATCAGACCCTGGGGAATGAATGGGAGCCCTCCTCCACCTCAAAGGAGGTAAGAGCTCTGAGGAGACTCTCATAGAACGAGGTATGTGTGCCCAAGAGTTTGCAGGACACAGACTGCAGAGCCAGCCCCCATGACTGTAGCCAGTGCTGATGCAGGTAGCTGAAGTACAGGAGGGCTGAAGCGGACAATGTCCCTGCCACCAACTGTGCTGTAGCTCTCCTGGGAATGGAGGGGACAGGGTGGTAAGGATAATGACCTGGCCTCTTCAATGAGATTCTCCCTGGGAGTAGTATCTGGGGTGTGACAGATCAGAACTCCCAAATGCCTGAGGGAAATAGACATCCCTGGGGCCACCATGGAACCACAGGCACAGGTGATGCGTAGCCGTGGCTGGGCAATGTGATCAGGACTTGGTGCTTGGAGTAAAGGCTTGAGCCAGGACTGGACCTAGGTCTTGGCAGGCAGGCCACTCTTCTGCCTGTCCTGGAGTGGCTCAGCAAAGGCTATGAGGGAGACAAGCACAGCAAGTGTCATGGTTTGAACAACAACCCCCTAAACCATACCTTGCAGTTCTAGCCCCCAGGACCACAGAATGTGATCCTGTCTAGAAATGGAGTCTTTGCAGGTGTAGTTAAGAAGGAAAGGTAGCCTGGCCTGGCTGGGGTGCTGCTGCCACAAGCCAAGGCAGCTGGGGGCAGAGACTGGGGCCAACCCTTCCTCAGTGCCTGCAGAGGGAGTTGGCCTCAGGAGGCACCTGCATCCCAGACACATGGGCTTCAGAAATGGGGAAAATTGAGTTCTATTGTTGAAGACACCGGGCTTGTAGAACTGTTACAGTAGCCCTTGCAGAGGGATCCAAGAGGTTATTGCATGTCACCTTGCCCCCTAGAGCTTACATTCTAGGTACTTGCCCCACTGGCTGGTTGGCAGTCAGTTTTGTGCTGGGAAGAAATGAAGAAGGGAGGATGAGTGGATGGATGGATGGATGGATGGATGGATGGATGGATGATGGATGAAAGGATGGATGGATAGATAGACAGACAGATGGATGGATGGCTAGATGGAGAATGGATGGACAAAAGGAAGGAAGGATGCATGGATGGATGGATGGAGAATGGATGCATGGGAGGGTAAACATGGAATGGATTCATGAATGACAGATGAGTGACTGGATAAGTGGATGAATCCGTAGGTGTAGGAGGGTAAATGGATGAATGACTGCGTGGATACGCACTCAGGGAGCCACCCGACACCGCAGGGAAGCTCCACACCGCAGGAGCAGCACACACATGCACCCAGCAACGCTTGCAGAGGAGTGGACACATCGCACTCCATAGAGCCGAGATTAATGCACCGCAACAGCCAGGAAAAGACAAATTGTCATCTTCTATCAAGCTGTCCCAACTGTCCCGACTGATAACTACATCCATCTGTTTCGCTTTTTTCCCTGTCTATTTTTAATACTTGCAAATAAGAAAGGACTGCACAGAAGAAAGCCTGAAGGGCTCGTTGCAGTGGGGGCTGGACCTCATCCCCTGGGAGTGAACAAGGGGTCCTTCCTAGAGGGATAATGATCCGAGGAACCTGCTTGCCAGACTAGACAAGCAAGGGTACAGCACCAGGAGGCGGCAGCTTCACATTACCTCCGCAAAGGGCGATGCTCTTCTGGTCTGAGAGGTGTGGGCAGCCCACAGGCACTAGACAGAACTGAAGCCCTAGGGATACAGCCATCTGTGGAAACTCAGGTCCCAGCCTGAGAGGGAGCAGTAGCCTCAGCCGGACCTGCCTTGAGCACCAGGCAGGGTGAGTGCTCCCCAAGGTCAGCTCAGAGACGCCCTTCCCCGGGCCATGACCCTGGGCCTGCCTGGATGCGCGGGGTGCAAGTAGGAGGACCACGCAGAAGGCTCAGGAGGTACCAAGCAGCCGGCCGGGCAGGGGCCAAGCCTGCCCTCCCTGGCAGAACTGGGACCCTGCACCACCACCCTCAGAGCTGGACGCAACCTGCAGAGAACAGAAGCCCCTGAAGGAATCCAGTCCATGGGTCGTCGGGCTGCCTGGGAGGCGCCAAATACGCAATGTACTGGCCCCAGGGCAGAGGTCACCTGGGCTTCTCCCCTCCAAAAGTAATAACTCACAAAGAACCCTTTGGGCGGTGAGAAATCTCCAGAAGCCGCTGCCAGAAGACTCCGTTACTTAATCTACGCCTTTCTGAAGCTCTGGGCTCATTTGGCTGGGCGTCTGGGGCAATCCGCGCCAGTACGGCCCCAGCTAATAAGTAATTAGAAGATAATTAACATTTGTAACATACAATGGAAACATCTGGACCTACTGACTTATTAAAACCTAGAAACTTGATTAATCAATTGTGGAGGGAGATGAAAAACAGGCTCAGGGTGAGGGCAGGCTTTGTGCGGCGCAGCACTCGCGACCCACCACGCGCCTGGCCCCCAAATTGTCTCCACACAGACGTGGGCTGGGCAGGAAGCAGAGACCCAGGTCGGGCTCCGACCAAGACCCTCCTGAGAAAGCCAGGGCTGCGGGCGTGAGGCCAGCGGGCCCTGCGCATCCCGTTCCCCCGCACTCCAGCCTGGAACTTGGGGAGAGGGGGTGCCTGAGAACCAGCCCGTTCCCCCGGCTCGGGGCCCGGCCCTCTCATCCTCCGCGCCCCACTTTATCTCCCCTGCAGCAAGGCAGATGAGAGATGTGTGGGCGCCCACGGATCTGATGAGGCCGAACTTGCTCCCAAGTGCCTTGGGTTCCGGCCAAAACATTAGGATGCTGCTCTACCGACTAATCATCCTCCCTCAGACAGGAGGCAGCTGAAATAAAAATCCCGGAGTCCCTCTGAACACGGGGAGAAGCCAATTAGGGCTGCGGTAATTCTCTCCAGTGGAGCTGAGCAGAGTGGAGTGCCCAGGGCAGCTCTCTGAATGTCACACAAAACCAGCAAGAAACCAAAGGCCAACGGCCTCCCCTTCTCTTCAGAGAGGAACCCAAAGAGAAAGGCTCCAGAGGATGCAACAGAGAGACTCCCACACCCAAGGGAGCCCCTCCTCCCTGTGCCCCGGTCTTCACTTCCTGCTCTGGCTGGGGTCCAGTCACGTGGCTCGAGGTGGATGTCAGCCGCGGATTTGAGCTCTGGGCCACACTGATTGGTTGGGGAGGTGGGCAAATGACGTGAGTGAAGCTGAGGAGAGCCAATGAGAGGCCTTCCCTGAGATTTTTTTTTGCTCTTTGCAGCCTGGAATAGACAGCTGTGCGTCTCTGGGTGACAGATCAGGAAGAACAAGGCCTGGAGCCAGGGGGCACCCTTCAGGCCTCAGCAGCGGGGCTGAAGAGACAAAGCCAACCCCTAGCGAGGTGGAGAACTGAAGGGCTGCAGGAGCTGGCTGGCAGCACTCTGGCCTGGGTTCCAGGGGCTCCGATCTGTTTCAGTGGTTCCTTGTCAGTGCTGAAGGCCACTTGGGCTGTGTTCTTGCCACCTCCAGCCACAGCACGACGAAGGCCTCCCCACTGGAGAGAAGAAAAAAAGAAAAAGTAGACCCTCAGAAGACTTTCAATGACTTGTAGCCAGTCCAGAAGAAGAACAAATTCACAGGGAAAGTTAGGGTTGGGGTTAGGGCTAGGGTTAGCAGGGAAGATTTAGTCTACTTAGCCCCCCCATGCCTGACCGCCCCTGCACACAGCCTGCTGGGGTTCTCAGCAGAAATCCTCTTCCATCAGCAAGTTTCTCAGAAGATTTCTCTAAAGTGGATTTCTATCCAGGCCATGTGTGAGAGCAGGTCACACAGGGCTTCTCTGGAGGAGCTAGGTGTCTGGTGAAGGACCTACCTGGACTCAGGGAGTGAGGGCGCCCCACCGCAGCCTGGCTGCACCCGTCTGGGTCTAGCACGCGGAGAAGCCCATGCAGGAGCTGAGTGCCCACCAGGGAGCCAAGCAACCAGCAGTACTCTCGGCCCATGCCCTGGCCTCTGCCCCTGCCACAGAGTGGGCCAACTGCAGGCCTTCAGGGTTCTCAGATCGGTGACCCTTCTGTCACCTGCTGTGGGACCTTGCTGGCTCATGACCCCCGCATTGCCCTCGCTCCTGGGCCCATCCCCCACTTTCAATCACTACACAGCAGGCTGAGTCACTCCTCCAGCCCCTCCCTGAGCCAAGCAGATCTGCACAAACACTCCGGGGTGGTGTGGGGTGCAGCTCAGCCAGCCAGCCCTGTGGGGAAACTGGCCAGCAGAGAAAGCTCAGTTACTTAGGGCCACGAACCTACCAGGCAACCAATTTGCGGAGAACTTGTCCTTAACTTGTGCCATCAGCAAGGTCCGCGTGGGCAATTTGGGTCTATCAGCCTTTAAATTACAGACGGCCGCATCACTCCGTCAGCACTGCTGCAGCTGAGACGGAGCAGCTCGGGGCTGAGTGACAGTTCCAATAAATGCGTTCCTGCCAGGAAAATAGCATTACCATGCCAAGGTAGTTCGGAGAGTATTGAACTTCAGGAAGAAATAAAATAAAAGTAAAATGGCTCTGGCACTCCCGGGTGCTCCGTCATCATTGCCAGACACAGTGGGGAGAAAAGGAACCCATCGTCAGATAAGTATCTCAGTGTCCTCCGCCGCTGGGAGGGCGCTGTGTCACGCTCAGCAGCCGCCAGTCACAGGGCTGGGCTCTGACGCAGGCAAAATCTTCAGCTGGCAAGGACAGCCCTGAGGGGCATCTCTGGCAGCCTCCTCCCCCACAGCCAGGGAAACTGAGGTCAAGGTTGTGCCATAGGTCAGGCTGATGGCCTAGAAGGGGTTCACATGGGCCAGCGTGTGACAGCATCCCAGGCAGAAGACAAGGTTCACATGGATGTGGGGGCTTAGGAGGTTAAGGACACTATTGATGTCCCCAAAGAGTAATGAAGGACAGCCCCCAAATGTCCCCAGCTGGCCACTTCCTGCTACTGCCAGTGTCTAGACATCACCAGGCTTGGGCTGAGCTCTAGAAGGATGGTGAGGAATCAGAGCTTCTGTCACCTGCTGTTCCCTCACACCCATGGGTCCTTGTCACTCTAGTCGCATCCTGCTCTTTCTTTCTAAACCAGACTGCCCAAAAGACCCCGGGCCAGCTGTGGGGGCAGGGCCCCACCTTGCTCATGCTGCATCATGGGCCCCCAAAAATGCCACCTGCAGGGAGCAAGGCCAGGCAAATCTGTCACATGGGAAGGCAAGGCCAGGAACCCAGCAAAAGACCCACTAGACACAACTCAGGCTGGCTCCCAGGTCCTCATGTCGGTGCCACCTGCCCTGCGCGCTGTCACGTCTCCTCCTCCAGGAAGATCCATGATCAGGTGATTAGACCTCCAGGGTCACCACGTAGCACCTGGGTCCTGGCACCCTTCGGATGCAGCTTGTCCCCCTACACTGCACAGGCGGGGTCCTCAGGGTCCTCTCTGCGTCTCTGCATCCTGCTCACCAAAACCCAGAGGGGACCAAACAAGCATCAAGGCCCAGGAGGGTGGGGTCGAGTTTGGACAAGTCTTGGGTGAGTCTCTCTGGTGATCCTTGTGTCCCAGCTTTCCAGCTGCATGGAGAAGCAATGGTCCCACCCAGTAGGAGCCAGCAGGGGAGAAAGGACTGCACGTCCTTGGTGTGTGGACAAGGTGTACGCGTGGTCTCACGGCCCTGCTGTTACTAGGGACTGGGTGACGCCTTGGTGCTCTGACCCAGTCAGTCCTGCCCCGGAGTTTAGATCCAACACCACGAGCTCTCCTGGTGAAGGGCTGAGCTTCCTGGACAAGCACATGTGCCTTGACTTCTTATTAGGCTCCCTCCCTGGATTCGCCTCTGCGCTTTACCGTGCACAGCCACTTCTGGTAATGCTTTACAGCCCTGTTTTGGAGTCAGACTACTGCAAGTGATAGTCAAGGCCTCAAGAGCCAGGCCCTGGATCAAGGCAACAAAGAATCTCTAGGCTGAGCCACTCAGGACTGCTCGAGCCAGGAGAACTTCTGGAGGAGAGCTTTTGCTCAATTCCCTGGCTCAGGGCTGGCCACCATTCGCACCGATCCCACCCACGGCAGGGAAGTCATGGCCAGTGACACGGGAAGGCCACGTGCATGGTTGGGGCAAACATACTGCTCTTTGCCAGACGGAAGGAGAGCCAGCCAGTGAGAGGGAGGTGACGGGTGGGCACTGGGTTCCCTCAGCGCATCGTACTGAGTCCACACAAGCCAAGGTACCAGTGCTCACCTCTTCAGTCGCATGCACAGCACCTGAGAAAGCTGCCTGTGTCCCACATGGCTGCCACGGGACAGACCGGCCTCGCATGCTGGGGGCCCAGAGGTCTCCAGGATCCTCGTCTGTCCCATGAAAGCAGGGTACGTACGATTTTCATAATTGCATCATTCCACCTGGAAACCCAGCGCCCTCCCATCACGAGGTCACACCATCACGTTCCCTTCAGCCAGACAAGGCGTTCTCAGGGGTTCTGGGGAGCAGGGCGTACAGCTCCAGGGCCTGTTACTTCCAGCCAGGAAGAGCATATCTGGTGCTTTCTGGAATCGGTGCGGACCTTGTCCTTCATTGCCCAGCAGGACACTGAGCCTCTTAGTCACCTTCTTGCCACTGGGACAAAATACCCAGTGCCCACGACTTAAAGGAAGAGAGGTTTGTCGGCACAGTCCATGGCCAGCTGGTTCCCGGGCAGAAGCGGCCTGGTGGCGGAGGCCGGCTGGAGGAAAGCTGCTCACAGGACAGTCAGGAGACAGCGAGAGAAGTGAGGGCAGAGGCGGGAGAGGCGCCCTTCTGCGTTCCACCTCCAGGGAGCTGCCTCGTCCCACCAGCACCTGTCTCCTCTCAGCACGCTTAGCTGTGGATTCATAAGTGGACTCGTTCAATGGTAACTAGCTCCCCTTGATCCAATCACACAAAAGTCCCGCCTCTGAGCAGATGTGGATTTGGAGGGTTTTCTACATCCACCCATAACACCCCAATCCTGGCCCCCAGAGCATTCACATCCACCCAATTATTCAAAGTGTATTTAGTCCATCTGTAAGAGTCACCAAACTTTTAACAGCTTGGGGACTGCTAAAAAGTCCAAATCCAAAACCTGCTGAGGAGCTTAATAGCCTAAATCATTTGATAATAACAATAAGCTTGTCTTCTGGATGGTTAACAACCTAAGCTTGCAGACCAAAATTAGAGAAAAAGGAGGGCTACAAGGACAGCCAACATTTTGGCCCTAACCTTCTAAGGTCAATTAAGACTCGGGACATATGAGAACTTGTACTGTAACATCATGTAACTCGGTAGTGTCCCGAATTTTCTGATCAAGGAGATTATGGGGCCAAAGAAGAAAGTGATCAATGACATAGAGTGTGCCTAAGGAGAGTCACATGGGGAGAAAACCCTCTCTCAGGCTTTCACAGAGAGCACACTGGCCAAGCAATGGCCGTGACTCATCCACATGGCTGCACTGATAAATCCTGAGGGGATTTCACTGACCTTCTCAGACCCAAAAGCTACAACTCTTGTTGCATAGGTCCTGCTTTACCTTGGTCTTAACCATCCAGCAGAAAAGTATGAAGATGAAGTATAGGAAGTAAAGCCATGTTGTTATGTTGAGCTGTGGGGGACTCAGGTCAATAATTTCTGACATTGCCAGTTGAACAGAAGACCCAAGGCTATTATGGGCTACTGGACTCTTTTTGAATATTTTGCTGAGTTTACACACCTATAATATTCAAATAACGGAACTTAACAAAAAAAGGGTATACAGATGAATGTCCATTTTGTATCTGTGTATTCAAAGTGGTTGGGGTAGATATATAGTTGCATTGTCTTAATGCATAGAGTGATTTGTTCTAATGGTGTTTGTAAATAGGATCTCAAGTCCGCATCTTGTACAGCAATTAACCACTAGGAAGAATGTATGCAGTGTGTTATTTGTTGAATCTGTACTTCCAATTTGATTTGAAACTGTCTCATTGCTATCTGTTTATCAATAAAATTTTGAAAAAAAATTTAAAAATGCAAAAAAACCCTGCTGAGGCTGGAGGCAAATCCTTAGCTGTGAGCCCCTATACAAACAAAAAAGGGTAAATATCCCCAACCCAAACGTAAGGAACGGGGGTATGAAGGACTGGGAAAGCAAGATCCACACTGAGCAGGGCAAGCCACAGCTCCTGTAGCTGCACGGGCAGCACCCCACGCCAGCTGCGGCACGGCGAGTGCTCCCCGGGGCCTGGACGGCCCTCCACGGCAGCGTTGCTGGTCGCAGCTCTCGTGGCTGCTCTCCCAGCGCAGCGTTGTTTGTTGCCCGCAGCCTTCCTCACAGACATCCCACGGTCCTGGCTTCTGCAAGCTCACAAAGTCTCGACAGTGCTTTCTGCTTCACTCTCACAGGTTCATGTGCTGCCTCCTCAGAGCCACATGCCCTGGCTTCCCCGCCTTCTCCTGAACTATGAGTAAAAGCCTCCTTGACTCCACAATTCTTGTCTGTAACACCAGCAGCAGCACGTGGGTGACACCTCAGTCTGCAGTTGAACCAGCAGGCAGACTCCCTTCAATCATGGCTGCAGAGGCCTCCAAGTGCCTAGATAGCTAAACACTGTGAACCAAATACCAAAGAACACATTCCCTGGGGCACTCAGGGGCTCTCTTTTCAAAGCAAAGTCTTTTATTTATTTTTTTTCATAATTTTATTGATAAACAAATAGCAATGAGACAGTTTCAAATCAAATCGCTAGGGCAGTTTCAATAATTAACACACTGCATACATTCTTCTTAGTGGTTAATTACTGTACAAGATGCGGACTTGAGACCCTATTTACAAACACCATTAGAACAAATCATTCTATTCATTAAGAGAATGCAACTATATATCTATCCTA
>NW_004524689.1:3339161-3340973 GCF_000260255.1 Octodon degus
CTGGATGGTTAAGACCAAGGTAAAGCAGGACCTGTGCAACAAGAGTTGTAGCTTTTGGGTCTGATAAGGTCAGTGAGATCTCCTCAGGATTTATCCTGAGATCCTGTACCTCAGATTGTAGAACCTTTGTCAGTGTCAGCCATGTGGATGAGTCACGGCCATAAAGCAAAGTCTTTTAAAGAAGTCTGCCTTTACCTTTTTTCGCCCTTCAGCCAGAGAAGGGTGGGCTCTTGCTTATTCCTGAGATACTCTTAAGCTACCTTTACCCCGGGTACTTGTCCCTGATTCCTAATGTAAATCTGGTTAAAATCCACTAATGTCAGCAATGACACAGCTTGAACACTGACCTGTCTTGAAATTTCCTCCTCCAGATCAGTTATCCCACCACCTTTAATCTCAGCCTCCCAGAAAGTCTCAGGACATGAGTAAAACTGAAACGAATTTCCTGCCAGAATATAATGCCTGTAGCCTCTAGCCGAACCGCCAGTGGAGTCCTGATTCCCAGCTGAAGCTCCTGAGTCTGGCCTTTCCTGTCTAGTTGTAGCAGCACCCTGGTCTTCTGAGCTCTGACTGAATCTGTCACCAAGCTCACCCTGTGGCATTCTAACATTTCCCTAACCAGCATCTGCGAAGTTTTCCATATCCTCCCGCCCATGACTCAGTTCCAGCCACTTCTAAGCCACACAGTTAGGTTTAGTCACAGCAACAACCTAACTGCTCTGGTCCTAGAATATATCTTAGTCACTTTCTCATCATTGTGACAAAATACACAAGGCCCACCACTTCAAGGAAAGAGGTTTATCTTGGCTTAGATGTTCAATCCATGGTGGGCTGGACCAAGGCATGGTGGGAGGGCCTGGGGGGGGACACCTCAGAGTGGCAAGAACTGGAGAGGAAGACACGACCTTCTGGGTCACACCCCCTGTGACCCATCTAGCCCACCGACGCTCCACCTAACAGCACACTTAGATATGGATTCAGGGGTGGATTCATTCACCGATGAGAATAGGGCCCCGTGACCCAATCCCCTTCCAAAAGCCTCACCGCTGAACACACAAGTCTTCTGGAAACATCCTAGACCTGCATGTATCTCTGAGAATGTGTGGCCCTGAATCAGCCGGCCCAAGGTTACCTATCTGCTGAGTGGCCAGTCAGGATTACGGCCAGGTGTGTTCCTGGCCCCCTGCCTCTCACTCACCCCCAGCCCACCCTCACCCAGCCCTGACCACGTAGGGAAACCCTTCCAGTAAGAATGACTCACCTGCAGGATGCCCACAGCCCCAGTCTCCAGGCCAACCAAGCCTGGTAGTCGTGGGTCTCCAGTGCACCTTTTCCCCAGGGACCTGTGACAACACCCTTGAAGGGGACCCTGGGGATTTGCTTTAGTTGAGTGTGGCCAGCACACAGACCCAGAAGGTACCACCACCAAGAGGGAACCTTGTTACCGCAAAGCTTCCCTGGGAACAGGAAGCAGACACACCACACAAGGCCACACGGGGCCGCCCGGGGCAGCACCAGAAAACAGAAGACACCGCTCCCCACCCCCCAGGCACCTGCTCAGGGCTTTCCCCAGAGAAAGGCAACAGGGGAGTTTGCTGGCTGAGTCTGGCTCGTGCGAGGAATCCAAAGACCTCTGGGCAGAGGCCCATCAGTGGCGTCTTGGCACCTAACTGGGGGGCTGGCAGGAGGAGGCTGGCTCCTCCTACCCCGGCTGCAGAGCAGAGCAGAGGACGGGATGAGACAGGGCTGCACTGGCTGGGGGGGGGCTCCTGAGCTCTGGCTGTCTCTGACCGAGAACTAGCTGAGCTAAGC
>NW_004524689.1:3343101-3345378 GCF_000260255.1 Octodon degus
GTCCGTCCGAGGGCTGCCCTCGCACCGCAGGCATCTGAGCCCTCTGAGCGCATGGAGCAGCCAGGCCGCAGGGAAGCGGAGGGCCCAGAGCCCCAGCGCTGCCACCACTGCCGCCACCGTTGCCACATCTTTCTGTAGAACAATTTCCCGCCAGTCTGCACCCCGTTGTCCCCCGGAAAACAAAGTGGACACAGGACAGACATCAGCACCACCCCTGGGGAGCCCTTCCCTGACTCCCTCCACTCATAGATGAGGCTTCCTGGGGCACTCACGGTACACCATGCTGGCCCGACACATGCCCCAAGGTCTGACAGTGACGTGGCCACCTTTGCTAGTGCAGGAAGCCAGCCGGTGTCCTGTGCCTGTCTGGTCATTTGTCCCCTGGACAGAGACAGTGTGCTGACTCCAAGCACACAGCATTCGGTTAGATGCCCACCCACCCTTAGCAGGAAACAATGACTCCTGAAGACCTCATGAGAACAATAACAATAGCCAATACCCAGGGCTGGGTTCTGCGCCAGTGCCCGCCCACACTGTGTATGACACCCACTGGCAGCAGGTCACACAGCTGCCCAGGGGCAGAGACCACTGGCTCACCTGCAGCCCTCTAGCACCCCATGTTGGGGAAGAGAAGGCCCGGGCTGAGGTCAGAAGTGGAGACCACAGTGGACCCCTGGGAAGGCTGCTCTTAGGCCAAGACCCCTGAACACAGGTGGAGGTGGGGTGTTCGCGAGAAGCCCCCACGAGGTTCCCAAGGGAAACACAAGCCCACTATAGCCGAACATCACCTTGGCTCGTGCCCAGCGGTGTCTGACCGTGGTGGTGTGAAAAATCATTCCGGACCTGTGGCTTGTTTTGATGGGCTGATTACGTTTCATTAAATGTCTTTTAAACAATTAATACCTGCAAGACCACTGAAAATCATGGCAATTAAGTCTAAATTAAATGCCACTTTGAAATTTCACTTCTAGCTCTAAATTAGCTATAGTCAATTCTGTTTGATTGGACGAAACTGGTACTTAAATTTAAATTGTAACCAGCAACCAGGTCAGAAAATTCGGGCAGGAGGAGGGCAGGATGGACAGCGACCGAAAGGGCGACAGATAGGGTGGGGGAGAAAGGGCACATCAGCTCTCCCGTGCCCACGTGCACACCTCATGGGCTTTGGTCCTGTCTGGGTATCTGCTGCCGTGTCCTGGCTGTTCTGTTGCCTCCCAGTCCCTTCTCATAATAGTTCTCTGATAGCTCCTTCCCAAAGGGGCACTTTCCCTCTGCCCAGCGCCCACTCCTGCCCTGGGTGCAGAAGTGAACATGTGACTCAGACCAGACCAATCAGAGTACCACATTTCTCTAGCCACGGTGATTGGCTCAAGGATGAGCACGTGATCCAAGCTGAGCCAATAGCTGCCATTTCGCAGGGCCTGATGGGAGAGGGAGGCTGGAGCCGCCGCAGCCGTGCTGCTCGGTGAGGGCATGGCCAACAGAAAGGAGCAGAGCTAAAGGGTAGCGAGCAAAAGCAGCCCCGGGGATATTGTCTAAGCCTTGGCGCTCACGTCGCAGCCTTTGTGAGATGCAAACAGTCTAGGAAGTGGCCACACCGTGGGCCCGGCGCTGCTTTGCCGTGGGAGAATTCGAAGAAAGGGCACTAATTAACTGAGCTTGCACGGAGGAGCCGGCGTTCGCCAGGGCGTGTGCGGCCACGCGGAGGTGGGCACAGTTCTGCTCGGATTTCACACCCGAGGTGCCTCCCTGAAGTCACTCGGGCCCAGCGCTGCGGGGCGTAAACCCTGCTGGACCTGACCCGCGCAGAGAGCTGGCGCACACTGCAAAGTGAGTTCTGCCCCGGTAGGTTTTGTTGTTTTGACCCCCGAAAGGTATTTTTATTGTGTAGAGTGTGTTGTTGCAAAATAGGTGTCGCTGTGGACGAGCTGGGGCAGTGAGTGCATTCACGCGCACAGCTCACCTGGTTGACTTTTTCTGCAGCAGCGCAGTCTGCGCTCCTGGTAAATTCTCGAGGAATAATGTTGTCACCATACCGCGCTGTAGATGTCCCCATCCCCTTCCTTCTGTTTGTCCTTTGACCCACACCTCTCAGCCCTTGATAACCAGCGTTCTCACTTCTGCTTCTGGGAGTTCACCTTTTTAGGTTTTAACCTAGGTCACATGCTCTTTGTCTCTCTGAGCCTGGCTTCTGTACTAAGCTCAGTGTCTCCCGGGCTTCCCACCATCAGCAGTGAGAGGGTGTCTTAGTTACGCTTCTCTCGTTGCTGGGACAAA
>NW_004524689.1:3345663-3349870 GCF_000260255.1 Octodon degus
CCAGTATTTACCCACCTATGGGTAATCCCAGCAGTACTAAAACCCATAATCCCAGCCTTGGATCACACATAATCCCAGTGGATCATGAGTTAACACAAACTCTAGAAGTCCTCACCCCATGACTGCATGAGGCTTTGGGGGAACAACTAGACACAAACCATAACAGAGGGTTTCCTCCTTTTTGAAGGCTGGGTAGTACTCCACCACCGGCACAGAGCTGTGTATGCTTCACTGATGGGCACAGAACTGGATTCTAGCTTTTCATCTTCCGGTTCCAGGCGCTTGGTCGCCACGGTTTACAGTGCAGTTATGGCCAAGTCCAAGAACCACACCACGCACAACCAGTCCCGAAAATGGCACAGAGATGGCACCAAGAAACCTCGGTCACAAAGATACGAATCTCTGAAGGGGGTAGATCCCAAGTTCCTTAGGAGCATGCGTTTTGCCAAGAAGCACAACAAGAAGGGCTTCAAGAAGATGCAAGCAAACAATGCCAAGGCCATGAGCGCACGCGCCGAGGCTATCAAGGCCCTCGTCAAGCCCAGGGAGGGCGAGCCCAAGATCATTCCAAAGGGAGTAAACCGCAGGCTCGCTCGACTTGCCTATATATCCCACCCCAAGCTTGGGAAGCGTATCCGTGCCTGCATTGCCAAGGGTCGCAGGGCCTGCCGGCCAAAGGCCAGGCTCCAGCCAAGGCTGAGGCTCCAGCCTCTGCTCCAGCCCAGGCTCCCAAAGGTGCCCAGGACCCCGTGAAGGCTCCACAGTAAAAGCCTCTTACTGCTGATGTAAAAACAGAAGGACTGGGGTGCCGTCTGTGGGGGGCTGGTGTCCTCCTGTGCTCTTTGTACAAATAAACCTGAGGCAGGATTAAAAAAAAAAAAAAAAAAAAAAAACTGGATTCTGCTTTTCAGCCACAGGAGTGCAGATGCCTCTGGGCATGCTGGTTTTGTTTCCTCTGGATCCATATCCCAGTGAGGGGCTGCTGAGTGCCGGGGCCCCTGAGGGGGGCTCTGCAGGTGCTCGCGGTGACCTCGGGCTGTGGGGCTCTGCTCTTCATCTGTGCAGGGAGGGTTGGATGCCCTCCCTGGCCAGCCTAGCCCTAGTGTACGCTTCTTCCCGACCTCCCTACTGCAGCAGGGGAACCCAAAGGCCAGCACTTGCCCGCGTCAGATTGCAGCAATGGCTGCACCCTCCTGGGGATAAAGGAAGCGGCAGTGGGGTGGGGTGCGTCATGGTGGAAGCTGGCCTGCCTGTGCTGCTCACGTTGGCCTCAGTGAGTCTGCGCACACACTCCTGCTCTCTGCGGCCCCTGTGCTGGGGAAACCCACTCCCAGCACCAAGCGAGACAGTCGTCCTCACTGAACACCGGGGAACAGGGGCCTTCCTGTCCTCACCTGGCTCTCACAGCTGCCCTGCCCTGGGCAAGCACCGCATTCCCAGGCTGCACTCAGTGCCACGCACAGCCCATGCCATAGCCCGAGGGTCCCTGAGCAGCGAGGCACCGCCAGGAGCCACCATGGGGTGGGCACTCCTAGCTCTGGCATCAGCGTCACCCCACAGCGCAGCCTACTCCGTGCCCACCTGGGTCCTGGAGGTGCCACTTTCCAGGCACATGGGTGGAGTCTACTCCTCTCCCACCCTCTGCTTCCTCAGATGTGGACCTAAACCCCAGCGCCATCCAGCCCCCGGGCCTCCTCTGGGGAAGTGTCACTGAGCAACAGCAGGGGACTGTGAATCCTTCAGTGTGCAGTGTTCCTTCCTCAGAAAGGGTAGCGCTGGCAATGCTGTCATCCAGTTGTCCAATCGTCGTGGTGACAGGAGCAAAGCTCAGGGCAGGGCTGGCGTGGCACAGGTGCTGAGTGCTTCCCAGAGGGAGGGCTATGAGCAGCGCTTCTGGGCCCAGTGTCCCATGGGGCTGCCGGTCCCAGCCAGACAGCGAGACAGCGCCCTCCCTACCCAGGAAGCTGAGGGAGCCCAGGAGCCCTGACAGCTGGCATCCTGCGACCCCTACACGGACACAAGCTCTGGGAGGTGCCCTGGAGTCCAGGAAGGGCAGTGCACGCTGGCCCAGATGCCCACTGAGTGCCCGGCGCTGTTCATTAAAACCCGAAAATGGAACTTAAGAATGTAATTAACAATCCAACTGCAAAGAAGGGAGGTTTGTGGATTTTTCAACACTTCCATAATCTGTCATTAGCAGCTAGAATTTTAGGTGGCTGTACACAGTGGTGGAAAATGTAACAGAAGCGACATCTCTGAGACTCACGGTCCCCATCTGTCTCTCGACGACACTTCCCCAGAGGAGGCCCAGGGAGCTAGATGGTGCTGGGCTACAAAGCCTCGGCCTGCTCTGTGCCCACCTGGGCCTGTGGAGGTGCCATTTTCCCGGCACGTGGGCAGGAGCTACTCCTCTCCCACCCTCCACTTCCTCAGATGGAAAAGGTGGCACTGGCAGTGCTGTCCCCCGACTGTCCAATCATCATGGTCGTAGGAGCAAAGCTCAGGGCAGGATGCTGAGCAGGAGCGAAGCTCAGGCAGGGATGGGGAAGTGACTCAGTCATGGAGCGCCCTAGGCAGGGGCTAAATGTGTTGGGCAGAGCTGGGTCCATTCCCCCGGCCCCGCCCATGCCCTCCTGAGCCCCCCATTGAGTCCCAGCAAGGGCCCTCAGCAGGGACAGGACCTCAGGAAGCTTTTCTGTTGGCCGTAAACTGCAGCCTCCCAGCCCCGGAAGTCCCACCCGTGGAGCAGACACCTACCTGGCGTTGGTGCTGAATAATTAAAGGTCAAACACAGCTCCCAAATGCAGCCCTGTGACCTTCTCCAGGGAGATGCAGGCCCTGGGGACCAGGCTTCAGACAAAGCCTCAGACAGCATCCAACACTGAGGTCCTGGTGCCTGGCTCTCCTTTCCCAGCATCCTCCTGGAGCGCCAGCTCTGAATCCATGAGGGCTGCGTTTTCACCGGGGTGTTGTATCAGGGGCTCAGGTGTGGGTTTTAGAAAGAGCAAGACACCGAATTTTTTTTAAATACATGGTCAAGATCATGGTGGCCTCAGCTGTCCCCACATAGGCATGGCAGCTGTGGCCAGCTATACCCTCAGATTGCAGTAGAGTCTCCACAGCTCCATCCCAGCTCCCTGTCCACACCCCAACCCAAGCACTCCCTCTGCAGCCCCCTCCAGGTGTGATTGCTCCAAGCCAGAGACCAGGGACAGCAGGACACAAGGGACTTCAGCCTCACACAGCCTCGGGACTCAGGTCCCAGTGTGTGCTGGGAAGAGCTGAGGGCCTGGAAGCCAGTGGGGGCTGGGCCAGCCTGGGCCGGGACGTTTGGTAAAAACAAGTCCCAGTGCCCTCGATCAGGCCAGAAGGAACCCTGTTCCCACCCCAGTGTCCCTCGAGCCTCAGGACACCTGTCTGCTCACTCTGGCTCGCCGAGCCCCACTCCCGTCCCTCTTGCCCTGCACACCTGCCAACCCCATGCCACACCTCACACACAGGGCGTCTGAGTGGCAGACAGGTGCACTTGGGAGGTGTTAGCCAGACCAGCGCAGGGGAAGTGGCAGAAACAACCCGAAAGGTGCCAACTCATGACGAAGTTCAGATTCCTTCACAGGTACACCTGGGAAGCACCTGCACTGTGGGCTGCACGGTGTCCTCGCTCCAGGCCCCAAGGTGATGAAGCAAAAACATCTGTGTGTTGTAGGCCACTGTGGAGCAGCAAAAGGAGGTGGGAACAAACACCTGATGTGACTGGTAACCCTCTGCCTTGTGACAGCATCGTCACTTGCGCTAGTATTTCACTGGCCAAGGTGTCCTAGAGTCAGCATGCTGTGAATTCCAGCATGGCCAAGGGAGAGATGAACACAGAGAGACGAGTGGTTAACTGATAGGCGGGTAGATAAGTGTGAAGGGAGAAAGGGAGAGAATAAGCTTACAGATGGATGGCCAGGGGCGGCCGCACATGCCTATAATCCCAGCACTTGGGATGGTGAGACAGGAACATCCCCAAGAGTTCCAGGCCAGTCTGGGCTACACCGTGAGTTCAAGGCCAACTTTGAACTACACAGCAAGACCCTGTCTCCAAAAAGGTCTGTAGATATATAATCCACAGGGCATGAGTTTTTGTCTGTTTCTTCATGTCAATGGTTTTATCTGTCTTGAATAGCATTTGGGACATATTTGGATTGGTGGATGAATGGATGAG
>NW_004524689.1:3350352-3355799 GCF_000260255.1 Octodon degus
ATGGATGGATGGACACATCGGTGGGTGGGTGGGTGGGTGGGTGGATGGATGGATGGATGGATGAATGGGTATATGGATGGATGGGTGCATGGATGGATGGGTGCATGGATGGATGTGTGGATGGAGGGATAGATGGATGCATGGATGGATGGATGGGTGGGTGGGTGGATGGATGGAGGAATAGATGGATGCATGGATGAATACATTGGTGGACAGATGGATGAATGCATGGATGGATGGATGGATGGATGGATGGATGGATGGATGGATGGTTGGGTGAATGGATGGGTGGGTGGGTGGATGGATGGATGGATGGATGGATGGATGGATGGATGGATGGATGGATGAGTGCATGGATGGATGAGTGTATGGATGTGTGGACGGATGGGTGGGTGGGTGGGTGGATGAGTGAATGGATGGGTGCATGGATGGAGGGATAGATGGATGCATGGATGAATACATTGGTGGACAGATGATGAATGAATGGATGGATGGACACATCGGTGGGTGGGTGGGTGGGTGGATCGATGGATGGATGGGTGGATGGATGGATGGATGGATGGATGGGTATATGGATGGACGGGTACATGGGTTGGTGAATGGATGGATGCATGGATGAATACATTGGTGGATGGATGGTTAAGTGCATGGATGGATGGATGGATGAGTGGATGCATGGGTGGGTGAATGGATGGGTGCATGGGTAGATGGATGGATGAATGCATGGATTAATACAATGGTGGATGGATGGATGCATAGATGCATAGATGCATCAATGAATGGGTAGATAAATTCATGAATGCATAGATGGATGGATGAATACATTGGTGGATGGATAGATGAATCACTGGATGGTTGGATAAATGCATGGATGGATGCATAGATGATGGATGAATGCATGGATGAGCAGGTGCAAGGATGGATGGGTGCATGGGTGGAGGGATGGATGGATGCATGCATGGAGGGATGGATGGATGGATGGATGGATGGATGGATGGATGGATGCATGGATGGATGGATGGATGCATGGATTGATGGATGCATGGATGGATGGATGGATGCATGGATGCAGGGATGGATGGATGCATGGATGGATGGGTACATGGGTATATAAATGGCATGCATGGGTGCATGGCATGCATGGGTGGGTGGATAGATGGATGATGGATGGATGGATGGATGCATGGTTGGATGGGTGTGTGGGTATATGAATGGATGGTGCATGGGTGAATAGATGGATGGATCCATAGATGGATGATGGATGATGGTAAGATGATACATATACGAATGGATGGAAAGTGAAAAAAGAGACCAATGACAAGAGCAAGAGTGAAGACAAGACTACAGCCAGACACATATATGGAAAAAAATTAATCTATATAGCCCAGAAAGAAAAACTCTAGTTTCTTAGTAGTTCGATGGTGGTGGGTGAGAAGACAGGTCTTAGAAACTGTTTATCCCAAAAACATATATTTAGGGGATTAGGGGAGGAGGTATTCTGACCTTTGATTTGTAAGTTTAATTCCAGAGAAGAGACTCTCCCCGTTCTCCCCTCCTCCCATGGGCTTCTCAGGAACACACTGGACACCACGCTGTCCTGCACCACATGAGCACTGAGGAAGTAAACACTGCCCAGCCGCATCCAGAGGCTCAGAGGACACTGAGTGAGGGAAACAGTAAACAGGCCTGGAGGACAAAGGTGGCTCCGCAGTGAAATAGGGTACACCAGGGGAGGTTGAGATACAGAGAGCTGGTGCTTGGAAGTTCTGGAGGATCTGGGATGTCTTCCCAGAAAAGTGGGCAATGAGCTGAGTCCCCCAGGCTGAGGAAGAGATGTCCAGGTGAGGCAGGGGGACGGCAGTTCCCAGGATGGGGTGCTGAGGAGAAAGCCTGACTTTGGGGAGCATTTTTCAGGCCAGGCCCACTGCTGCAACAAACAATCCTGACCTCTCAGGGACTCCTCAAAACCTACATTCCCTCTTCCTTGTGGAGCAGCAGCACAGGTGACACCCCTGGTCAGCGCTCTTCCAAGGGCTCCTTCCACCACTGTGACCCCGAGTCACTGATCCCCTCATCCAGCAGCTGGAGAGAGAGCAGACATCAGGAGTTGCTCCCGGACCAGCATGGAAGGGTGCTCTATCTATGCCTTCCAGCCTCATGCCACAGGCCTTTATGCAAAGGTGGCTGGGAGTCACATCCAGCGGAGGACTCAGGAGGGAAGAAGATCCCCAACCCTTCCCATCCACCCCATCGTGCCTGTGTGTTCCAGGAGGCACTGTGGCCTTCAGCACAAGCACTGACCCATCTGGGATCCCGGCCTGTCATCCTGGGGCATCATGGCTTTTACCTGAGCATCAAAGGGCAGGTCTGAGAAAGGACTTCACTCCCCGAACCTGGCCCCCAAAGGACAATGGCACAAAGCATCAGTCAGTAGCACCCCACACTGGATGTGACCACATGCACCAACACCTTGTGCCCAGGATCAAAAGAAACAAGGCAGAGACTAGAGGGAAGGAGTGAGAGCACTGGGTGCCCACCACCCTGCCTTTCCTGCAAATCCACTGTGCCACTCAGCAGGACTTGCACACCTCCTCATATCCAACTCTGTGCCAGCAGCTGAGGAGGCAACATTCTGTGGTGTTGGGACCATGGCCGTGGTCATCATCGTGATATGCAGCGGTGACAATACAGAGGACAGCAGTCCAGGTAGGCTACTGTCTCCAGAGGGTGTGCAGGACACCAAGATCTGAAGGGGAGGAGCAGGTGGCCTGGAGGAGCACGGCGCAGGGTCCTGGCCAGGTGCCAGCATTGACAGCTGGAAGAAGGTGGAGTCTGGGACATCCATGCAGAGGGCTTAGGGGCACGGGGAGGTGTCGTGGTTGGTGTCTAGCTGACCCCCAAAGCCTCATACAGTCGTGGAACGGCTTCTAAAGTTTGCAATTAATGAATGATCCAATGCTGGGATTGTGGATGTGGGCTGCACCCACCCGGGGGGCAGATAATCTGCACCACAATGTAAGGAGGGAGAGAGGCTAGCTAGCTGCTACAGCTGCTGCTCCACCCTTTTGTTCTTTTTGATGCTTCCCACCATGAAAGGCTGACCTCTGCCATGTGCTGCTCTGCCCTGGAGCCAGCCAAGTACAGACTGAAACTTCCACTAACTGTGAGCTAAATAAACCTTTCCTTCCTTCATTTTGAGTGTTGGGTATTTTGTCCCAGCAACAAGAGAAGAGTGAGATAGGAGGGAACAGGAGGAAGAGGTAGAGTGGGGGCCGGGGGTGGGGCAGAGAACCAAAAGGTCCAGTAGAGAGGAGCAACTTGCAGGGAAGGAGCTGGAGCTCAAGGGCCCTGAAGGAGAAGGGGAAGCCTTGTGAGTTCTGTGCACTGTAAAAAGGGCTGTCTTTTCATGTCCCACCCAGTTTAATAAGGGACAACAGAACTGCTCCCTTGTCAATCTGAGCAGAGTAGGAAACACCTAGCAGACTAAAGCAGAGCTGCAGTGTGTCTGTGGATGATTGACATTCCAGCAGCAAACTGAGGAGGCAGACCCACCCTGAAGAGGTGCTTCCAACCAATAGGCTACAGCCTGAAGAGAATGAAAAGGGAAAGGAAGGAGTGTGTCCATTTCCAAGCGCTCTGGCCTACCTGTGTGGATGTGCCCTCGGCTGCCCTCACCTCTGGGCCTCGACCTCAGTCTCCTCAGCTACCAACACAAACTCACAGGGCAACACTCCAGGGAGCTTCTAGGCTGCTGCTCACCCTTGATCCCTTGTGTTCTGTGTCTTCCATCTTCTGGGGCTGAGCAGCTGCTGGATCCTCCAGCTCTCCACACATAAATGGCCCTGGTGGATGCTCCAGCCTCGGATCTTGCGAGCCTCCTGCTGGCTCCCCTTGCATAATTCTACTCAGATTTCCTGCTGAGTCTGGTGGGAGGATTGCAAGTTTGAGATCAGTGCGGGCAGGTTAGTGAGACCCTGCCTCAGAATCTAAAAAAGAGCTTGGTGAAGTGGGAAGGCCCTGGGTTCAATCTCCAGTATTTCAGGAAGAAGAAAGACAAGGACAAGGAGGAGGAAGAGAGAAAGAAAGTACGTGCCCAAAGAATAGAAAATTAACTGGACATGGAGCAGCCACCCGTCATTGTCATGCTGATGTGCCACAAGTCTTCCTTGAGGTGTGGAGGAGATAGCTTTAAAGGACACTGAGGAGAACCAAGTGTGGTGGTCCACACCTATAGTCCCCGCACTTGGGAGGCTGAGGCAAGAGGATCCTTGCAAGTTCGAGACCAGCCTTGGCTACAAAGTGAGCTCAAGGCCAGCCTGAGCTGCATGGAGGGACTCTGTCTCAAGAAGACAAAAAATTAAAAAAATAAAATACACTGAAGATTACCTGATATTCCAGCCACAGAGCAGGACGTGGTGCCAGTGGGGACCCAAAAGAGATGCTAGCAACTCCAGACTTTTGGATGTTTGGGTGAACCCCTCATTTCCTGGGTCAGTCTCCTGGGAGGCAGTTATTCCCACAGCTTCCCCACACCACCTCATCTGGACCACTGGCCACACAGTGCCTGTTTCGCCCCAAGTCACTAGCACAGTCCCCAACACAGAGGGGAGCAGCTGGTCCCAGCAGCTGCAGGTGCTGTCTGGCACCCACTGAGCCCACAGCCTCCTGTCAGCCAGCAGCCTCAATTCAGCGAATCCCCAGTCCGTTCAGAAACCAGACCCATCGCTTTCAGCACCAAAGGCTCACTGTGAAGGCGTTGAAGGTAAATTTCCAAAACATGACTGAAAATACTCAGTGAGCACCAGGACTGAACAGGACTGCGGTATGCCAACAGCCAGGCTCCTCACAGCGAGGAGAGGCATGGGGCCTCCCCCAGCTCGGTGCAGACGCAGGCTGGGACCGGTCGGGTGTTTGAGAAGTGTGAGGCTCATCAAGCGAACCTGAGAAAAGAAGCAGAGGGCCGTGTGGCGAGCGCAGGAAGACATCAGTCCCGAGCTGCCTCACCCCCAAGGTCTGCTGCACGTGGGGAGCCTTCCTGCTGTGGCTTCTCAGGCTGCATAGAAGAGAGGTCTGAGACAGCCAGAAAGCATCTATTTGCAAGAGTCCAGGAGACTTATCCAGAGGCAGGCTGGGGATCGTTGCTGTTATCCCAGCAGAAACCCAGGATGGAGTCCTTCCCACCCTCCTGAAGCTCCCAGAGTCAGGAAGCCCTTCCTAAGGAAGCCCGCTGTGCCTACAGCCAGGAGGTTCCAAAGCCCACCTCCCAAGATGCCCTTCAGCGTGATGGACTGCACGCACCACACACAGAGTAAGCGTGCTGACACACTCATGTACACATATGCACATGCACTACATGTGCACACATGCTCATGCACACGTACACAGGTGCCAGCTCACCCTGCAAGCGCAGGCACCGCCCTCCACCCTAGCGTGGGGAGGAGCTCCGG
>NW_004524689.1:3356204-3372252 GCF_000260255.1 Octodon degus
GTCCCCCTCCTGCTCTTCCCTTCCAGGCACTGATGGGCATTAGGTGAGCTGGCAGCTGAACCTCAGGCTCTCGCCATGTGGGAAGAAGCCAGGGTCTGTGACTCTAGGGTCCCCGATGCAGGGAAGGAAGACAGACCTGCAAGGCAGGCCAGCCTCCCTCCTGCCTACAGCCCACTTCTGGGGTGCTGTTTGGGCACCCAGCAAGAGGGGGAAGAGAGTGACTCAGGAAGCGGTGTGGCAAGGTGGTTACGGCTCCCACTGCCCGTGACAAGGGACTTCGGACAGGTGTGCTGAGGCCCCTCCGCAGGGGCTGGAGGAGGATTCCCTGAGGGTGCACAGAGAGGACAGAGCCACCACATTCCCCAGGTGACTCTTGGAGGGCAGGACAAGTGTTCAGTCCCCTCATCCTTGCAGCCACCGGTCAGCTGAAGTAACCTGAGCAGCTTGTCCTTGGGAATTTGCAAGCTGACCACAGACACCGGCCGCCAGAGACTCTCCTTGCTTCCAGAGACTTCGGCATGTCCTCCCAGCCTGCAGGGGCTGCACCAGCCTGACATTCTCCACAGGGAGCCCACGTGGGCACCACCAGCCGAGCTCCGAGGCCTCCCTGAGCCCCTGGCTGTGGGTGAGACACAGCCAAGAGAAAAGGACAGATGGCCACGTGGGCTCTCTGCTGCTGGACAGACAAGTTTGGTGACAGCTGGACAAGCTTGGTGGCCACCCTCTGTCCAGCTACCACCAGACCCCCAGGTGGGATTGCTCCCCTTTGGCTGAGTTGTGACCTCAGCCCCAAGGCCGGCCAGCTCATCCCTCCAAGGGCTGCTGCCCATCTAAGAACTCAGTTCCCTGGGTGGATAGGAACGACATCCCGGTCCCCATGGAGACTCCCAGGGAAGGCTGGTTCCCTGGAACAAAGCCTCTGTCCTCAGCAAAGAGCTTGGGGTGCAGCAGAATGACACACTGCAGCGTATGGCCCCATCCTGCAGCCCACACTCCCCTGCAGGCCACATGGTCCCCAGTACGACAAAGGGGTTCTGGGCCCCACCTGAGGGACAGGAGGCCTGACCCGTCCGTCTCTACCTTCCTGCCCCCTTTCCTCCACCTATCTGTCTCATTGGACTTAAGCTACTTTGGCCCTTCCTGTGAGGAGTCCCCACCATGCCCACACGAAGCAGCTGTCCATGAGGCCCCAAGCTCCAGTGCCGTCCACAGGCCGAGGCCAGTGCGCTGGGGCCTCGGAGAACCCGGAGCGCAGAGTGGGCCTCAGCGCTGCCCACAGCCCCTCCCTGTACTGCATCCAGCCCCAGCCAAAGCTGAGCTCAAATCCTGCTCCACGAGATTCCATCCAAGCCACACACTGTCACAGCTGCAAGAGGAGCATTCAGGCATGTACACAGGAGCAAATACACACCCAGAGACCACAGAGATCATAGGCACACACCTACACACACACACACACACACACACACACACACACACACACACACATCGGTCATCCACCAGCCTGGCTGGACAGGGACCCTCAGGCCATGGGAGGGGAGAAGGCCCAAGTCCCCACTCAAAGGCAAGGCCCGGCAGGCTGTAGGAGGAGGGGCCTCTTCTCCCGGCCACACCCTCTTCCTGGTCCCTCCCCTGCCTGCCGTGGGAGCAGAGACCCTAGGAAAGACACACGTGCCCGCATATTCCAGGGAAGAAGGAAAAAAAACACCGTGCTCCCGTTTCCATGGCAACCCAACTGGAGCTGCGGAGAGGGCTTTAATTGGAAGTGCTTATTTGGCTGAAACCCCAGGAATAATCAACAGGAGATTAGAAACATTAAAAACCAGCAGGATCCAGGAAACATCTTGGAGGGGACGGTGACAGAAAGGACAGTCCCCCTGGAAAGCATCGGTGGTAATAATGACGGTCGTCGCGCTGATCGAGTGAGCCTGCCACCTCGGGCAGCGCTAGTCACCCGTTTGCACTGCTTCATCTGCGTGCCGAGCTTCCAGCAGCCCCTCGGCCCTTGCTCCCATCTTGCAGACCCGGAGCTCCTTGGAGCTCAGAGAGGTTAAGGAAGTAGCCCAAGGCCACACCAGATATAAAGCAGCCTCGAGACCACTCTAAAAGCCACGGTGGTCACAAGACAGCACCAGCATTGCGTCCAGGACCCCTGAAGCTTGCAGCCTGTCCAAGGTAGCTACTTGGCACCCCACAGCACCCTGGGACACCCCAGGCATCTCAGCCACGCACACCCGATCACAGGCTTCTGCCTGGCCACATCGTTTGCTTCCTCTGCCCTCTGTGGACCTGGTGACCCCTGGTGGCAGCTGTGGGGCACTGCACCGAAGCACAGTTTAATTCCCAGGACCCAAGAGGGACAGGCAGGTCTGGGGGCCGCCTTGGAGGAGCCCAGGGAGGTTCTTTGCAAAGCCAGCACTCTGCACCTCTGCAGCCGCTGGGGAAGGTTCCAGGAAACACTGCCCTGTGATTCCTCCGCTCCGGTAAAGCAGCAGCAGGCAGGGGACGACAGGCAGCACCAGGTGTCCGCTGGGACCAGGGCACTGCCACCACGCTCAAGCAAGAGGCTGAGGCCCACTGTCCTCCCAGAGCCCAGCACACAGACCCCACCAGCAAAGTCCTAGACCTGGAAGGACTCTACCACCCTGTGCCAGCCCCTAGCGGCCAGTTTCAGCACCTGGTCCCTGGCCTGGGCCCACCGCGTGGCTTGCTGCTGGGTAGGAACTTGGGGACACCAAACAGCAGAGAGGGAGGACGGAGACACTCAGCGGTGGCTGCAGGAAAGGTACTTTTACCAGGCATGGATCCGCTGAGCAATTTAAATTACTTTTTTTTTAAGCAACTGGCATTTACTCAGTTGACGCCTTATTAAATTTCCCCCCTTGAACTACTCCAATATGCAAGTCACTCTGGTGCCAAGTAAGAGGACTTGCAGTTCAAACAGAAGGGGCGGGGGCTGCAAGCCAGGCCGGCCAGGCCAGGCCAGGGTGGGCTGGGGTAGGGAGGCTGCACCCAGAGGCTACTGCCAGGAGCAGGGCTGCTTTCTGGTCTGCGGCCCTGTGACCCTCTCCAAACTATAGCTACCAAGGAAGCCAGAGGAGGAGTGGAGGAAGGGGGTCCTGGGATGCACCCTGGAATTGGGCCAGCCCCAGGAAGGGCCCGGGGCGCTGCATGTCTGTCTGGCAGCCTGCAGATGATCAAACACTGCAGGGTGTGGCTCGGGCACAGTGTGAGGGTCCCTGGAGGGGTCCCACTGCTGGTGGCCAGGGAGGGTCCTGCAGAACTGTCCTCAGGGTTACCCAGTAGCCCCAGGAATCCCCAACTCTAGATTTTTTACCTTAGAGGAAGCTCAGGAGCGAGAAGGCAGAGGAAGGGTGCTGAGCTCACGACCACAGTCAGAGGGTCCCAACACTTTGGGCTTCCTTCACCCATAACTGATCTTAGAGACCCAGAGAGGCCACGTGGTACCCACAGGACCATGGAGGACACAGCAAGAGGCTGTGGCATTATAGAGGGCAGGGGACCAGGACCAGAGAGCCACTCCTGCTGGGGAGGCTCTGGGAAGACTGAAAAGCTTGTCCTGCAGGTGGCCTAGGGACCAGGACATGGGCAAGTCCCTGAGTGGTGACCTCTAGGGGCCAGAAAGCCAGGGCATGGCAACAGGAGCTCAAAAGTGGAATGCTCTGTGCCCATGGGGGCTTCATCCCCAGGGACCCCAGTGTGTCCGTCTGATGTGTCTGGGCCGGGCCTCTGGACCTCAGCTCTGAATGGGGCCCACAGTAGGAGCCTGGGCCTCACGTTCACACTTCTCTACCAGGTCCAGCACTACCACAACCTGGAGAACATCCACAGTCACCGTGGTAATGAGGCATGTCACCGCACCCAGCACCAGATCCCGGAGTATGAGCACTGGTGTCAGCCACTTTCGGAGCAGGACACTGAGTCCTTGGGAAACTCTACAGCTTGTCACAGGGAACTTGTCATGAGCAATTCTGCAGCTTTTCCCCCAGACTCAGACCTACCCAGCCCAGCGCCTCTGACCTTTGCTAGGGACAATGGCCATGGTGTGTACCCACCCCAGCCAATCACCAACCGCCCCCAGGCCCATGAGGGGCACTGCTGGGAGGGAAGGGGGCCTGGCCATCTGGAAAAGCTGCCACTCTGGGGCAGGGCCCCTGAAGGGAGCCAGCGCTGACCAGTGGGACCAGGAACTTGCTCATCCCGAACACCACGGGGCTGCAGGCACAAAGCCCTGGGTCCTTGTGGCAGAGCCTGGCAGAGGAGGCTGGGGGCAGCGCTGCACGTGCATGCCTTGAGCACCTGCTGTATACAAGGCACCCGCAGCAGGGGGAGCTGAGAACGGCACAGTCTAGAGCTCCAGCCTTTCAGGGTTCAGACCTGGGAAGGGTGCACAGTGGGCAGGTGGTAAAGGTCACACAGGAGTCCAGAGCTGGTCAGTGTCACTTGTAAGGGACAGAGAGACAGTGAGAAAGAGACTGAGAGAGAGCAAGACAGAGTCACAGATACAGAAGGAGAGATACAGAAAGAAACAGGGGTCTCTCAGGCACTCTCCCAGGAGCCCTCAGAAGCCTGCCTGACCTTCCAAAGGACAATGCAGGGGCTGAAGCAGCAGTCTTCTGAAACAAGGAGCCGAGGTGTCACTCGTGCCCCTGCCTAGCCTGAGAATTGGAGCTTCTCCTTCCTTCTGTCTTGGAGCAAAACCCCAGGACAGACCTGCCTGCCATGACCCGGGACAGCAGCTGCACCTCCCAGTGGCAGTGCCCACCCCCAGGCTCAGGTGCCCATGCCAAGCCCTGAGACAGCTCCCAGGACAGAGGTCCCAAGCCCCATGACAAGAGGCCCAGAGTGGCTTGGAGTGAGGATAGCCTGGGTCCCATGTGCCCAGGGCCACCGAGGACACGAGTGCTGAAGATCACAGCCCAGGGCCAGCTGAGAGCGCGGCTCAGGCATGGAGCCCTGCCCTCGGAGAGGCTGGGGGCAGGGCTAGAAGTTGGAGCCCAGCCCAGGCAACTTCGCAAGGCTCAGCCTCAAAATGAAAACTAAAAAGATCTGGGGGCTAACTCTGCACGCAGGCCCTGGGTTCAAGCCCCACTGCGACTAAAACAAACTCCTGCGCCTGGAGCAGGGGTGTGGCAGCCTCTGTCTGCAGCTTCTCGCGTGGCCTCAGAACCACACAGGGAGGCGGGGAGGCGCTTGCATTCCCTTACTGCTGGATTGGGAAAGGAATTTGGAGAGGCTAAGTTGCTTCTCCAGAGCTGCCCAGCCGGCAGGTCTCAGAGCTAGGTGGGCCCAGGCCCTCTGATTCTAGTGCCTGAGTCCAGGTCACAGTCAGCAGCCTGCCCACTCTCAGGCCTCCAACCCCAGAAAGGAAGCAGCGCTCCGCTGGCTTGCGCCCTGCACAAGCGCAGGTCCCTGCCAGGGACTCAGGCCCTGCGGGACCTACACGATGGTGAGCTGTGTGCCAGAGGCTGTCGGAGGGCTGCCTGGGGCCCAGTGCGTGGCCTGGTGTGACTCAGGTTCTCTGCTAATGGCCAAGCCAAGGGTGGCCTGAAACCAGGGTGGGCCTTATCCTGGAGCCCTGAGCCTGTCCTTATGGAAAGGATTAGGGACTGAGGCCCACACGGGAGGCCTGGGTGGCCCTCTTCACCGCTTCACAAGGACTCACTCTCCAGAGCCCAGACCTCTCCAGAACCATGGCTGTAAACAGATGCCTATGAACTATCAAGTGTTGTCACAGCAGCCCCATAGAGGGACAAGACCAGGGCCTCTAGAACTAGCAGTGTCCCCTGGAAGCTACTAAGCTGATAACCTAATTGTCACCCCACATGTTCTCTGAAGATGCCCGTGAGGACCTGGCCACACCTAGGGTCACAGACGTGCCCCCAAGGAAAGGCTAGTCTTCCTCAGTCCAGGAGGAGACCCTAGCCAGGCGCGTGTCAGGCGGGTGAGAAGGATCCCGCCCGAAGCAGCCCAGCCTAGCCCTGGATCTCAGAACCTCACAGGAAGGTCATCTCCCCATTACCCAAGGGACACGCCCAGGAACGCAGAGGCAGAGGTGGCCCAGAGGCAGTGGCCGATCCCCCAACACAAGCACCCCTGCAAGAGAGGAACTTGCAGGAGCACCCAGGGTCACAGACATCTATCCAAACTACTCAGCAGTGCCGCTGTCCCCAAGAACAGCAGCAATTTCTGTTATTAGAGAAAGGCCTCTCAGAGCTGGAAGAGCATGAATATTTGCAAATTCCGAGCTGAGTCCGCTTTCTCTAAGCCACTCAAAGAGCCTGCTAAGAAGGAGCACCCAATTAGAAGCCATCGGCTGCCTGTCTCCATTCTAGGGACAAGAGCGCCCTCCTTTGTCATCTGCCAGCCACACGTGCAGCAGCTCCCAAGGTTGCTGCCCACGCCCAAATGGGGCCACCTGAGCCCAAACCCAGCCCTGGTTGGCGTGCAGCTGCGTGGCCCTCTACCACAGAGGAGGAGAAGACAAGCAGGGGCTGGACCCGAGGACAAGACGAGTTCCCCAGATCCGAATTCCCAGCCCTTCTGACCCCGGGGACCCTGGGGCTGCATCGGGGCCCTGCACACCGGCCCTTGCCTTTCCAGCACTCACACGGTGATGGGCAGGACACACACTGCTGGGCCCTGGGTTCCTAGAGCTGACTTTCCAGTTGGTCACAGCCCTGCACAGGGCCCGTGCAGCGCACAGCCGTGCTGCAGGGAGACAGGAGCTCAGGGACCTCCAATGGTGGAAGAAACCCGAGTGCATACTGGGAAGTCTCCACACCGTATGACCTTGCAGGAGCCCTGGCCAGAGCTGCCCTTGTCGTACGTCTCACCAAGAACACCAGGGCAGACGGAGCCGGTCAGTTGCTTGGAGCCATGGTGCCATGCAGCAGGGAAGCCCAGCTCCTGCTCAGAGTCCCCTCACTCTCGAGTTTAGGGACCCCAAAGCCACAATGAGGACCTCGCCCCCACCCAGCAGCCCCAGCTATGGCTGGGAAGGAGTTGGCACTTGAAGCCCAAGACACATGGGGTTCTCCAGGACAGAGGGAGACGCTGGTCCAATCCCCGCTTCACAGGTGAAGGGACTGCGGCCAACACAAAGCCCAAGTCAGTAGGGGCCAGGATGGTGTGGTGGCCACCCTCCAGAGCCCAGTGGAGACCAGACAGATAAGCCACTAGGAAACTCGCGTCTGAGTGGAAACCTTGGGGGTGCACGAGGCAAGAGATGAGGCCCAGCTGCCTCGGGGCCTTGGGGCCTGCTGAAGTCAGGGCCGAGACTCAGCCCAAGCGCCTTGTTTGCTGCACCCTGAACCCAGGAGCTGACCAGCCTGTGGTGTCCCGGCTTCCTAAACAGGCTCTGGGATGGGGCTGAGGCTAACAGTGACAATGACAGTGATGGTGACAGTGACCAGGGTCTGCATGGGCCCAGCTCAAAGAAAGGACGGGGCGGATGGACCCTGATTCACTGGAACAGTAGATGGCACCCTGGGAGACAGACTGTAGTCACTGAACCTCAGACCTTCAGGAACAACCCTCCGCCTGTCGCTAACACCCCTGCTTCGGGATGTGAGACTCTTCTGCCCATTGTGAAAGCTGCTGCTGATATGGGGCACAACTAGGTGGCCCCTGTCATAATTTGGGCCTGTCCAAGGTGAGCAATACAATACAGGACACATTTTATAAGATTATTTTATGAATCACCCAAAGAATCATACACCAAGAGTGCAGGAAATCTGTCCAATATACTAAGGACCGAAGAATCCAGCGGAGGGCCTGGATTCCACGTAACAGCCTGCGTGAGTCCTGCTGAAGACCTAGCGCCCACAATGCCTCCCCAAGTCCAACTGGAGGCTTAGAGCCCATGACAGCGTCTCATGCAGGCAGCATTTCACGCGTCTGCTCTGCACTGGGAAGGCCCAGTCAGTGGTGGAAGCTAGGAAGTCTGCGCCAGCGGGATGGAGGATCTGTGCCAGCAGCCGAGGGGTCTGTCTGCACGGGAGCCAGCAAGCGACGCTCAAGGTGAGGAGCAGAGCTCGCCCAAAAGTGCCACAGCCACCCTCTGTGACAGCGAGGTCCCAAGCTCTCCAGTGACGAAGATAACTGCTGTGTTCCCGTCAGGAAATCCAGTGCCACAAGCTTCTCCATAAGACAGAGCAGTGAACCGTCTTCCCCTCCGGAGCCACGAAGCATGCTCAAGATGAGGCCCCGAGCTCCCACAAGTGAACTGCAGCCCTTCTCTGCAACAGTGAGGTCCTGAGCTCCTCCTCCTCCAGTGAGGACGGCCAAGTTCACCAGGAAAGCCAGCAGGACAAGGTCCTCCAGCAGAGTAGCCCAGGAGAACCAGCAGCTCCCAACAGCTCCCCAACAGCTTCTCTAAACGGCTTCCCTAGCAGCTCCTCCAGTTCTCCCTCCTTTCGCCGCTAGCAGTGATCCTCCCATACCCAGCACCACGCTAGTTCCGTTCAGTCGGGTGATACAAGCTGACTCCCAGTTGGAAATCCAGCACACTCACCAAGCCTCTTTGCTCATAGGTGGAGCTCAACTAGTCACTGGTTTGAATTAGCACAGATAATGGAAGCCCCACCCTGGTGTGGGCTTACAGCCCGGGTGGTCTGTACAGGGAGACAGGAAGGCAGTGGCTGCTGCCTCCCGCCTGTCCTGCCCTGGACTGTTTCGCCTCCACAGTGTTCCTCCACCCTGCCTCGGAACCAGCCAACGTGGACTGAGACCTCTTCCCACTGTGATCTGAAACAAACCTTTCCTGTAACTTTGGGTGTTGGGCGTTTTGTCTCAGCAGTGGGAGATGGGCCAGAGATGCAAAGGAATAGGCAACAAAGAAGAAGCTACTGTGCTTTAAGAACACCAAGTCCCCAAGGTGGCCCTGCAAGCCCAGCTGATCTCTAAACTTCCTGCGGAGCTTTCAATTTTAAGGCTAACGATGCAGGCAATTCTGCTGTTTTCGGCAGTGTGGATGGAAGTGGAGCACGTGCTAAGTGACCTCAGCCAGGCGCAGAGGCGCAGCACGCGTGTTCTCACCACTGTGGGGAAGCTACAGGAGACCAGCAAAGAGCAGGGTGTCGGTCGCCAGAACCCCAGAAAGGCATGGGGGCGATGGGGACCACTGGGCCTGGGGTCAAAGCAGCTAGTGGGGAGCAGTGCATCCCGCCGTGTCCACAGCATGCGGGGACCACAGCTCAGGACAGCTTATTATGGCTTTTGTATAGAGCCAGAGACAGGAGTTTGCAAACTCCAGACACAAAGAATAGCGTTGAAAGAGATGGAATGCTAATTACTCAGGCTTCCACAATCCACAGTGTACACGGGTATTAAATGAGCAGGTTGCACCCCAGCCATGCGGACCATTATTAGGTGTCGGTTGGATTTTCAAATTTTTTTCTATAATTTTAAAAACTGTCAGGCTAATTTTGCAATCCACTCCCCACACATCTATATTCTTTAACATAGAAATAACTCTATGCCCAAATCCTGGAGAGAAACAGATGCTGCTGGAGATAGCTGCTGAGCTCCACAGAGGTGCTCGCCAGGTGGAGCTTCCAGCCCTCCCCTGACCACACCCTTGGGCAGCCCAGCGGACACTGTGCCCAGAACATACATGGTCTCCACGGGTGGGCATCAGAGAGCTCAGGTCCTCTCTTTGTTGGATGACTTTGAGGAAATGAGGTCACCTCTTTGTACCTCTGTTTGCTCATCTTTAAAATGGGGGAGTAAAATGATCCTGCTTCCCTGAGCACTGGGGATGTGAACCTCATTAGATATGCAGAGGAAGAAGCGCTTAGGATGGCACCCGGCCTGCTGAGAGATTGGAGGCCACTAGAGGAGGCTCAGGAAGCCACCTCAGTCCTAAGCAGGCAGAATGGCAGCCCAGGGAAGGATCAGGACACCGATGTTCGCGTCCCACTGGTCCTGGCCTCATCCTGTCACTTCCCTGGTGACAATCCGGATGCTGGAGTCTTAGGCACAGAGGAGCCGCCCCGAGCTGGGTGCAGTGCCCCTCACTCCCGGTGAGAGAGCAGTCACCAGCCTACATCTGGAACAGTGGCTCGCAGGACTACTGGCCAGGCTGAGGTGCTTTCCGTGTGCCCCCCAAGCAGGAAGCCTCTTCCCCACTCTCTGACGCCCAGGAAAGTCTGAGCAAGGTGGGCCCAGGAGGAACAGGGCCAGATGGGGGCTTTGGGAATCAGACCTCCTCCAAGCATCAGGGTCCAGCAGCCCAGGACCACACCCCGGAACAGGCAGGAGAGGGGCCTGCCTCTTGGGTGGGTGGGGAGACCAGAGCGTGGTCAGCTCCCAGATCCCGCTGCAGGGCAGTCCTGGAAGCCCAGAGCTCATCTGCAACCCACGGAGCCTTTCTGTGGCAGGAGGACCTGGGAGCAGCCTGGGCTCACTTCGGCTCTCCACATGCAAATGACCACAACTGGCTACCTTAAGACAGTGTCCCTTAATGTCTTGCAGTTCACAGGCTGGAAGAAAAACATGGTGTCGCAAAGCTACACACAAGACACAGCGCCGGTTCACCCTGCAGGATTCAGGGCAGAATCCACACCGTGCCCTCCTTTCCCAGCTCCAGAGCACCGGGAGCTCCTGACCCACCCTACTGTCCTCAGCATGGCCCTTTCTCCAGTCACTGACTCCCTTCCTTCAGAGGACCATAGTGCTTCCCCTGGGTCCTCCCGGGTCGCCCAGGCGGATCTCCCTGAGTCCATTCTGCAGCCCGAGCTCTTTCTTCATCCCCTTTGCACTGTGGTCACCAAACACCAAGGGCCAGGAGATTCATGAACAAGACCAGTTTCCATCTCCCAGTGCTGGGGGCTGAAGCCCAAGATCAAGACACTGGTGTCCGGAGTCCAGGCAGGGGAGGAACTCCATGTACCCAGCTGGCTGAGGCGGTAGGGCAGGAGCCCCTTCCAGAGGGCCCCAACCCCGCACTCCCCAAGGAGGAGCCCCAGAGCCCGAGCACCTCCCCAAGACTAGCTTCCTGATCCTGTCGCTGGCCCTGGGGCACATTCAGCCCCTCGCTGGCCACGGCCACTGTCCTGGGGGTGAAGATGTGGGCATCTTTGGGGCATTATGCTGCCCACCAGTGTTCTGGTGGCCCCAACGACCATGATGGCTATAATCAACCTCTGCTCGGTGCATGCTCTCCAGAAGCTGTAGCCCTGGCTGGGTCAGGCCTCCAGCCCGCCCTGCCCCTAGGGCCAGAGCACCCACCAGCCTCAGGGACCTCGGAAAGCATGCATGGGCTCCATGACAAGCGTCCAGCCTGCTGGAGAGGCCCGGGAGAACCTCCACAGCTCAAAAAGACAGCGGCTCAACACCCCAGCAGCAGGCGAGGGACGAGGCGCCTTCCAGGAGCTGCCGGTCGTCCTGCTGTGTCCCCCACGCGGCATGCGCTCTCCGGGCACCCGCTGCCAAGGCGAGAATATCGCACCTCAGGTGGCAGCTCTGGAGGCGGCTCATCTAAACACTCGTCACAGCGCCGGCCAACTGTTAAAATAACTTTGGGGTTGTTATTACCAAGCAATGGATGTTTATTGTGGAAATGTTAGAAAATGCAGACAAGCCAAAAGCGGGGAATAAAAATTACCCCAGGCCCCCAACTGCACTGGCAGCCTCGATGTGTTTTGTATCCTCTTCCAGGGATTCGGTGAAGCACTCGCTTCTACAGTTTGCTAAAATGAGCACTGTGAAAATGGGCTCTCACTCTCCTTCCTGCCAGGAGGGCGCCTTCCCCCGACACCTCGAGTGTGCTGTGCACAGGCAAAGAGGCACCTCCGCCCTGCGAGCCCTTCTGCTTCAAGTCCCCAGGAGAAGGGCCTGGGCCCCCAGGGCTGCTTTTCCTAACGAGCAAGATGCACATGTGCATTAGGTCACACACATGTTCACACACACACATGCACACAAATGGGCACATGTGCTGTGCTCATGCTCAGACATGCACAGACACACATGTGCATGTCTAGTCGTACCCGCATGTATCCTACACATTACATTCGCGCGCATACAAATGCACACACAGAGAAACATCTCTACTCCCCCTGCGGGGCACAGTCTCCTGCCCAGGGCTGCCCTCGAGTTGGTACCTAGTAGTCTCATCTGCAGCCTGACAGCTGGCTGTGGGCAGATCTGACCCTGACAGGGCAAAAGGGCCCTCCTGTGGCTGTGGGCTCCATCCCTGCTGCTGGCTGCTCTGTGGCCCAAGAAGGGGACCCTTTGGGAGCTTCTTTAAGGGCACAAAGAGCCACTCAAGTGGTGGCCCTGGCCATGGTGAGAGCAAGCTGGAGGGCCTTCCTTGCTTCCCAATTCTGCCCTCACTCACCCCCATTCTCCTGAGCAGGGCGCCTGACCACATCTGCTTTCCATTCTTCCCCTGGAGGTACAGGCCCGGGTCCCCAGCGTCCCCTGTGCCTAGCACAGGCAGGACTCCAGAGGAGGAGAGCAGGCCAGGGCATCTGTGGACACATCTTGGAGCCCTGGCCAGGCCTTGCCCCTCCCTCCTGCCTGAGGAGGACAGCCCCAGGACCTGCAGCGCTGGACAGTGGCAGCCATGACCCCCTGCCCAGGGCCAGGAAGCCAAGGCCCCTCCCTTACTTAGGCCTGAGGCAGGCAGGGGAGACGAGCCAGCTGTGTGGATCCCAGCACTACTGTGAGGAGGGCTCTAACGGCATCTTCAGATGCAGCTGACCGCATCCTCCATCCTCTCACCAGCCAAACTGGTGGGAAACCTGACTGCCCCCTTCTCTGGACATCCGGGAGCCTCGAAGCACACAGCCCCTTCCACAGACTTTCGCTGCTCCTTGGGGAGATGTCCAGGAGTCTCAACCTGGACATGAGAACAAGCTTTGGGTGGAGGTTCTCTGGCTTCAGCGAGTAACCATAGCAACTACCAGTCAGCATCAACCAACTGCACAGAGCCCTGCCCCAGCCAACGGGGCAGGGAGACCTATGATTGGTGTCTCCTTCCTTAAATTTGCTCAGTCTTCTCTCAGTGCCCTGAGAGCAGACCAGTCCTTGAATGAATCTCAGCTCCCATTTCCATCGGCCTTTGTCCTCAACTGGTTGGTCCAAGAAATTCTGGGAAACATGGCCAGATGGCCACTGAGGGACCCCGTGGCCAGGTCCTAGCTCCAGGGGGCACTGTTGAGCCGACTGCACCTGCTAGCGGCACACTTAGGGTTATTCTATAATTACATAAATTGATTTCGATTTTTTTTATTAAGCTTTGTAATTTAAGATCATTGCAGATTCCCCTGCAGGCATAAGAAATAGAGAGCCACGCACCCCTCCCTATCTTCACCACAGGTGGCACCCTGCACAGCCGCGGCAGCACAGCCAGCACAGGACCCTGAAGCCCTCGTGGTGCAGCGCACCCGTGGGGAGGAGCGCTCGCGGCTCCAAGTTCTGCGGCCAGCGCTGCTCCCGCGCCCGCCCTGCCTCAGCACCTGGCAGCCACTCTTCTGCTCTCCGTTTCTGGAGTGCTGGATGTCGAACAGGCAGAAGCATCATCCGCGTGCCGGCTTCGGGACCAGCCTCTTTCGCCCCGATTTTCTTGGGTTTCCTCAGGCAGCTACGTGCACCACTGGCTGTATTGCTGGATACGGCTCCACAGCGAGGAGGCACCCCCATCTGTGTAGCGTTGAGGACCATCTGGCTATTTCTAGCTTTTGACTACGACAAAACAAAGCTGGTGCTGTAAACACCCATGCGCCCGTTTCTGTGTAGAGGCAGGCCCTCGTTTCTCTGAGATAATTGTCCAGGAGTGCAGTTGGGAAACCATATGATTGTCACATTTTAGTTTTGTTGTTGGTGTTTTTCTTTTTTAAGAAACTGACAAACCATTTTTCCAGAATGGCCAGACCATTTTACCCTCCCAGCAGTGGTGTCTGACTGGTTGTGTACCTCCTGGCCAACATTTGATGAGGTCACATTTTTAACTTTAGCCATTCCAGAAGATAAGTAGGCTCAGGCAGAACACAGCGGCAGGGTTCGATGCCCGGCATGCTGTGCCAGTCCCGCCCCCAGGGCACACAGAGACTGCGATTGAGACTGGCCATGGTGGGACACACCTGTAATTCCAGCGCTTGGGAGGCTGAAAACAGGAGGATCACTACGAGTCCAGTCTGTGTAGTGAGATCCTGTAGAGTCTGTAGACTCTGCCTTAAAAGCACAGGGGAAAAAAAAAAAAGATAAGTAGGGACAGCTCATTGTGGGTTTAATTTGCACGTCGATGAGGGGTGGTAAAGCAGAATACTGTTGCATAAACTTACTTGCCATATTTTGGTCTTCTTTGGTGAAATGTCTGGTGGTGCCTTTTGCCTGTGTCTCATTGGATAGTTTCTTTTTTACTGCTAAGTTTTGAGAGTTCTTTATGCACTCTAGATAGTAGTCCTTTGTCAGACTTCGTGGTGTGCAAATATTCTCTCCCACGATGTTATTTGCCTTTCCATTTCCCTGATATGTTTTTAGACTGCACAGGTTTAAATTTTGACAAAGCACAATTTGTCCTTTTTTGGGCCCCTAATGAATTGTGCTTCTTGGTAACTATAGAAGAACTCTTTGCCTGCCTCTATGTTCCATAGATTTCCACTAAGTTTTCTTTTCTAAGTTCTCTAGTGTTATATTTCACATTTATGACCATGATCCATTTTCAGTTTGTGTTTGTGTAAGTTGTGATACATAGTTCAAGGTTCAGTGTTTTTCCTGCAGATGTCCAGTTGCTCCAGGGCCACCTGGTGAAAGCGACCAATTTCTTCCGTTGAATTGCTTTCACACCTTTGTTAGGGTTGTGGTTTGTGTCTAGTCACCCCCACAAAGCCTCACGCAGTTATTGATTGGGGTGGCTTCTGGAGTTTGAGATTAATTCAGGATCCGATGCTGGGATCAGGGGTGCAAGTGCTACCCCGCCCTGGGGCGGCGCCCACATGCAATGTAAGGGAAGGCAAGAGGATTGCTCTCAAGCTCCTCTGTTCTTTCGCTCCTCTTGGTTTTGCTGTTTTCCATCTCCACGAACGGCTGCCCTCTGCCGTGCACCAGTCTGCCTCGGAGCCAGCCAAGAATGGACTGAAACCTACACAAACTTCGAGTGAAATAAACCTTTCTTTCCTCGATTTTTGTGCCAGGTATTTTGTCTCAGCAACAAGAAAAAGTAACCAAGACATTTAAAAAGCAGCTGGACGTATCTGTGTGGAGCTCTTCCTGGCCAGTCTGCTCAGCTCCGTTCATTTCGTCTTTCCCTTCACAACCCTAACACAACCTTGGTCACGGCAGTCACACAAGAATTCTTGAATTCAGGCAGACTCCTTCAACTGCATTCGTTTTCAAGTTTGTTTTATTCTAGGTCCTGCCCCTCCACGTAAGTTTTACAATAATCTTGTTCTTATCTTCAAAAAAAAAAAAAAAAACTCAGTAAGATTTTAATAGGAATTGTGCTACACCAATCAATAAATTTATGGAGAAAAGATCTATTGACTATATATTAAGTCTCCCTACCTGTAAAGATGGTATGGTGCACCATACGCCTAGGCTTTGATTTCTTTCAGAACTGAACATGATTTTCTGTAGTAATATGCTTTGTTATTTTCTGTAGTAATATGCTTTGAACCCTTTTTATCTTTTGTATATCTAATAAAGGTTTCTGTTTTGTGTTTACATGAACATCATATACTGATTGCGGGCTATTTTAATGACAACTTCAATCACTTGCAAAAATTTTGCATTTTTATTCTATCTCCCTTGATGTTTTATGGCATTTTTATATCCTATAATGTGTATCTCTTAACAAATTATTGTAGCTATAGTTTTTTTTAACATTTATTTATTTATTTACTTTTTAAATTTTTTTAATTTAGTGTGTGTGTGTGTGTGTGGCCAGCTCAGCCCACCAGGGGGCGGGGCCGGCTGGCATGCGGTGCTGGGGGACCGAACCGCGGTCCCTGTGCTTTGCGAAGCCCGCTCCAAGCAGGTGCTCTAGACCACCGAGCCATCCCACCAGCCCAACATTTATTTA
>NW_004524689.1:3372552-3409083 GCF_000260255.1 Octodon degus
CTCATTTTCTAGTTCCAAGAGGTACTTAAAATTCCTTCAGATAGTCTACCTAGATGATCTCTTCAAACATGGAGAGCTTTTTGTCTTCCCTTCTGGATTGTGGGCCTTTCAACTCCTCTTCTGGCCTGGCAGCCCCAGCATGATCTCCCAGCATCAGACGAAATAAGAACAGCTGGTGTGGACATCCTTGGGTTGTGCTTAATCTATGAGGAAAACATTGTCTTCCCCATTAAACACAAGGTAAGCTGTTGGAATTTTGTAAATGCTTTATCAAATTGAGGAAATTCCCCTGATTATGAGTGTAGATTTGGTGCTTTTTTCTGCATTAATTATGTTCATGTGATTTTTTTTTCTTCTTTAGCCTGTCCCTATGATGGATTATATTGATTAATTTTGAACAAACTTCACATTCCTGAAATGCCTTGAACATGGTACATAATTAGTCACTAATATTTTGTTGGGAGACTGTTTCTTCTGTGTTCACAAAGTAAATGGGCTCTGTCTTTTTTTTGTAAAGTATGGTTTAGGTATCATAGTATATACTATCCTAATAAAATGAATTAAAAAGTGTTCTTTCCTCTTCTGTTTTCTGAATGAGTCTGTGTAGGAATACTGTTAATTCTTATTTAAACATTTGGCAGAATTCTGCAGTGAAAGATTAGGAGCCTGGAGATCTCCTTTCAATTGTTTCCTTTTTTTAGTTTTTCAAATTAATTTCCTCACTAATCATAGAGCTCTTCGTATGATCTATTTGATATTGGATAAGTTGTAATATTTTGTGATTTTGGATGGAGTGGTCTATTTTGTCTAAATTATCAAATATTTACATGGAAATTGTTTGTAGTTACCCCCATAGTTTTCTTGACCTCTGTGGGGTCTAATGATCCCCTCTATTTCCTTGATTATATTGTAATTTGTGTCCTCTTTTCCCTTCATATGTCTTACTAACTGCTTGTCAATTTTATTGATCTTTTCAAAGACCAGCTCTTTGTGCCCTTAATATTCTCTGTTACTCCTCCGTTTGCATTTTCATTGATTTTCCCGCTCATCTTTATTATTTCCTTCCTTTGGCTTACACTGGATGTATTTTGCTCTTCTTTTTCTAAGCTCCTGAAGTTGGAGCTTCCATTACAGCTTTGAGATTTTACAATATGTATCTATGGATTTGGTCCTATAAATAAGCCTCTCCACACTGCCATATCAATGTCGATACTGTTGTTTCCATTTTCATTCAGTTCAGAATGCCTTTACTTCCCCTCGAGATGCGTCTTAGCTATTTACCCTTCTCTGAAGCACAATAACCAGCATCTACCCATAACTTAAAGGAGGAGAGTTGATTTGATCCAGTTTCCAGTGGGCTCGGCCCAAAGCTGGTCAATACCAAGGCAGGAAAGGCATGGCAGAAGGGGCTGGAGGAGCAAAGCTCCACTCACGGTGGTCAGGAACCAGAGAGAGAAGAGAGGGGCTGGGAGCAAGATCCCCCTTCTGGCTTGTCCTCCCAGGGACCCAATCCAGCTAAGTCCTACCTCCAAGCAGCACATTCAGCGTGAATTCCTCAACAGGCAAGTCCGCTGAGGCATCTGTCACACCGATAGTCCGATCAGCTTAGACACACATGAGACTCTGAGGGCACATTTTCGATCTAGACCACAAGGAAACATCTTCGATCCCTGGATTTTATAGAAGAGTTTGTTTAGTTTCCAAGTATTTATTTTTGCTTCATTGTTCGTCTTTATTTTTTTAATAATTTTATTGAGAAACAAATAGCAATAAGACAGTTTCAAAACTGATTGCTAGCACAGTTTCAGTAATTTGTGTTGAATATTGTTGTCTTAGTTTCCAAGTATTTAAAGACTACTTTGACATCTCTTATTGATCTAGTTTGACTCTACTGAGGTTGGAACATCCATACTGTATGGTTTCAATTCATTGAATTTTTTCACATTTATTTTATAGCCCAAGTCTATTTGGTATATAGGGTTGTACAGGGTCTCACTACTAGATCTGACTTGTAGTGACCCGCCTGTTTACAGCCTCCCAAGAACTGGGGTTACAGGTGCGTGCCACCACACTCAATCTCAATTGCTGTCTCACCATGCCCCTGGGGTGGGGCCAGCACTGCAGGCCCGGGGATTGAACTCCCAGACCCTGCACCTGCCTAAGCAGGTGCTTTAATCTAATGAGCTATTTGACCGACCCTTTATTACATGTTCTAAGCACTTGACAGGACTCCATGGTCCACTGTTGCTGTGTAGAACACTCTAAGTATTAGTTAGGTCCTGATGGTAACTGGTGGTGTTGAACTCTTGACATCTGTATAATTGTTGATTTTTTCATCTCTCCTATTCATTGTCGAGAGATGAAACTATCAAAATCTTCAGCTATAGCTGTCGGTTATCCATTCTGTAGATTATCAATTACAGTTCCATCACCGCATTTCACATTTTTTTACTGCTCTGCTGTTTGACATAGGACTCCTCGGTTTTCTTGATAGATTTTTTTCATTATATGTCTTCCTCTGGTGATTTTTCTTTGCCTGAAATCTACTTCATTTGATATTAATAAGTCTTCATGTTTTAATTTGGTTAATATATACTTGTACGACACATTTCTTCATTCATCTACCTTCAAGTTACTCGTATAGTTATGTTCAAAGAGCATTTTCTGCAGACTGCACATGACTGGGTTATATTTTTAGTCTACTCTGCCAATTTCTGTCTTTTAATTGGTGCATTTAGACCTTTTGCATGCAATATATTTTTTGATCAATTTTATTGAAAAAGAAATAGCAATGAGACAGTTTCAAAACAGGTTAGTAGGACAGTTACAATAATTAATACATTGTATATTGTTGTCTTTATCGTAGTTATTCATAGTACAAGATGCAAACATGATATCTTGTGTAAACACTATTAGCACAAATCTTTCTTTTCATTGAGCTAAGAGACAGTAGTTGTATATCTATCCTAACTATTTTGTATATATAGATATATATTTTTTTCACTACAAAATGGTCCTTCATTTATATCCCCATTTTGTGTACTTTTGTCAGAGACGGGTATTCCATTGCCATTCAAATATTGTAGGTGCGTGAATTCAGCAAAATAATCCAATATGGTCCAGTAGTCCATAATAGTAGTGGGTTATCTGCAGAACTGGCAATGTCAGAAGTTGTTGACTTGAGCCTTTTACAGCTCAGCATGTTAATATGGCTTTACTTTTTATACCTCGTGTTTAGACTTTTCTGCCGGATGGTTAAGACCAACATAAAGCAAAACCTATATAACAAAAAATGTAACTTTTGTATCTGACAAATACCTGTTCCCTGTCATGTCTAAGGCGTTTGATATTCAGACAGATAGTGAGGTTAAGCTCAACTGCCTATGTTGTAAGGTAATAATATCATTAAGCTTCTCTTCTGGAGGGTTAACAACTTAAGTTTGTAGACCAGTAAATTAGAGAAAAAGAAGGGCTACAAGGATAGCCAACATTTGGCCCTAGCCTTTCAAGGTCAGTGAGGACTCAGGACATAAGAGAACCTGTACTGTAACATCCTGCAACTCAGTGGTGTCCCAAAATTTCTGTTCAAGAAGATTATGGGGCCACAGAGGAATGTGATTGATGATGTAGAGTGTGCCCAAGGACAGTCACCTAGAGAGAAATCATTCTCTCAGGCTTTCACAGAGAGCACATTGGCCAAGCAATGGCCGTGACTCATCCACAGGGCTGACGCTGACAACGGATCTACAAACTGCGGTGCAGGGTTTCAGGGTAAATCCTGAGGGGACTTGACTGACCCTGTCAGATGCGCACAATAATATTATTATTACTATGTTAATGCTTGATTCTTCTATCTTGTTTTATTTTCTCTTTACTTTGGGGGTTTGCTCCTATATATAATATCACTTTATTTTCCCGCTCTTCTCTTGGGTATAACATTCTTTATAATTCTAATTGCTCATGTAATGTGCTTCATAGCATATTTCTTTGTATAACATGTAATAACTGTTCTAAGCATTAGAACATTAGCAACTGTTCTAAACACACACACACACACACACACACACACACACACACACACACGAGCGGCCTGATAGACAAGTGAATGGCAGTGCACTGGTGTCGGTGCACCTACTTGAGTGAAACATCAACGCTTCTTTGCATTCCTAATCTCCCATTCCTAATCTCCCCATTCCTAATCTCCCCATTCCTAATCTCCCCATTCCTAATCTAGTTATCTTAACATTTCCTCTAAGCACATTTAGAGCCACATCAGACAAGCTACCGTTTCTTTCCTGAGCCATCACACATCACTCGGAAGCCTCCAGGGAAGGGAAGCCACCCATTGTTACCCCTGTCTCTTCTTACTCCCTTCTTTCTTCCTCTTGATGTTCCAGGAGACCCACTGAGCACTTTTAATTTGATGCTTATATTTTTCTGATTCTCCTTTGATTTTCTTTTCCTGCACCAAGAATTTCTGCTCTCGTATTTGTTTCGAGAGTGTTTGCAATTGCTCACAAAGCATTTTTGTCACGGCCTTCTCCAGTCTTCGTCAGTTAGCTCTAAGACTGCCGCCCTCGGTGGTGATATTTCTTAATTGTACTTTCTCCCGCACTGTGAGCCGTCGCTGCTTCTTGACCTGATGAGCGATGGCCTTAGTTGGAACCTGGACACTGCTGCACGGCGGGAGGGGGGCGTGTATTGTAGCCGAACTTTCTGCCTTGGATGGTCTCCGCCAACCAGAGTGCAGCGTGGAAGGGGAGTGGGACACTGCCTCACTGCGGCCGGGGTGTGTCCTCAGCCAGCTCCACAGACGCCTCTGCCTCCGCCCTGTGGGCACAGGGTAAGCTCCAGCTCCCGTGGCCTCCACCGGCCTCACAGAGGACTGGCCCCTCACTAGGATTCCAGATTCCTCGTCAGGCCTCCTCCACCTAGCGGGGATGGGGCTGTCTCCCGTGGGCCTTGACGGTGTTGTTCTTTGAGGCAAAGAGTCATGTGGTCAGTGTCCTCTCTCGTCTCCGATGTGAGGGTGCTGTGACTTTCTGGCCTTGAGCATTGCCCAGTGACAGATGGCCATTCTTTGGGCAAATGGGGCTCTTGCCTACCCTCCTGCTGGTTTCTATGTTTGAGGGACAGGGAGGGACTTTACACAGAGACGATCTCATGCTGAGGATTCAGGAAATATGGCCCAAAGATTCTACAGAAGGCATGGGAGGAGGAGGAGTTGTTCCATGCTCGTACTATGACACCACAAAGAGTACAGGTAACACGAGGACAGAAGACTGACTTGTGTTTTGTTTTGCTGTGTCATCATCGATGGAGCAAGGGTCCTTCTGGGGAGTGCTGGGAAGCCAGGAGCCCTAGGCTGTGTGGGGGGTGACAGAGGTCACAAGTGGTGACACACCCAGCCTGAGACACATGGTGCCAGGGAACTGCAGAGGTGAGAAGATCGATGTGGCTTCAGGACAAATGAGTCCCGGAGTGTCAGCGCTCTGTGAGTCATAAGATCATCACCGTGTTTCTCTCCCATGATGTGAAATTAACCAGAAAGGTGCACTGAGCAACAACAAATAGGAAGAGATGGTGGCCCGAGATGGGACGAGCTTCCTGTTTATCGGACAATGGGCAGATACACATGAACTCCCTCCACCTGTTACTGTAATTCCTCATTAACAAAACATAGTTCCTCCCATGGGCTCGGGAATTTTGTAGCTGGTTTTCAAATCAATGTGTTTAAATTGACAGGAGCAGAAAACAAAACATAATAAAAATCTTCTGCCTGAGGCTCCACCCTTTGGGGAGGGAGCAGCTCTGAGTTGTGAGGAGTCCCCACCAGGCCTGGCCCCTTGGTCTATCCCTTCATTGGAGGGAGAGCTCCGGGCCAGGCCAGGACAAGAGGGGGGAAGGAGGCAAGGGCCATCCCCGGCCCCACTCCTCCAGTCGCCCCTCCCCCTTGGGGTTCAGGGGAGATGCCCCCAGCACCAGTCTTCAGCGCTCCCTGCATGGTCTATGTGTGCAGCACAACAGCCAAGCCTGCATCTCCTTACACCAGTCCTGCCATCCTCATGGCCTGACCCAGGATAGAGCAGGAGGGCAGGGATGGACTCGTGCACTTGGCATCCTCGTGAGGCCTCCATGAGCCCCTCTGCCTGAGTCGTGGGCACGAATGTGTGAAAGGGCATCACACCATCCCCCACCCTCACCGCCCAGGCTGCCGTGCCGTTGCTGTGACTGTGACCATGGGTCCGTCCCCAGGCCTACACCTCTGCTCTGTCCCCTCAGCAGGCAGGCTGCCCCCTGTCCCGTAAGTCAGTGCACTCTTCCCTCCCAGCTCTGCCTGGTTCCCTCTCACTCTGCCCAGGAGCTGAAAGAGAGGAGCTGAGTGGGAAGAGGCGGACGGAGCAGCACCTCCAGCCCTGGCAGCAACGCACACGAACCCGACTCTCCCGGCCACCCTCAGCCCCGGCGCAGATCTGACTACAGCTATGCTGTCCCCAGCCTCCTCAGCCTCCAAGCAGGGGCCTCAGACTCCTTGAGGGAGGATTAGGCCAATGAGTGGAGGACAGAGTCTGTTCCTGTCCCCTACCACGGCACAGCCACACTCCAGCTTCCGAGGCCGTGTTCCCGCTCAGCTCACGCCGCCCTGTCCACGGGGTCCCCATGCAGGCAGGAGAGGCAGCGGCCTGGCTCTGTCCCTACTCCAGGCCAGTGAAGGCCCTGCAGCACCCCGGACAAGAGGTGCTCACACCTGGCGCTTAGTGAGCTGGGCATCAATGATTCCTTTCCTTTGCTTTTATTTTTATCTATTTTGTGGTATGTGGTCTATTTGCAGAAGAGGGGGTGAATTTTATTTTGACTCATTCCCCACATTGCATTATAAATGTGCACATTATGAAAAACAGAAAACATAGCCAAAAGAAAGAAAAACACCGATCATTTTAACACCCTAATAAAAACATAAAGTATCTTAAGCTACAAAATAGAATGCAAAAGAAGAAAAAAAGCCAGACACCGACTGGATTTGAAAGAAATGTGTTCTGTGTCCCCATCCGGCCCAGGGAGAGCAGGGGCTGACTTTGCTGTCACCCCGCTCAGCTGGCTGCCAGTCCATGCTGTCTGTGGATAGGCCCGTTGTGGGCATTTCCTGCAGACAGGTACCGCATGGCAAGGACCTGTGGCCACCAGCAGCACTCTACAGTTCCATGAGGGACTGCACATTCTGGCCCCCATCAGCCTCTGTCCCGCCTGCTCTTTCATTCTCATAAAACCCAGAATGCCCAGTGGATGAATGCAAGCCTCAGCCATGTCCACACTTCTGCAGCTAACGGTCCAGAGCCAGCCCGAGGCCTCTGAGTGGTCTTGCAGCACTGGACAAGCTGTGTGAAGTTCAGGCTGGCCCTTCTGGCGAGGTTTCTCCACCAGGTCACTGTGGATACTTGGGTGACAGCCCTTTGTGCTGAGCTGTCCCCACATTGCAGGACATCTGGACAGGCAACAGAAACAGCTGAGTTTGCGGTCACTAGGGCATGGTGCCCAGCCTTGGTGTCCCCACTACTAAATCAGGGTTTCTGCCACTCAGGATGGATGTGAAGGAAAGCCCACAGGCTCAGCCCTGACAGCCTAGGACCCGGGTATGCCCTGGCCATCATCAGCTCAGAAGCGGCCATGGGCAGGCTGCTGTCAAGGGGCACTGGCTCCAGGCCGCTCCAGCAGGCTGGCCCATCCTCAGGCAGCAGGGCCTGTGCCAGGTAATCTTCCTCGCCAACTGACTCTGGGGCTCAGAGACTCGCGAGAGTCAGCTACAGGGTGGGCTCGCTCTTCTCATGGGCCGGTGGGTACCCTGATGAGCTTGCAGCTGAGTGTGCCATGGGCAGGTGGGGTGTGGGCCAGGCCAGACTCTCCTCCTGCAGTGCTTCCTGCTCCCTTTCGGTGGGCGCCTTGGCCCCGCCACTCCTCTGCCATAAACTTCCTGTCTTGGAGCCAGCCATGGACTGGGACCTCTGAAGCCATGAGCCCAATGCAGCCTCTTTTCCTCCAAGTTGAGGATGTCAAGCATTTTGCCCCCATCCCTTGGACACATGTACAGGTGACCCGAGGACACAGCATGGGCAGGCGCAGCAGTTGTGAGATGTCACCAAGCTAGGGCCAGTGCTGGCCAAACGGATTTGTGTTTTGTCAAAAGGCAATGAATGGGTCGGAAGCCAACAAGGGGAGGCAGGGTCTGCCGCAGGAAGATAAGTTCTGACGGAGAGAGCTGGAGTTTCACTCTTGGAGATTTAATGAGTGCGGGAGAGATGGAAAGCAGGAGGAGCCCACCAAGTAAATAAAATATTCATCTTCGTAAAGGCAAGTCTTGCTGAGGCATAAATCAATAATGTGTGGATGTCCAAGACACCTACCCTGGAAAGTGCTTCTGGGACCAGACGCTTAAATGACAGCAAAGGAAGACAAACCCGGAGAGAGTTTCAGGGCCACCAGGAGGCAGTGAGTCACCCCTGGGAGATGGGGGCAACACTGGCTACCATGGCTTGGAGTGCAACTGTCCCTAGAGCTCAGGCCCCACACCCTGCCCAATGGGCCCCTTGCTCTGCTCCTCCCTGGAGCCCCACTCCATGCTCGGTCCCACCCTAAATAAGGGAGATGAGGCCTCCACCCTCAGTCCACAGGCAGTATCGTCCTGCTGAGCACTGCAAGGAATGGAGGCTCGCAGACAGAAGTCCACAAAGGACACCCGAGTCCCTCCCAGCCTCCACCTGTCACCTGCCCTGTCAGCTGCTCCCTGCCCAAGGCACCAAAACTCTCACCATCTAGGACAGAGCCTGAGCCACCCTCCAGCCAGCACAGAGCAGAGCTCCACCAGGCCCACCGATGTCCCCTCAATGCCACAGCTGTCACAGGACCAGCAGGCAGTGACAGCACTGACAGCCAAGGAACTGGATCTCCCAGCCCTACACAGTGCATCAGTCTCCTGGGGCTGCTGGGACAAACTACCATAAGTGGGAGAGCTGAAAACTCACTCTGTGAGGGCTGAGGGCAGAGATCAGGGCTGCGTAGGCTGTCTCCCCCGAAGGCTTCAGGAGTGGCACTCCCTGCCCCGGTCAGCTTCTCCTTGTACCAGCTGTCCTGGCATGGGGCCAGGATGGAGGCAGAGGAAAGCCAGCCGTCCCAGACTGGTCACTATCCTCTGCTGGGCTCCTCTGACTGGGCAGCCCTGTGCTGGCTGTGAAGGACCTTTTTGGGTTTTTTTTTTTTTTTTTTTTTTTTTTTTTTTTGTTTTTTTTTTTTTTTTTTTTTTTTTTTTTCGGAACCGGGGATTGAACTCAGGTCCTTGTGCTTGCCAAGGAAGCGCTTATTCCACTGAGCCATCTCCCCGGCCCGAAGGACCTTTTTGGAGGTGACAGCACTTTGCCAGCCTTAGCTTTGGTCTCGGTACCAAGGGACAAAGGTGGCAGCCTCTGATCTTCACTGCCTGCTCAGAGCTTGCTACCTGGGGACAGGAACTGGGCCAGGCTGTGCCTCCGGCCTTTTTAAATTTCCCAAAGGACAGGACACAAAGGAGAACCAGGGTATTCCAGAAGAGACTGTGCATCCCCGGAACAGGAAAAGCTCTCCTCCACAAGGCAGGGAGGTCTGAGCGCTTCCTGCCAGGACAGGCTGACAGTGGTGTCTTCACCACTTTTCTCATTTCTGAGACAAAATCCCCAATGCCCAAAGTTCAAGGAGGAAGGATTAATTTAGCTCACAGTGTGTAGAGCTTTCAGCTCATAATCACCTGGCTCCAAGGCAGGGTGCCATGGCCGAGGGGAAACAGCTCACACCAGGCAGCAAAGAGCAGAAGCAACAGGCGGCAAGCGCAGCAGCTGCCCCTTTTCTGTCCTATCCAGGCTACCCACCCCGAGAGCAGGGGTACTCACACCCAGGGTGGGGCGCCCTTCATCCTAGCCCTGCACCATGAATCAGTCCCAGCATCACACACCCTAGATCCAGGCACCTCTGAAAAGCCCCACCTGCAACCCCACGAGTTGTGGGGGTACACCTAGACACAAGCCACAACCAGTGGTCAGAGGGGAGAGGAAAGGGCATGTGCGATGGTGTGGGTGCTGTTCGCGGGGCCCTGGCCTCCTTGTGGGGCAGGAGGGTGTGGGTTGTTCTGTTGGAATTAGCTGTGCAGTGTGTGTTCCCAGGGGTCCCTGGAGGGGGCTGGGGAGTGTGGCTACGTGACGGAGGCAGCACTGCCCGCCCTGGGCAGGGCCTCTGGTGCCCAATCCTACCTTGTCAGCCCCGTGGCACAGGCACTCAGGGTCTGTAGCCTGGCCCTGCCAACACAGGTACAGGAACCTCTGTGCCAAGGCACGACTTCCAAAGAGAGACCCCATACGGTATTGAAGCTTGCCTGTCTGCTTTCTTTCACTCAACATTACTTTTTCCAAGTCACCTGCGTCCCTGCAGATGTCTCAGAGTTGTCACTCTTTGCAGCGGGGTTGTAGCCCGTTGTACATAGATGCCCCATTTTCTTCATCCAGCCATCTGTCGGGGGGCTGCTTCCAGGACTTCGCTATTACGAGTAGTCCTGCCCCACACACGTTATGGACAGAAGAGAAGAAGGGGAGGCTCTCTTGCAATAGGGAAGTGGGCCAGGGGTGAGGAGGAGGGGAAAGAAGTAGAACGCGGACAAGCCATGAACAGGCACCTGGTGATCTCGATGGATGTGAACGTTACATGCCGGAGCTTGAGCTAGGATGAACAGTGTCAGCAGGAAAGAAAATCAGGCTAGAGGAACTGGAGGACAAGGGAGGCTGGGGTGGGGAGGAGGAAGGCATTCAGAACAGGAGTGAGCTGGGGTGTGGTCTGTGTGTGCACCCACCCCCAGGGGGGCTGTAGACATCACGTGCGTACCGCAAACGTCCTAAAAAATATTTCCCAACAAGGAGAGGCCTGGGCTCCCCTGACCCCAGGGTGAGCGCCTCTTCACTATCACCTGTTTAACACCTGTGTTGCCCAGCTGGCCGCCCTGTGGGCCTGGCGGGCCGTGCTCCATGGTGCCCCCTAGAGGCTCGGAGCCACAGGCTGGCTGGAGTCCCAGCTCTGAGCCCGCCCAGCCCTGGGACACACCCTGGGCTGGCTCTGCAGCCCCTGGGTCTGGTTCTGCAGTCCAGAGGCAGGAATGGGGGGTCACGAGGATGGGAATTCACCGCCCCGATGTGCTTGCTGTGGGGGACAGAAAGAACAGAAAGCTCACACACAGAGGCCGCCCGAGGGGGGCCTGCGATTCTGATTGAGACATGCAGGCAGTGGGCTGGCCTTGATGGCGCCCAGAGTGCTCTCTCTCTCCTCTCTCCTCTGTCTCCCCCTCTCCCTGTGCCCCTTCCCTGTGTGGACTTCATTTTCAGCACTTTCAGTCAGTCTCTCTTCATGACAGCAGAGGACTTCTGGAACTGAGGATGTAGCTCAGTGGCACAAGCGCCTGCCTGGCAAGTGCAAGGTCCTGAATTTGACTCCCAGTACGAAAAGCAAAAAAGGACCTCTTTCTCAATTACTCTTTCAAAAACCCGGGAGTGCATCTGATTGGTTCCGTCTAGGCCTGCTCTTGAGCCAATTACCACGACTGAATGATAAGGTTCTCTGATTGGCCAGCCTAGGTCACATGACACCCAGTGGGCAGATAGGAATTCCCACTGGCTGTCGCCTGATAAACACTCAGCAGGTGTCCATGGCTCTCTGGTTGTAACAGCTAGGAGGCATAAACTTAGGCTGTGTGCAGCCATGAGCCCCGCCTCCTGCCCCTCCCTCACAGAGACCACCACGGTCCAGGGGATCACGCCCCAGCCATCCTCAGAAGCCGTCATACCTCCTCTCCCCTCTTCACTGTGAAGGCTACCTACAAGCTCCTGGTGTGGCTCCCTGGGTGTAGAAGGCCAGGACAGAGACCGCCTGGGAGAACCTGGCCCAAGGTGCAGGCTGCAGGCCCAGCCCTGGAAACAGGCAGAGGATGAAGATCAGCCGCAGCACCACAACAAGCACATCCCAGAGGAGCCCAGGTCTCCTGACAGCAGCACCCTTCTGCCAGCAGAGAGGACACCGGCCCCGGGGACCGCAGCACCAGCAGCTCCCCAGAGACCAGACTCAACCTCTCTAGGCCTTGGCGGCAGCCTCCAAAGAGCTGCACTAGCACATTTCCCACGGCTGTGGTAGAGGGCACCAAGCCTCCCTGGCACAGCCCTGCAGGCCCAGCACCCAGAGCCACTTCTGCTCCGCTCTGGTGACCGATGCACCAGTGTGGCTGGCACGTGCACAGAAGAGATCACCTGGTGAGACTGGAAGGTAGACACCAGAGAGACAGGCATCCACCCAGCCAGTGACCCGGTTCCTCTCAGCAGGCTCCCGTCAGGCTCTGCCACCCTGAGGACCAAGCCCTGGGGGACGCACTCCACTCGGGTCATGGCAGGGCTGCTGACGTCACAGAGCTGGTTCTGTGCTCTGGTCACACACACACACACACACACACACACACACACACACACACGCACGTGCACACTGACTCTCACAGAAGTGCTGCTGACAGGGAGCCCTTCTAGGAGTCCCTAAGAAATGCTCGCCCACCACACACTGGCTGCAGCTCGGCCCAGGGGCCTCCAACACCCTGAGGACAGAAAGACTTCTCAGTGCAGGCCCGGGGGAGCCAGGTGGAGGACCTGAAGGCTGAGGCAGCAGTACGTCTCCCCAGGAATTCAAGAGGGGCTCTTAGCGTGCTGGGGCTCAGGCACCCCTTGAAATTGTGTTAGAAATTTACGACTCTACCCAGCTGGGAAAGAGACCCCAAGGTGTTCAGGACCCCCACACACACTCCTGCAAGCAAGGGCCAGTTCTGCTGGTGCTTTCTGCTGCTGCTCCGCTTCCGTAGATCGCAGGGACCAGGGGCTGCGCACCTCAAGGCTTGATGCGCTTGTGGGGGCCGCTCAGCACTCCCCCGCCTCCTTCCCTCCCGAGTTTGGCAGGGCAGCATCCCCACTGACCAGCTGAAGACACTGAGGCCAGCACAGCCACTCAGCTTGTCACCGGTGGCGAAGACCCTTCAACCGCTGGGCCACACTCCCCGGCACCCCAGAACCCACCCAGACCCATGCTCTCTCCAGAAGACCCGGATTCCGTACAGGGACGCGAGCAAGCAAGCCGTGCTCTCCCCAGAGGACTCGGGGAGGGCCCGCCCCAGGGCGTGGGAGCCACTGTCTTTCATGTACACTCTCTCTTCAGCACATCAGTCGCGGAAGGAGCTCACAGTCGCGGCCGAGTGCAGAGAACTCCACCGGCAGCTGCCCCGCCTCGCAACACAAGAGCACCTGAAAGCGGCGTCGACTCTTCTCCTCCTCTCGCCACCTGCACCCTCCAGTTTCAAAAAGTGTGTCTGGCTCAGATCTGTGAATTGTCTAACAGGCTTGATCAGCTCGGGAGCCCTCTTATGTCGCTTTGTCCCCGGCAAGTTGGGCTCGGATGGGAGACTGCAGATGCAAGCTTGGAATCCAAAGATCCTGGCTTCTGAGACAAGAATGAGGCCAGGTAGTGCTTCCCACCAGGAGGCTGATGGGAGTGAGACCAGAAGGCCCCACATGGGGCCGTGGGATGGAGAGCCCGGCTTCCAGAGGTGCTCGTGGTGGCGCAGGCTGCCCCAGGACCCCCAGGCTGCCCCTGCTCTGTGACCTCGCCCCTCCAGCTCATTCAGATCAGCACATGGTTATGGTCTGGCCCTAACATGTCCCAGGAGTCTCACATGCGTGGGCTGTGATTGGCTCTTGGGGACTCCGCACTCATCGGTCAGTTCCCCGACTGCCAGCCTAGGCCACTGGCTGCAGGGGGCGCTGGGCTGTGGCCAGAGGTGAGCCAGCCGGAGCTCTCATCCCAGCTCCTCCCTTCTTGCTCCACTTCCTGACACCGTGTGAGCAGCTTCCCCCCACCGGTGCCCTTTCTGCCTTGGAGGCAGGCAGCCAGGAACTGATCTTCTACCACTGGGAGCCCACATAGACTTTTCGTTAAATTGTGGGTGTCAAGTAGTTTACCCCAGAGACTAAAAAATGACTCGAGCCCCCAGAGAGACCAAGAGCCCAGCGGTCTCGAACTGCAGGGAGAGTGGCCTGGCTGATCTCTGGTGATAGCGTGGAGCCTGGGTTTGCAACAACCATCAGTAGCACCAGGCAGTCTGACTCTGCAGGCACCTGCAGTGGAGGTAGATGGGGTAAAATGAGGCAGGGGACATTAGCCAAACTTCTTGTATTTAAATTCCAGCTCTGCCACCTTCTACTGCATTACAGTCAAGAACCTGAACATCTCTGGACCTCAGTTTCATCCTGTGACAAATGGAGGAAGAGGGGCCGGGGAGATGGCTCAATAGAATAAGCGCTTGCCTGGCAAGCACAAGGGCCTGAGTTCAATGCCCGGTTCCACCAAAAGAAAAAAAAAAAAATGGGGGAAGATGCTAACAAGGGCCCCGCACCATGGGGGCTGCTGCCCAGCTCAGGTAATGAATACATGGGCTGGGGCAGTGCCCGCCCCGGAAGCACCCGCTGCGCCAGGGAGCAGGGAGCAGCTCTCCCTGCTCTGGCTGTTGTGACAATTATTACTTGTTATGCTGTCACCATGTGTATTACATTGCTATGATCATAAAGCACATAATGATTTTCTCTTTTTTTTCTTTTGGCACCGGGATCAAACTCAGGATCTTGCATTTGCCAGGAAGGTGCTTTTGCCGCTGAGCTATCTCACTGGCCTATAATGATTTTATTATGAGTAGGTCACAGACAATAGACTAAGCTACTCTTGTGAATCTGGCCGGGCCCTCGACACCTGTGAGTTCACTGCCTCTTTCTGGGAGGATGTTGGAGCAAGGTTCAGAACACAATCAGTGAGAAGGACCAAGCTCCGTTGCTCTGAGGTGTGGAGCAGGCCACGGCCCACCCTAACTTCTCGTGCTTTCTGAGGAAACAGAAGGAAAGACTGTTAAGGCCCCAAACGCAGAGAAATGATGAGCATGTGGGAATGCTAATCACCTGATTCTATCAGTGCATCCGAGGTGGGACTGGATATATGGTAAATAATCCAAATTCTGAAATGTATTACAGTAAAAGACACACGGCCACGAAGGTCCCCGCTCCCTCTGCTTTGAGCACATGTATCCCACTGTTCTCTCCACTTTCTGCAGCAGTTCTGGGAGTCCTCTTTCGCGCAGGTCTTTCTTAATGAAGTGTGATCAAAAGTGCAGTGAACGCTGCTGCCAAGTGCCAGGAGAAAGGCAGGCCGCCGGAATGCTGCAGGGTGTCCTCATCCACCTTATCCACTGGCCTGGCACCATGAGACTTCTGGCTCTTCTTCAAAGTCGAAATGACAGTGAAAGGTCACACTTTGAGTCAATTCAGGACAGGAGCAGGCACACAGGACAGTGGAGGTACACTGCCGCCTCCCCAGGAAGCAGGCATCATCTCCCACCCCTGCAACCCTGCAGCCAGCAGGGTCTGGAATCCCTCAAGCCCAGGCCATGCCTCTTGCCTGGGGGACACAGGGACCAAAGGGATTTGTCCAGTGTCACACAAGTCTTGGCCACAGAGTGGGACTTGCTCTGTCTCTGCTGCTGTCCCCGAGCCTGTCCCTGAAGCACGCCTCATGGTCCCCTCCACAGAGGCCCATTGGTATGCAGGCCCCTGTCCTCGCAAAGCCGTCCATCAGACGGGTCGGGCTCACAACCTCTTATCACAGGCCATGAAAGCACTCGGAGTGTCGTGTCTTTTGAAGCTTCACTTGGCTTTAAATCCAGGCCTGCAAACTGTCTTTGCAGAAAAATAACCTAGATTTGTCATGGCACATTTCAACACATTTCTGTGGTCCCTTGACCCACCCCTGGGCCGACAGTAGCTCCCTGGCTCCACGTTAAAGAAAAACATTCACAACACAGACAAGAAGAACGGGAAGGAAAGTGAGCAGTTATCTTTAAAAAATGCAGACAGGAATTCAGCCTGCTGAACATGGATCCAGTTCCCAATCAAGTGACAGATTCATAACCTAGCGTCTCCAATGGCTATTGACAGGGCTCAGACTACAAGGGAGGGGACCAGAGTGGGGCGGTGGCTTGTGGAGCAGATAATGGGATCTGGGGCCCTTAATTTGCAGGTCACCAGCTTTAATTTAGCCAGAACACCATGTCACTAGGAGCTGCACTGACACAGTGCAGGCCGGCCCAACACTTGAAGGATGCAGAGGGGGCCTCGGGGTGGACCCTGGCATCCAGCACGGGCAAGGCTGAAGAAAGGAGACAGACACAAGGTGCCGGTTGCAGCTGGCAGTCAGTCCACACCTGGAAATAGGGGACCACTCCCCCACTTTCCTGCCTATTACTTAGTTAGATGTCTGTTGCTTCTACTGGTAACCAGCGAAGCCCAGGTAGGCCCAAGACTCCAGCTTCCCTCCCTTTAGAAATTCCTGTGCAGCCTTTGGGGATCTTCATGGTGACCCCAGGGAGCAGCCGCTGTCCCTTCCTCAGGCCTCAGAGGTGCCATATTTGCAGAGGATGATAGCCAGAGCCCAAGGCCAAGGGGCCCCATCCTGGTCCTGTCCAGGCACAGGTGACCTCCCCCAGCCCCACCCATCCAGCAGGCTCCAGGAGGCCACCTTTCTCCCCTCCCTCCCTCGCTCCCTTCCTTCCTTTCTTCTCTCTTCTTTGTACACATCGGCAGGACACGTGACTGCGCTCATCCCGAGCAGCTGGCACGTGTGTATGCGGCACATGAATCTTTACACCCTGGACAGCACTGAAGCCGGGGGTGGGCGCGGGGCCTGACCCTGCACCCACTCAGGGCTCCCTGCCTCTGTGCGGTGAGCAGGCCCTGTGCCGTGCTGTCCTGCCCTGCAGAGGGCCGACCTGAACAGTAGCTGTGACATCATTTCTCCCAGAAGCCTCTGGGCTCCCCCCCCCAACAGCCATCTCATCTGGGTCTGTGTGGGGGCAAATCAGGCCTGTGCCAAGGGGTGAAGGGCACCGTGCCCTCTCACTGCTACCCACTCACTCCTCATGTCCTGCCTGAGGTCGGGGACAGGAGCTGCGTGGGCACTGCATGCCTGGCTTGCCACAGGGGCCTGTCCGAGCCCTGCAGCCCACCTCATGTGTCTCAGCTTTGTTATTTCCTGCCAGTACTGAAGCTTATTATTTAGGGTTGGTGGCTTGAACATATTCCACTGGGCCATGGAGAACCCCTTGGTCTGCCTGGGGTGGGGGACACCTAGCAGAGTCATTCCTGTCATACAGAGACGTAGGGTGTGATCGCTGAGAGCTCTGGTCTTAAGAGGATCCGTTACGAGAGGCTCCACCCCACTGTGTCATGCCCGGTAAGCGCACAGGGCTGGGCTACAGAACCTACCCACTGGGCAAGCCACGTCCACACTCATCAACTGGAGGAGAAATGTGCAGGGGGGCGGGACAGTCCCTGAGATCAGTCATGCAGGTGCTCCAGGCGCCCTTCTCATTCACGTCTGAGCCCCGCCCTTGCGAAAACTGAGTTGCCCTGTGTGGGTGCACTGTCGCAAGTCGATGCTTCCCTGGTCCAAGCCAAGTCACCAAAGCCACATCCCTGGACAGCTCTGGTCTGGGTGCCCTGAGCTGACCCCCACACACGGCCTCTGGTGTCTCCACAGGCCAGCTGGCATGGTGGGCTGACTGATTCTGGGCAGCTGGGGGGGAGGCTGGGCATGTCTGGTATGGGCAGACACGGCTCCCCATGCCTGGCGTTTTGAAGGTCATTGCATTCCACAGACTTAAAGCTGACTTGCTGGTAAGGGGGGGTGGTCTGGTCAGAGGTGCTGGGGTCCCCGGGGCTGTGGCGTGGAAGGGCTCATTCCATCCCTGGCTCCCCTCTTCTTCTCTCCCTGCTTCCTGAAAACCATACTGTGAGCCCCTCTCTTCCATGAGACCCTTCCGCCATGCCACTAGCTAAAGTAGACCTCTCCTCCCGGAGGGTGTGGGTGTCAGATGCTGTGCCTCAGCAAAGAAGAAAGTGACAGGGACAGTGTTTGGGGGAGTCAGGCCCCGGGCACATGGGAGCAGACCGTCAGCTACAGCTGGGCACGTCTCAAGCCCTGGCCCATCCATTGCCCCCAACCAATGATCGCCTTCTCTTGGAGGTGGCCCAGGTAGACGTGGTAGCTCTACTCGTCCCTTGAGACCTCACACCTCTGTGTTCCACCAACTAGACCAGGCATCAACCCTGCCCAGCCCAAGCCAAGAGGCAAGACGCCTCCCCCCCCCCAGCATGCCAGGTTATATCCTAGAGAAGTAAACCATCCAGGGACTGGTATATGACCCACATACTCAGATGCCAGCTGGGACACCAGGATGGGAACCCTGGGCCACAGAGAAGAATGAAGAGGAGGCAAAGGAAACACCAGAAACAAAAAAGACAGAGGCCACCACACTGAAAACTCACTGAGGCCGCCTGCACCCTGCACTGAGAAGCCCCCTGTGACGTGTGCGAGACACCCAGTGGTCCTGTTCTACACCCAGAGATCCCAGAGGATGCAGACTCAGGTGGAGGCCCAGGGTGGGGTGACCGCTTCCCCTGGTGACCTGCCCACAGCCCTGCAGGGACAGTGCCTGGTTGAGGACAAGGTGGGATGGCACAGTCATCAATCCAGACCACTGTGTGTGGCGGCCTACACCAGTGACTGGGACTTCCTGTAGACATCAAGAGCTCGGGCCGAATCCTCTGTAGGAAGCGTGGCTCCCACAGCTCAGACATCGCTCTGCCCACGTTCCTGGCAGCTATGGGCAAAATCCAGCCTGGCTTGGTCCCTCCCGTGCAGCGCAGGCTTGCATCTGGCCTCCTGGAGGTGGCAGGGCCTGAGGCAGGGAAGACCCAGCTCCTTCCTGGAGGTGGCAGGGCATCAGCTGTCTGGGTCCCTGCAGCCCAGGTGTGCCACAGCCACCACACACACCCAGCAAATGACTGTCCTCTCCCAGGGACCCTGTCAGGTGCTATAATGCCAAGAGCGGAAGCCGGGGAACAACCCCAGCCTGGAATCGAGCCACTTGGAATCACGCAGCTCCCAGCACCTCTGCCCACTTTCCAGAGGGTTCAGACCGGGGCCGTTGCAAGGCAGCTTGGAGCAGGAGGCCAGACCCAGGCAGGGTGGCCCCTCGGGCCAGCCCCAACCCACCCTGTGGGCACCACTGCGTTCTGATGCAAGATTTCATTTGGTGAAGGTGAAGCTCAGCCCAAGCTACCCACGCTGTGAGTGTGACTGGCAGCTCCTGAGGACATCTAAAAAACACCCCCTGCCTCAATTCCAGCTTCGCAGCACAGCCAGGTGACATGGCCTGGGATACTGAGCCACCATGGGAAAGTCCAGCTACAACTCTGATCTGTATCCAAGAAGCCAGAGGGAAGGGCACTTCCAAAGGCCACCAAGCCACCTGCCAGGCCTGGAGCCACACATCCCTCTCCAGAAATCCAGCTCTGATGCGACCTACAGGTCTGCAGACTTTGGAATGCATTAGGAAAACAGCAGCTTGTCCCCCAGATGGAATATCACTTGGCCGTGAGAAGAAGGGGGCTGATATGGTCACTGTGTGGATGACCCTCTAACCAGGGTGCGGTCAAAGTCGGACACCAAAGGCCACGTGAGTCTGGGCTCCATTTACAGGAAACATTCAGAGCCACCAGACCCACAGATGCAGAAAGAAGACTGGGGGCTGCCAGGGATGGGCAGGGGGTGGACATGGGGTTTCTTTCAGGGATGTTCCAGGGTAGACAGAGGTTGCCTTTCTTAGTCCGTCACCTCTGGACTCCTAAGAAGCCCAACTGATGACAATGCCGTTATTAGCTAAGAATTTAAAGCACACATGCCATGAATTGTGTAGCTTAAACAGCAAACATTTGTTTCTCAAGGGTCTAGAGGGTAAAATATAAAACCGAGGCCCTGACAGGTTCGCCCTTGCTTAAGGCTGGTCTCTTGGTCCTAGGCGGTGCCTTCCCTCTGCATCTTCACAGGGATCCCCAAGGGCGCCTTTCAAAAGGACACCAACCCCATTGGCTAGGGCACCACACATGTGACCCCCCGCCGCTCCCAAAGACCCCCACTCCTGACGCCACCAACCTGGGACTGAGGACTCAGTGTCCGAATCTGGAGACACAGCACTGAGCACACAGAATCGAGTGCCACTTCACACCCTAAAAACAGAGTCATCGGACAATGTTGTAGTTGTGTAGCATCATAGGTGTGATTACCCAAGTTAAACGCCGCACTGTCACCATCAGATGACCCTGCGTGACTGCCATTGTAGATGCAGCCCAGGGCTATACTAAATGTCACTGAACTGTACAATTTTAAAAGGTTAATAGTATGTTGCTTGAACTCCACTTCAATTTTTTTTTTTTTCTGTTTGCGCTTGAAGCTCCACATCGGGCGGAGTCTCCCACCTCATTGATAACACTGCCCAGAGAGGCGACACCCAAACATATGAAACACCTACAATGTGTCCTGCGTTCTGTGGGCACTGAGGGACACAGAAGCAGAGACAGGGTCCCTGTCCCCACGGAACTGTGCCCATGGATAAAAGTGAGTTTGTCCTAAGCTGAACAGCATCTTCGGAGCCAAAAGTTCACGGGGACGGAGACAGACCGAGTGTCTGGTGACACGGGGATGGGAACAACCCACAGAGGAGCGCTGGGCAGCCAAGACAAGGTGAAGTTACTGCCCAGAGGTAGGGGAGAAGGCACTGCGGGCGGCGGGGAAGCACCTGAGGTCTTACTGAGTGAAAGCTGATTGTGCCGCAGGATTTCTGCCATTCCTTGTTTTCTGTCTTTTTAAAACCACTTTATTGATGTATAATTCATGTACAATTCGTCCATTTAGAGGGAGGAATTCAGCAGCTGTGGTTCACTCATAGAGTTATGCACAAATTGTCACCATCAACTTTAGAACACTTTCATCACCCACAAGCCATCCTTGCCCTTCCTCGGTCACTTGCCAGAGCTCCTGCCCCCAGTCCTGGCAGCCACTGATCTGACTTCTGTCTCTGTGAATGGGCCAGTTCTGGACATTTCAGACAAGTGTCATGTGCTGGTTGGCCTTCAGCGACTGGCGTCTTTCATTCAGCTCCACATTGTCAAGGTTCACCCAAGCTGTGGCCTGTGTCAGGACCTCACTCCCTTCGTAGATCAGTGACAGCCCACTGCATGGACATGCCACCCCCTCTTCACCCTCTCATCTGCTGATGGACCTCAAGGTGAATAATGCTGCTCTGAAGATGTATGCACAAGGAATTTTTTCAGGTATATGTTCTGATTTCTCATGGGCATCTCTAAGAGTGGAACTGCTGGGTTGTTTTCTGTGCTATCTCAACGTCTCTTCTCTTGTTACTAGCTCACCGCTAGTGGAGGTTTCTGTCCACACTCAACTGGCTCCCAGGCAGAGCGGCACATGGCGGCACGGAGCAGCCATTCGTGGCGGCAGCAAAGAGCAAGAAAGCAAAGGCAGCGGCAGCAGCTCAGGCAGCCGGCCAGCCTCTCTCCCCTCCTCCCACTGGAATGCGAACTACCTGCCCCAGGGCAGGGGCAGCACCCGCACCCACAACAGTCACTCACAAACCCCAGAAGCCACCCCATGGCTGCATGAGGCTTCGGGGGGACAACTAGACACACACATAACATGTGCCTAAACCTCTTCTGCTTCTTTCTGAAGATCTACTCTTGGTGTTTTTAATAACTATGTGATGAACGGATGACAGACACGTGTGGAAGAATGGATTAGTGGGGGATGGACAGATGGAAGGATGGAAAGATGAGTGGATGGATGGATGGATGGATGGAAGGATAGGTGGACAGATGGAAGGATAGATGGCTGGGTTAAATACTCATTATTTATTAAGGCACTCTCGCTCGGTGCACATTACTTAATAATCCACATGCTCATTCTTGATTATTCTCCAATACCTGCCGGAGACAGCATTCTAATTCCACATATGAGGGAAGCGTAGAACTGCTCACCCATGCCCAGGGCAGCGCTTCAGCCACAGAAGTCTCGGCCACCTCTGCCTGCATCCTCACCTTGTCAGAGAGACACAGCGCGCCCACGGCTGCCCACGGCCTGTGGCCTTTCCAGCTCACCCCCTTTGCCCTTGTCCCCTTGGCGTCCGGCTTTATCTGCTCTCGGAAGCCACCAACTTCTCCCAAGCGTCACCCAGCACACACGGGTTCGTCCTCGGAGGCAGGGTTCCTCAGTCGTCTGTGGGAAGGATGTGTCTTTTATTTCCACTTTGTCATGAACCAGTACTTTCGTAAAACACAGTAAAAATAAATGACTGGAAAAGCGAAATGAGAAAGATGCAAACTACAGCCCCATTTTTTTTTTTTTTACTAGATTCAACAGACATAAAATTACTCAGAGAATTGCCAGAAAGGTTTGTAAATGTTTACTCTGATTTCTGAACGTCTCTCATGTCTTGGCAGTGACAGGCTGGGGACCACCTCTGAGTAGCTGCACCACAGAAGCACCAGGAGCCCTGGACACTAGGGAGGCAACAGACACTAGCTGCCCATGAGCTTCCCGGACGCTTGGGAGCCCCGCTGTGCCCCCTGCCGCACCCTATCACTGGCCTGCCACTCACCTGGGGTCAGAATCCCGTGTGCAGGAGGCGGCCAGAGCCTTGCCTGCAGGAGGAGGATGCCCGGCAGGGCAGGCAGCAGATGTTTACTGACGGCATGGGGATCAGGTGGCGCAGATGAGGGGGACAGAGTTTGAGAAAGGACCGTGTGGTCAGGAAGGCCCAGGCATGAAGGTCACCCGATGGAGGTGCAGGAAGGATGTGGATGAAGCCTGTCCCAGGAGGCAGGGGCAGCAGGGCAAAGGCCCTGGGATGGCAGCCGAGCACTTCCTCCAGGAGACCTTTCTGGTAGCCTCTCCATGAGCTGACTCCTCTCTGCACCCTCAGCTCCCTCCACTCCCCCATGACAGCAACACACGCTCATGATGGAAGCATCTGTCCTTTTCCTTGGGACACATGAGCAACACACACACATATGTACACATATGCACACACATGCATACATACATGCATATACACATGCACACTCATGTGTGCATGCACGCACACAAATGCATATACGTGAACACACTCACAGCCCCTCAAGGGTATTGCAAACTTAATCAGCGAAGTCACCGAGGAACATGACGCTGAGCCCAGCAAGGGCTCAGCAAACACCAAAACAGAAAAACACAGGCTGGGCAGCAGGTGCACACTAAGTCTGGTCAGTCATTCCCTTAGTGGGAAGTAGAACCAGTCTTCCCATCCCCCTGTGGAAGGAGGACCCTGGAAGCCATCTGATCCTACCTGTGGGCGCTTCTGGGCTGGAACATTCAGGGCCGTGGGCTCCCTCTCAGATAGGGAGGCGAGACCAGGGTCTTGGAGTGTTTTGGAGACAGGCCACACACTGGCCATGGGTCAGCTCTGCCCACAAAAGCACCTCGGCCACCACTGTTCCTTCAGGAGTGACAGAAAGGGGTTGCAAGTTCCCAACCTGGTCAAGCACTGCTTCTGCAGTGAGCAGGGGCAGGGCACTGAAGAGCGCCTCACAGTGGCCTGGGCGTGGCCCAGGTGCACACTGGTGTCCCCTGCTGGGAAGGGAAACAGCAGAGACATTACAGCTGCGAGAGAGAGGGGCCTGCCCTGTGCCAGAGGCAGGCAGAGAGAAGGCCTGTGCCACACCTGCCTCGGGGATGCTGCAGCTGCCTTTGGAAAGCTCCCTGTTCTGCTAGAAGCACGGCCAAGCCAGGCTCCGTCGGCTGCAGCCACCAAGCATGCTCACACCCACCTGTGCGACCTCATTCGACCCAAGCCAAAAACAGGAGCCCGCAAGTGCGAATCCGTCACCCAGAGCCCCTGGGCTAGAGCAGAAAAAGGAAGACGCTGGTGGCCGCACCCCACTGTGGAGTGGGGACCACGGGTCCATGTGTGTTGGACAGAATGGCAGCCAGATGCATATGAGTAATGCTTTGTATTATTCTGGTAACTTTGGTATAGGTTCAAAATTATATAAAAACTAAAAGCCACACAGAACTCCCCCTGGCTGTGTCACCCCAAAGTGCATGAGGCATTCAGGGGCCCCTGAGCCCACTCTCTGGGTCAGCAACTTACAAGCACTCATGGTACCAGACTGAGCTGATGTATGGCAGCTACAGGTACCACAGGGATGGGCCACACACAACTCAGCCACGGGACAGGGACAGGGCCCAGGCTCCAGGCTGCACCAGGAGGAGCCGGCACCAGACCCTAATTACCTCTCCCAGCCAGTGACAAGAGGCACGGGAGCTGCCGCCAGGGCTGGTGATGGTGTTGAGATTTGACTGGGAGTCTGTGGGTATGGCTGTGCCCGTGAGGTGACCTTCAGCCCCAGCATCCAAGCTCACCAGGACCCCACGTGCACCCTGGTCCCCACCCGGCCTCCCAAAGGGACCCACGTGCCCAGGATCAGGAGTGGGACATGGAACACATACAGGGGTCCCTTGAGGCTAATGGGGGCCCAAGAGTGACCCATCCTCGCCTGGCCAAGCTCCAGTGCAACAGAAAACAAGACCAAGGGCAACACTGCCATCCTTGGGCCCGTAGAGGCCCAGGGCCCAGGAGCTCTGATGCCCACACTGCTGTCACCCTTGCTGTCCCCTGGAAACAGGCAAATCGCCCCTGGTGGGAGACAGGAACAGAGCCGCTGGGGGGAGAAGGAGGAAGGGCCCTTGTCCCTGTCCCACTACAGGGCTGCACACACCCACCAGCAGGTCCCGGCTGACAGGTGCACCCGGCACCCAAGAACAACAGCTCCCTCCAGGGGAGGGCAGGGAAGCAGCAGAGGTGGGGTGCGCCGGACGCTGCTCCAGGAGCTGTGGACGGCCAGCTTGAAGGCAGAGGGTGACTGGCTCCCACTTCCGGCCTGCAAAGGTGCACGTTGCTGGTGTCTGTGTCAGGGAGGGGGATGGGCAGAAGCGGCAGAGACACTTGGAGACCGGCCCTGGTCAGCACAGCGGTGGCCACAGAGACGGGGAGGGGAGGCACCCGCGAAGCTGCCTGTCCACCCCCCACGTGAGCACCGGCCACCTCGGGTCAGCCCTCTAACGTGATTGTGTCCAATAGCGTCAGAAAGGAGGAAGAGAACCCTTCTAAAGAGACGCAGAACAAAGCGCCCCGCCCCCCAGGCTGCTGGAGGAAGGAAGCAAGGTCAGCCCTCCTCCCACTGGGCTTTACGGCGCCGGCTCTGAGCGCACACCACTGAGATTTTTGTCTCACACTCGGGGCGCCAGGACCCCCTGCTGCACTCGAATCTATATCGAAGGGAGAGAAATGAGAGGAGTTTTCCCCCTAATAAACGCGCCGCAGCTCTGAGCTGCTCTGGAGGAGGCCGAGGAGTCTGGAGGGCATTTAGCCCTTACAGCGTGAAATGTTCTGTTAAATTACTGAAAGGAAAGATTCAGGTTTCTTTGAACCTGAAAGATATAGTAATTACTGAACCAGAACTCTCAGCAGGAGATGTTTTATGGGCCCTAATTAAAGCTAAGCGGGAGAAGAGTCATCGTCTGAAGAAAAGAACACATCACAGGGAGCCTCTTGGGGCACCCAGGTGGCCTGGGGCCTGCCGCACCCCACCACGCCCCTGCATACCCTCCTGAGCACAGGGACTGGTGCACACACATGCACACGACTGTACATGCTTGCACACAGTGACACACACAGGTGCACATGTCCACACACGGCATGCCTCTACCTGTGCACGTACCAGAGCTCATACGTGCATCCCAGGTGCAGGCGCCGCCATGAATGACAGGCCTACGTAGCACCTGTGCGTGGACACGTATGCCCGTGAGTGTGCGTGGATAGGTCTACACATGCATGTATGTGCATAGTTAGACACATGTGTGTCTAAGAGTGTGCGTGCTTGCACACACACAGAGGAGATCACGAGACACAGGGGATATGCCCCCCCTCAGGACTCCAGGGGTCCCCTTCTACCAGCAGAAAGCCAGCTAAGACATGTGGCTGCTTTTGCTCCACAGGGAGGGCCTCGAGCACCACGGTGTGTGTCACTCTGGGTTCCGTACCATCAGGAAGTAGGAGGACCTGGGACAAAGCAAAACCCTCTGCCCCGATCAGACGAAAGCACTGGTCTTCACCTGTATCTTCCAGCAAGCCCAGTGCAAGTCAAGGAGGACATGCTGGGCCTACCTCCTGGAAGTACCGCCCCAGGCTGGCCCCCATGGAAGGCCGGAGACAGGCAGAGTTGCCGGCCAGCTTCCAGCCCTTCCTAACCAGCCCACAGCCCCCCGCATGCCTGGGCTGGTGTGAGGGCCACTCTCAGCGCACTTCCACCAGGCTCTGGGGATAACCCAAGCTCCAAAGACTACATGGGATGGACAGAGGACGGGCAATTTTCCCCAGAGACCCAGCTCCCCTTGGGCCAAGGTCAGCACTCAGGGGCCTGAGCCCCAATCTTTCATGAAAGATGCCAAATCCCAAAGATGGGTGGAGCCTTCAGAATTCATCTGATAGGCCTGGCTGGTGGCAGAGCCAGAGAGGAGAGTGCCTTATGCCAGGACCAGTGCCAGCCTGTGCCAGCCTGGTCCTCCAAGACCACAGCGTGCCACAGAGCTGGCTCATGTGGCTGCAGGTCCCAACACTGGTGTCCAGTGCGCGCAGCCAAGCACAGGCACAGGCGGGCCACCTCCATATTGGAGTCGCCAGGGTCCCACGCAGGCAGAGATAGCGGGACACACTGCAGAAGAGGCCTGGTCACCTCCGCCGCCCCCCCTGGTCCTCAGCACCCCTCCAAAGCAGCTTTCTGTCCCAGAAACCACAGGTTGCATTAAAATGGGTAAGAGGGGGTGGTGGAAGAAAGAAGGGGCCTGTGGGGCCCCTGGAGGTTCCCTGGCGATGTGGGCCCCTAGCCCAGTCGCTTGCTGTCGCCAGCTGAGCTTGCTGGGTTTACACGTAAGCTTCCTACCTGCTAGCCTCAGCTCCAAACAACTCCCCATGAGCCTGGGCCGCCCGCACCAGGCCTCCTGGGTCCTCCCGGATTCGAGGCTACCTGCCACCCAGACCTGCAGAATCTGAATTCCAGCACCACCCCAGGAAGCCACCTGCTTCGGGACATGAGGTTGCTAAGGATCTCCTCACTGAATATTGACAACTTCGCTCCAGCCCTCACTCCTTCCTTTGAGCAAAAGAATTTACAGTGTCATTTCTCCCTTTAGGAAAAGCACCATTTCCGAGACTCAGGAAATACAGTGCATACAAATTGGGAATGTTTTCCAGTGGAGAAATAGAGCCAAGAAAGTGAAGGCTACAGCCCGCAGCTCAGCACAGAAGCGAGGAGGGACCCGGGGAGCTCTCCTGGGGCTCCACAGAGGCCACCACACTGCAGTGGCTGAGGTTCCTGGGACTGGATGGGAAGACAAGGGGCCACTCTGGGGGTCTCAGGTAAGGAGAGGAAGGGCCAGGAAGGCGGCTGGGCCAGGAGGGCAGTGCCCAAGCAGGAGGGGCTGCCCACGCCCCCTTGAGGGTAGCTATCTGAGGGCGAGGAGCAGCCTGTGTTCTGGGCCAGAGAGGAGGTGACTGGTGACCACTCGGGCAGGGCAGGCAGGGTGGCTGTCCCTGCCTGGGCCAGCAGCTCCTGGGGCCACCCCACTGGCCCTCCAAGGAGTGCTGAGGTAGGTTCTCCACAGCCGTGAAAAGGCTCTGTCCAGGGTGGCCAGGTGTCTGAGAACAACGGGACAAACACAGGCTCAGCAGGGACACCATTTGGTGTCTTTTACCCCACCACTTAAAGGCATTCTTGTTCCCATGTGTTTGGGGGGCTGGGGTCTGCTCAGTTCCTTCCACCCTTTATTCCATGTCTTGTGTCTCGCAGCTTCCTGTAGCAAGATCAGGAGGGAAGGGCAGAGCTGTGCAGGAGCCAGCAGCCCAGGACTGCTCAAGACAGCAGGCGACCCTGGCAGGTCCCTCCCTGTGGGACGGAACCAACACCGGTCTCCACAGCAGCTTGGGGCCTCTGATTCTCTCCAGGGTAAGAGCTGTGGGTGCCCCTGGCCGAGTCACCTGGCCACCAAATGCCTCTCCAGTGCTGTGCAGATGGGGATCAAGGTGTCTAGGAAGGGGAGCCTGACTTGAAGGCCGCACCTTTACACCCACTTCTTCCTCTTCAGTGTGAATCCAGAGGTGCCCAGCAGAGGCCCTGGCACATCCAGGTTTGGAGAGCAGGGCGGGTTGGGTGCCAACTTACAATGACCCTTGCAAACCAGAGTGTGGGGCTAGCTTTGGCTCCCCCTGGGCAAAGGGCAGCCCTGGGAACAGTGCACACCACACCATCACAGTCGCACCACCCTGCAGAGCCTAGGGATGCAGGTGGGGGTCTGACCCCAGGGCAGGGGAAACACACAGTTGCCGGAAGGACACATCGGCTTGCTGCTGGAGGCCAGGAGTGGGCCGAGCCAGGGCGACATCCCCAGGGGGGCCTCAGGGTGCAGCTTCCCTCCCGGATTCAGGAGCCAGTACAGATCAGGGAGCCTATGCCCCCAGAGGCCTGGTGCTCACACACCCGACTCGGCAGGTCCCAGCTGTGTTCAGGCCACCCTGATCACTGAACTCTGGCCTTCGAGGAGCAGAGCCAGCAGCCGGCTTGAGCTACACGATCTGCGTCTATTCTGCTGCCTGGACAGATGTCACCCAGCAACTGTCCTTGTCCTGCATAGCTTCTAAACCAAACCACACCAGGAACATAAAACCCAAGCACCGAGGGGCCCAGGGCAGGGTGGACGTGTACTCTATCATCAAACCTGGACTCTGAAGAATTAAGGATGGACAAACAGATCATAAAACAAAACTTTGTCCGTGAAGGTCCATAACCAAAGGGGGAAAGAACCCAAACTCTATGAGTAAAGGGAGTGTGGTGCACGAGGCATGGGACACCATTCAGCCACGAGGGGGAGGAAATGCTGACGGCTTGTGCCAACGATGGGCAAACCTTGAAAATATTATCCTAAATGAAAGAATTCAGTTGTGAAAGGCTCCACGTCCATCAATCGGAGCTGCAGCAAGTAAGAAAACGCACTGGGTCTGAAAGACGGCATAGTCACCAGCTGAGGTGGGAGAGGAGATAGATGGGTCAGCCCAGAACGGGGATTTCCAGCACGTGGTGGCTTCACGACTTCATGAGGGCACGAAATACCACTGCTGCATATTTAGGTGGATTTCGTCTCATTTAAAAAAGAAAGAAAGAAAGAAAGAAAGAAAGAAAGAAAGAAAGAAAGAAAGAAAGAAAGAAAGAAAGAATGGAGACAAGTGTGTGGCAAGGTGTGCCTTGTGACCGACAGGCAAGAAGATCAGGACAGCAGGCATGACCCGCCCACAGCCACACTGAGGAAGGGTCCCAGGGCGCCAGCGGCTGTAGGCACCCTGGCGCTGGCCCAACCCTGACACAGCTCCCAAGACTCCCAGCCCAAAGAGCAGCAGCAAAACCCAGCAACCTGGAGTCCCCGCCCCTCGGCCCACCTGTGCATCCTCCCACGCAACGCAGAAGTTGTGCTCATTAGGCCCGCAGTCAGGGTTCTACAGGTAATCACCGCCTGCACAAGGCGGAAGACTTCACAAGACGGGGATGTTTTAAAGTAGAAGACATCGGCGCCCCCAGGGTAGTTAGAAGGCGGATCCAAGACGACAGGGAGGCTGCCCAGGGCTGCAGCAGCGACACAGGCTGGGTGACAGGCCACCTGCAGCAGTGTATGGAGGGGACACCCAGCACTCCCCCCCCCGTACCATGCCCCACCCTGGCCTCCCTGGTCCTTGCTGAAAACCCAGGAAAGAAGCCCTTCCTGGCATTCACTGGGCAGTCAACGGAGGGAGCAGGGGCTGAACATGGCCTCCTTCCAGACCTCCCCCAACGCTGCCCCAGAGCTGCGACCATCACTGATTAGAGAAAGTCTTTGAAGATGTGATCTGAGGTTAAACACTCAAGATAAGGTCACCCTAGGCTGCCCAGTGGGCCGTAAGTCAGTGACAGGCCTAATGTCCTTATGAGAGACATGCAGAGGAGAGACGGGGGCAGGGAGAGGCCGCGTGCAGGTGGAGGCAGGGACAGGAAGGATATAGCCACCAGCCCAGGGGCATCCATAGGCACCGGGAAGTGCGGGAGATGGGGTGAGGCCACGGCCCTGCCCACACCGCTCTCTGTGCTTCCGCCTCTAGAACAGAGAGAATAATCACCTGCTGCGTCTACGCAGACAGTGGGCGTCAGTGGCGTGAGCCCAAGGAGCCTGACTTCCACTGCTGTCGGGGCCAGCGCGGGATGGCCCACTGTGAAGGTCAGGTCCATAGGTGGCCTTGGGCTCTGTGCCCCATGCTGCTCTCAACACCCTCTGATGAGCCAGCCCCCATGCACAGAGGCCAGGCCGCAGCAGGAATGGTCGGTTCAGGCCATAGGTGGCCGCTGACCGCATCTGGACAGGCCAGGCTGCAGAAGAGGAGGCAGGAGGAAGCTGGGGACAGTGCAGCCTCTGAGACACATGGCCAGAGGGGCACAGGGTTACTGCCCAGCCTCAGCCAGCCTGGGGCCACCAGCTCACAGCCATGGTCCTGCTTGCAGCAGCTACTAAAAAGCCCAGCTTTCCCTGCCGCTGAGGGACAAGGAGGCCACCACACCTCAGCCCCTTGCTGCCCTCAGCCAGGCTTCTGGTACCCATGGCCAGAAGGTCAGGGTGCCCTTCAGTGTCACGCCAGCCAACCGCTTGGCAGAGTGAAAAGAAGATGTTGTGGGAGGCCACACTAACATGACCACACTCAGCCTGCCCCTGGCACCTGCTCCCTGCAGACAAACAGTGGTCCACCCTGGTCAGGCACCTGTAGGCTGTGTGACCTGGGGTGAGTTATACACCCTCTCTGTGCCTTATTTTCCATATCTGTAAGTTAGGGGTGATAATAGTAACCTACTGACAGGGTCACTGTGGAAATGAGTTAATATCTGTAAAGTATTGTATGTGAGTCAGTCCCCGGTAACAAAGAGGTAAGCTCTATGTTGTGCTGAGCAATAAATGAAATATGGGTAGTATTGCATGCAATTTGAGGACCACATTCCTCAGTTAAGAGTAGCTAAATCTATCATCACGACCACCACCACCACCACTACCATCACCACCATCATTACCACCATCAGCATTACCACCATCATCATCATCACCACCACCACCACTATCACCACCCCCACCATCACCACCGCCATCACCACTACCACCACCACCACCTTTACCACCACCACCATCATATTACCACCATCACCACCACCACCATCCCCACCATCACCATCACTACCTCCACCACCATCACTACCACCATCACTACCTCCACCACCACCATCACCTCCATCACCACCACCCCCATCACCACCACCATCAGGATCACCACCATCCTGGTCATCTCCATATTAAGATGTCACATGGAAAGTGTTGCCTGAACTGTGGATCCCACAAGCCTGAAGGAAGGAAAGCAACATTACAACAAGCCCATAAGTGAGCTGTTTGTATTCTTCCTGCTCCCAGAGAAAGCTGAGCCAGACTTCTTTCAAACCCTGAGCACAGCCTCTTACCAACAGATTGCAGGCCCATGAATCTTGGATATTACGGTATTTACCCTTCAGCTTCCAGCTGAAATCTGGAAATCTCACCCTTTCACTGCCCCGGTGTCTTTATGGCTTGGGTCCTGTATGTCCCCAGAGAGTCTGGCTGACTGCACTCAACTCCACCAGGCTAGAGCAAAACCCAGCAAACCAAGCACCACCCATCAACCACCATTAGCGTTTAGAGTTCCTTCACCCCAGGCCCTGTGAGCTCACACACACAAGCACACACGCACGCAGGCATGCACATACACGCATGCACACACCAGCTCTTTGGGAAGTGGACCTTCCCCAAAACATCTTAACGTCTCACCCTCTCTCACCTGCTACAACCAAACGCCACCTGAGTGCCTGGCTCCTCCACACAAAGGCCTCTCAGCAGGGAGGCACATTTGGACATCTGCAGCATCACGGGTTTCTCCCAAAATGTCAAGCCTGCCATGTCAGACAGGCTTCCGAAGCCTTGATTCCTGCTGGAGCCCCTGGTGAGCAGCAAGAGACGACGGCATCCTCCCTCCTCGGGCAGAGGGCAGCCCTCCTCAGGACCCTCAGGGGCTGAGCCGCCCACACCGCAGCAGGCACGCGCTCAGAGCAAGAGGGAAGCAAAGAAGCACTCGAGCCAGGACCACCTAGTTCTCCAGAGCATGAGGTCAAGACGGCTATGACAGTCCCACGGAGAAAGCCCCCAGCAAAGAAGTCATTCCTTCCACCCATCCAGCCGTCTGTCCATCCATCCATGCGTCTTTCCCCTGTGTCCATCCACCCATCCATCCATCTATCCATTCATTCCTCTATCCGTGCATCCATCATCTCCCGGGTTCACTCGGATGCGGTCTGGCAGCCCCAGCAGCAGCACCGGGGTCTGCGTGGAGATCCATTCAAACATAGGTTCGTGCACCCCTCCTGTGACTCTTGGGCCGAGGCTGCAAATGGCCCCAGGGAACGTTTCTGAACTATGGTGAAAAGGCAAGCCCGGACCTGAAACCTAGAGACGTTTTACACATCCCAGCGCTGAAATGGCTGCTTGGGGATTGCCTGGGGTTTCTCCTCAGCCCAGCTTGCAGAAGATGCCAGCGGGTGGGAAAGCCAGATCCGCTGGGGGTGGGTATGAGGCTAATGCTAAGCTCTGCTCCGAGTCCTCATCCCACATTGCCAGGGGACCTGGTGGCCTCCTCTCGTGTCCCTTCTCGTCCCTCCACACAGGGCCCCACCAAGTCCTGGACTCGCCTTCCTTCTCTCACCGTGTCCTCAAGCCATCCTCTCCGGACACAGCCCAGTTACCCGGCCTAAATATCTTGACTTCCTCCATGTCTCTCTGCAGCTTGGCCTGACTCACGCGCCTTTCAGAATGGATTGGCTGGGACGCTGCTCCATCGCATTATCGATTTCAGTTCCCGTGTAAAACAAGGAGTTTATGTCCACACACAGAACATAAATGCTACCGTGCTGCCTAAATATTACATCACGCTGTCACTGTGGGACAGGGAAAGCGTAAATATACTTTTAATTGACCTCAAGACACTTGTGTCCGTCACGGGTGGGCAAGGCTGGACGCCGCAAGCCCCAGGAACACCATGGCCTCCGGCTCTGCCGGCGCTGGCCACGCCACCTCTGCATTAAAAAGCAGAGACATATGGAGGCCTCCCCCAGCTAGGGCCACCTCCGGCTGCATTCTGTGGAGCGCGGGGACACGCGCGTCAGGGGAGCGGCCTCCCACTCGCCGAGGCCAGGCGGCTTAGTGCCCGCCCACCTAGAAATCTTTTTTTCTCTCTCTTGGAAGGAACGAGGATTTTAACGAGTGACAGCCAGGCGTGACCAGTCCCACGCAGAGCCCCAGCGACTCCATCCATCAAGTTTGCTAAAGTAAGAAAACTTTCTGTCTACTGTCCATTTTTTTCCAGAAAAAAAAAGAGGGGGAGTAAGTTAAAACTACACAAGAGATTTTTTTTTCGACATTAAATCTTTAAAACTAGAAGTCGGCAAACTCTTTCTTAAAGGACTAGGTGGAAATATTTTAGATTTTGTGAACTCTCTGGTCTTTGTGAAAACTTCTCCCCTCTGCCAGTGGAGCCATAGGCTGTACAGAAATGAGCAGGAGTGGCTGTGTTGCAATAAAACTTTATTTATAGAAGCCAGCAGAGGCAGGAGCGTCCAGCACCTTCACAGGCTCAGGCAGGAGGACTGACAGTTTGAACCCAGCCTGAGCAACGCAGCAAGATCCTGCATCCAGACTTGTTAAAAAGGGGTGTGAGGCACACAACTATAATCCCAACAGTCAGGAGGCTGAGGCAGGAGGATCACTGCAAGTTTGGGGCCAGCCTGGGCACAAAGTGAGCTCAAGGCCAGCCTGAACTGCGGAGTGAGACCTTGTCTCAAAAAAAAAACTATATACATATATATGAAAGGAGACGTGAATGCAGTCCAAACAAAGGCCCTGGATCCAGTCTTCCACACTGCTTTCGAGAAAGAAGTGAGGTCTATGACCTGTAGTGTGGAGCCCCCGCTTTGGATGGCAGTACAAGTGCCAGGACACGGACGGGGTACCCAAGGGCACTTCTGGCCTTAGACTGCACCAGTGTGACCTGCAGGGAGCATCTTTTACCACAAGAGATGGACCCTGTGCCTCACGAGACCCAGCAAGAACGTGTCAGCGGGGCCTTTCCACTTCTCCTGTGACCCAGCCTCCTCCACTTTCCCTCCCAGCTCTGCCATTAGAGGTCAGAGAAGCTCCCAGGCCCAGCCAGTGCTCCCCAGGGAGACGTGCAGGGGTGGCAGGGACCAGATCAACCCTCGGGACACTGTCCCTGGGGAGGCACACGGGCGACGCAGCAGCAGCCACCGTCTCGCTTCCCTGGGAAAAGCTCCAATTGGGAGGTGGGGTTAAGGGTAACCGCTGTGCTGGGGAAAGCGAGAGCCAGGTTGCCCGGGCATCAGCCCCTGCCAGGCCGCGCCCGAGTGCAGACCCCAGCCCTCCTCCCACAGCCGAACACTTAGCAGCTAATTGGCTTTGGCAATCTAGAAAAGACTATTTGCACTCCCTTAAAATGCAATCTAGACACTTTATGAAAAGAAGCTAAATATACTGTCGTGCCGAATAGACTTTCTCTCACCATCAGCCTCCTTAAAAGCACTTGAAGAGGTAAAAATATTCTTAAATCAAAAGCAGCGCCGCACTTAGCGAGACGCTAGTTGGCAGGATTTGTGCTCGGTTCTTTTGGTTATCAGGCAGGACAGATGGAGCTCAAGGCTCTGCCTGAGGGGTCCTCCTGATGGGCCCGCGTCCAGGTGGGGAAAGCTCAGGTACACAGCACGGCTGCTGACAGCTCTCAGCCCCGTGCAGGACTCCAAGAAGCACAAAGGACCACTGGAAAAAGGGGACAGTTGTGGCCAGCGCAAGGAGGGGTGCCAACAGGGACCGCGGAATCAAGCAAAGATGGAAGGGACTGAGAGACAGAGCCTGGAGTGGGAGAACCCGCAGGGCCAGGGCCTTTCTTCTTCTTTTCTAAGTGCTGGGCATTGAACTCGCTCTCGCATGGGCTGGGCAAAGCGCTCTACCGCTGAGTGACGTCCCAGGCTCTTTTAAAGTATTTCCAAGCAGGGTCTCACTAAGGTGCCCAGCTGGCCTCAACCGTGGGGTCTCTGCCTCAGCCACCCCAGGAGCTGGGATGACAGGCATCCACCACAGTGCCCAGCTGCAGAAGACCTCTCTCACTAGCGCAAATAAGGATGCAGACACACACAGATACAAACACACAAATACACATAGCTACACACACATGTGCACTCAGAGACACACATGCAGGTACAGAACAGACAGGCACACTGAGACACAAGTACACACACAGCAGTGTCACGGCTTGATGGGTCCTGGTGTCCCTCAAGGACCAGGAATTAAAGGTTCGGTCCCAGCCTGTGGCATTACCAAGGGGTGGTGGGAACATTAGAGGGGGGGCATGGGGAGGAAGTGACGTCATGGGGCATGGCCCTGACTAGATGCAGGTACCAGGCCCCTCTTTTTTCTCCTTGCTCCTGGGCACATGAAGTGAGCAGCCTCGGCCGCCACATGTTCCCCACGGTGACACCCAGTGCAGCCACATGCCAACGGTCAGGGACAGAAGCCTCTGGAATCCTAAGCCCAAGTGAACCTTTCCTCTGGGAAATCTGTGCCAGGTATTTTGCCACAGTGACAGAAAGCTGAGCAACACAGACACACACATGCAGAAACAAATACGCACAGCTCACACAGCCACAGACACACGTGCACACACAGAGAGCCACACATGCAGACACAGAGTAGAAAAGCACAGGTTCGGAACACACACACACACACACACACACACACACACACACACACACCCTCCCGGTACAGCGCTTGACAGAGGACAAGCGCGCTTTTGTCCCCAACCCTGGGTCTTCCTTCTAGGCCACAGAAAATTAAATGGAACAAAGGTGGGTGTAACCTCGCCAGGCCGCCCACACCCTGCTAAGCTCAAATTCAGGACTCGTCAGCCCCAGGACCCAGCGTGCATGTGCACAGCTCGTGTGTGTGTGTGTGTGTGTGTGTGTGTGTGTGTGTGTGTGTTGCAGAACGCAAACTGTAGCATCTGGTATCAAAAGCTCAGCACTGTGGGCCTTTTTTTTTCTTTTTTTTTTGAGAAACAAATATCAATGAGACAGTTTCAAAACTGATTAATAGGACAGTTTCAATAATTAATACATTGTACATTGTTATCTTCTTAGTGGTTATCCATAGTACACGATGCAGACACAATATCCTGTCTGAACACTATTAGTACAAATCTGTCTTCTCACTGAATTAAGTGAAAGTAGCTGTATATCTATCTATCCTAAC
>NW_004524689.1:3409318-3413668 GCF_000260255.1 Octodon degus
CTTGTTTTTAAACTTTTCTGCTGGATGGTCAAGACCAAGATAAAGCAAGACCTGTATAAGAAGAAATGTAACTTTTGTGCCTGATAAGGTCAGTCGAGTACCCTCAAGCTCCTCGTGCCCATCCACTGCGGGATAGGCCCTGGGAGCCCCTCACCCACCGCAGGGAAAGGGTCTGCAGGCCTCTGCAGAGCAGGCATAGGAGGGGCTGTGCCCGGACTCAGCCCCACCCCAGCTGTGCGGCCCGAGAAGGCCTAACATCCCTGCCCCCTCCGCAGGGAGGCCCCTCCACACCACCCCAGCCCTGACCCTAACCCCAAGGGATGTGAGTCTGTGCCCCAGGTCCAGGGATTCTGCGGTTCCCACACTCCTGGAGCAAGGCCTGGCCGGAAGGAGGCTCTCAGCGTGCACCAGTGGTGGGTGAGGATGTGGCACAAGGAAATGAGACTTGGGGACTTCCGGGCAGATGGGGACGGCCTTGCCCAGCTCGGGCTCTTCTGCTCCTTAGCCAGTTTAGGCTCCGTGCGTTCCTAGGAGGCCTGAGGCTGCACGCCGCACTAAGTAGCAGAACAAGCCGGGCCTGGCTTCCCGGCGCCGGTCGTCCAAGCCCCCCAGGAAGACTTACTTGGGAGTGACGCTGTGATCATAAAGGACATGCCGTTCCAGGATTGTGTGGTCGGCCAGGGCAGCAGCAGGGGAAATGTGTAGCCAGCTCATGTCGGAATATTCCAGTGAATCATTCAGCAGTCAAATAAATTATTCACCCGTTCATTTTCCTCTGTTTTTCACACTCACCAGAGCCACAGGTGCATTATTTAAAAAGCCTTAAGAGCTTAGAAAAGAACAAAACCCTAGATCCAGGACGCAGAGCCTGGTGCAGCACCACACACCTATAATCCCACGACTCCAGGAGGCTGACGCAGGAGCATCTCAAATACGAGCCCAGATGGCAAACTCAGCAACCTAGTGAGATCCTGTTTCAGATTTTCAGGAAAAAGAAAAATGTATAAGGGTTGGGAATGTAGCTCAGAGTAAAGGCCCTGGGTTCAGCTTCAGGTACCACAAAACGCCCATCAATCAAATAGTCTACCCATCAATCAATCCAGGAAGTAGGGGTCCCTGTGTTTTATGTATGGATGAAACATGTTTTATGTGTTTAAAATGCCCTGGGAGCTGGAGGAGAGAGGGAGTCACCGTCCCTGTGGGCCTGCAGGAGCCAGATACCCGCCCTACAGGCATCCCAGGGCTTCGTGCCAGGACAGGCTGAGTCTCCTGTCCTAAAGCTCTAGATAGAAGTGCCCTGCCAAAACCAGCAAGACACCTATGCGTCCTTCCACCTGCAATCTTCACAGCAGTTAGCTGACTCTGTTTACTCATCCTCAACCCCCACGCACCGTGGCTTCCCACATGACCCCTTCCACAGCGCTGATGCCCTCCTTAGAAAGGCCTGAAAGAAGATGGGCCCAGGACAGTCTCTCTGTCACCCAGCTGAGCCCGGCTCCAAGGGGAGGCTCCCCCTGCCGTGCTCTGAACACACGCATGTGCACACACACACCCATACACACTCATGTGCTCCACCCCAGACCCACAGCTCTCACATGTGCTGACACACACGAGTAGGTACACACACCACACTCACATGCCCCCTCAGCTGTCTCTTCTCTAAGGGAAGCCCCCCGCTTCCCTCCAGAGTGTGGAGCACCTGACAGCATCAGCCGAGGAAAAGTCTCCTCTGCTGCGGCTGTCTGAGAGAGCCAGGGCCTCTTTCTTGGAAGAGCAGTGTCTGAGCCAAGAGGGTCAACAGTCCCTCCGCGGGACCAGCAGCCTGGAGGCCCCAGGGTGCTACCATTGGTCACTTAAGGACAATTTCCAGAGAAGCAAGACCTGGGCCACGGGAGGATCTTCAAGGGTACCCAGAAGGCCCCTGCATGGCAGACATAATGTGGATGGAGAAGAACACTAACTCTGTCCCTGTCCCAGGTGGTCCCTCTATCCATAGGACAGGGTCTGCCTTGCCAGCTCACAGGTTGGCTCAAAGCCTTCTTCACACAGGGACTCCTCAGGAGCCCAAGGAGAGGGAAGCAGAAGCCACACCTTCCCCATAAACCACTGGGAAGGGGCCAGAGGGCCCGGGGGTGGGGGGCAGCTGCAGGAGGAGCCACTCTCCAAGTGTGGCGCAAAGTTTGGACGCAGCTCCAAAACACACTGCCTCCTGGGTGACAGTGCTCGGGACCAAGGGGAGGCTCGGCTCCTTATGCGTCTCTAACAGTGCCTTCGCATCTAACTCAGCGAGGGCCAAGGGCCCTTCACACTGAACTGCACATCAGCCCTTTTTTTGTTAAAACAAGGACTTGCTAAGCTGCCCCAGTTGGACTTGAACTTGTGATCCTTCTGCCTCAGCTTCCCAGAGTGATGGGATCACAGGCCTGAGCCACTATGTCTGGCTCATGTTGGCTTTTCATGGAGTAGGACATGGAGGAGAGGGGAGGTAAAAGGGGAGCGGGGGGGGGAGGGGAGAAGGAGGGGAAGGAAGGAGGAGGGCAGAGGGAAGAGAGGGGAGGGGAGGAGGAGAGGAGGAGGAGGAGGAGGAAGAAGAAGAAGGAGAAGGAGAAGAAGAGGAGGAGGAAGAAGAGGAGGAGGAGGAAGAGGAAGAGGAGGAGGAGAAAGAGGAGGAGGAAGAAGAAGAGGAGGAGGAGGAAGAGGAGGAGGACAAAGAGGAAGAGGAGGAGGAGGAAGAGGAGGAGGAAGAGGATGAAGAAGAAGAAAAAGGAGGAGGAGGAGGAGGAAGAGGAGAAGGAGAAGGAGAAGGAGAAGGAGAAGAAGAAGAAACTGGCAAAATCCATGCAGAGCAAAAGCAAGACCAAAGAGGTTGGGGCATCCCCTCCACCACCCTGGCTCCCACCAGTAAAGACAGCAGGCCCAACTGGCCCGGAGCTAGACTCTAGGAGCCCCTTGTTCCACAACTCAGAGCACAGAGGTGACACAGGCACTGGCAGATGTTCATGGAGATTTGCATGCCTTTTGGTACTAAGACCTGAGACTCAAGGCCCAGGACTACAGAGACCAGCTGGGCACAGCCCACAGCCATGGGTGGTGACACACTGCCCTGCCTGCCCTGCCTCCTTCCGCCCCAGCCCTACTCACACTGGTCCCTGGTCTTGCAGGCGGTACTTTGGGGTGAGGCTTCGCTGAACACACCCAGATTCTGCAGAGAGGGCTCAGGGGGCCCAAGACGGTGGCCTGACTGGGAATCTAATTGGGACAGCAGGACACTAAACAAGATACCTCCATCCTCTCCCTCTCCGGCCTGCCCATCAGCTCTGCCCAGGTGCCCCCCAGCACAGGACTCACACTGGAGCCTGGCCATCTGCTTTCCTGGCATCCCCCACCTGCAGCTTCTAGGAAGCTCTGTGTCCCTGGGAAGGGTGGGCGGCTTCCCAGCTGCCCAGGGGATAGCAGCCAGACTATGAGGTCCCTGAGCTTAACATCTGGCCCTGCAGGACCCAGAAGGCGGGTGTGGAGAAGGTTACCGCTGCATCGCTCTTGGGCCATGAACCAGTTCCCATCTCGACTTGGCAGCTCGCTCCATCGCCTCTCCCACCTGACCCACGAGCTCCTGCTTCTGACTTCGTCTTCAACCAACTCATTTTCACTTCTTCCTGGCTCATTAATTCACTCATTAATGAATTAAATTAACTCAACCATGTTCTCATTATCCATGTGAGATTTAAGGTATAGGCAACAAGTGGATGTAGACCATTACTTGCAGGAGGGGTGACTTAGCATTCAGTATGATGAGGATGAGGATGATGAGGAGGATGAGGATGGTCATAATAAACGCCCACTCAACGCAGAGTCTGTCCCAGGCAATGTTCAGGGGTCTCTAAGCATTAGCTACTTCAAACCTCATTAGCAGCCCCATGAATATGTAATGCAATGAAACGCACTTTACAGAAGAAGCCCAGAAATGAAATAACTGGTCCAAAGTCACCTCTGAGAGCGATATACTAGACCAGAATCAGGCACCCGGGCCTTGCTCCCACAAGGCAGGACAGCGGAGCATCAGGGTGTGCAGGTCCCACTGCCCTAGAGGAAGGACACCCCCAGGGAGCTCCCCTATGGATGCCTCCTGGACCAAGGACCCAGGAGAGCTAAAAACTACATTTCCCAGAAGGCCATGCAGCTGGCTCTGAGCATGCTGTGAAATCCACCAAACAATCTTGGCGTGGGAACTGCTCAAGGGGCAGTGGGCACACCCGGCTCCCTGGGCAGTTTTTTACCTGTAGCAGAGCCCTCTAAGATAGCTCTGTGCTGTCACTTTTGAAAGTCTTTCCTGTAAATTCAGTCTCTAGT
>NW_004524689.1:3415043-3428281 GCF_000260255.1 Octodon degus
TGGATGGATGGGTAGGTGGGTGGGTGGGCAGGTGGACAGATGGATGGATGGGTGGGTGGATGTATCAGTGAGTGAGTAGATGGGTGTGTGGATGGATGGATAGATGAATGGATGGGTGAATGGATGGATGGATGGATGGATGGATGGATGGATGGATGGATGGATGGATGGATGGGTGGATGGATGGGTGGATGGAGAGATGATAGAAAAATGGGCAGGTGGGTAGATAGGTGATAGAAAGAAGAGAGATATAGATGATAGAAATAAAGAAAATATTAAAAAAGAAAATAGAATAGTAGATAGAAAAATGGATAAGTGTAAAAAGATGATAGGAGGCGATGGAGAGACAGCTTGGTTATCTAAATGCCTTCCTGGCAAGGGCAAGAGCCCAGGTTTGTACCACATGCTGTGCCAGCTTCTGCACCTAGCCAGCCACCAAAACTGGGCTTGGTAACACACGCCTGTAATCCCACCACTAGGGAGGCTGAGGCAGGAGGATCACTATGAGTCCAAGCTGCATAGTGAGACCCTGTACCAAAATTAAAAAAAAATAAAAATAAATGATAGGTAGATAAAGATGATAGGCAATACAGAGAAATGAGAGGGAAAAATGAAGGAAGGGGTAAAGGCAAGGCAGGAGAGCAGGAAAGGAGGGAGGGAAGAAAGGAGGGAGGCAATGAAGGGAGAAGCCTCTGGCTCTCAGACTGCAGGATGAGCTGCTCTGCATCTGGGCCCTGAGGATGCTGGGATCCAGCAGGACTCCAAGTGTCTGCAGCAGATGGGCGGTGGGCTATGACAGGCCACAGTGGAGGACACAGAGCAGGTCCCTGGGTACTGAAGCAAAGCTTTGGTCTTCAAACAATTATGCCCTGTAGTGACTGCATTCAGCAGATGTCCCTAGACCCCATGACACTGTACATGTTGTCAGGGCTCCAAAGGGACAAGGCACAGCTAAGAGGGACCCAGCCTACAGGGCCAGGCCCGGGGACATGACACCAACCCCAGAGCTAGGGCTACAAGGATCTGCTGAAGCTGGTCTCCAAGCCCCCAGGAACTGAGTCAGGAGAAGACGTGCCCTCCATTCTGGTCCTGCAGGGTCCAAACAGCTCTCTTTCTGACTCCTGCCATCTCCGAGTCCTCCTGTGACCAGCAGGCTGGGAGCAAAGGAGCCCAAGCACCACTTGTGGGCCCTGCACAGTGTGCCATGGGTCCAAGCCCCCAGCCCGAAGTGCACTAGGAAGGGAGCTTCTCCCCAAGACAGCTGATTTTCCACTGAGCCCTAGACAGAGGTGGAGACCCGTGTGCATAGCCACTGCGAGGAATCTGCGAGGTGGCGCAGCTTGAGAATGAGCCCAGAGGGCTGGCACTAGGAGTCGGGGGGCTGAGCTTCCCAGCCTGGGCTTGAAGGCTGAGGCTCCCCACTCCCCACTGCACAGCAGGCTCTGGTAGTGGACAGATGCACTGTGCCATCCCAGTGTTATCGGGGTTCCTTCCAACAGGAGCCCTGCAGGACTTCATGGGCACAGAGATGGGAGGAGAGGCAGTGGGCATGGCGGGAACCCTACAGCCTGGCTCCCTCCCAGTGCAGACCTGGCTGCCCACTAGTGCACACCCTGGACCTCGGCTCTTCCTGTCCAGCAGGGCGAACCAGCTGGTCTTGACAAGCCGGGCACTCGTTCCGCTCTTCCTGCTCACGACACTGCTGCCAACCTACAGAACTGGGGCTTGTCCTACAGCCTCTCATGCAGCATTGCATCAGGCAGAGGAGTGCATTTCACAAAGGAGAAAGGCAGCGGTGTGGCACACACACTGAAGTATCTCGCCACTTGTCCATCACCAGGATGCTGGCCTTGCAGGGGCGTGGAGCATGGTCAAAGGACCTAGGATGACTCAATGATGGTATCAGGGGGAAGCCAATGGCATGTGACACTGAGGGCCTTCTCGCTGGATATGGTATGTCCTCTGAACCCACAGACACCACGCCAAGTCCTGCTCCCATAGGTACAGCATGATGGGCAGGTCAAGAAATATGCATGCTTCCCAGCCCCGACAGCTTCGGGCTGTGCTGGTTTGTAAGTGCTTGGGCCCATGAGAAGACACAGCCGGGGCGCCATGTTGGCTGGGTGACTGGTTCTGAGTATCGGGGGAAGCAGGGCAACTGCCCTCGCTGCAGACAGTGAGGATACTCTGGGCCTCCCACAGCACGGGGAACTGCTTCCTGTTACTGCCATATCCTGGGATGATGCAGGTAACAGTCTACGGGAACACGCCAGCAGGTCCTCCCAGAGCTCAGGCCCGACAGGACACAAGATATAAATCTGCCCACCAAGTTCCGATCTTAGTATGGTTTAGATCTAGGATGTTGTCATAGTTGGGTTTTTTGTTTTTTCAAGCAGAACAATACAATACAGGGCATATTCTGTAAGTTTATTTTATAACGAATCACCCAAAGAATCATATCCAAAGAGGGCAGAAGATCTGTTCACACACTAAAGTTCAAAGAATCCAGCTGAAGGTCTGGATCCTAATATCCTGCATGAGTCCAGCTAAAAACCTACAGCTTGTAACGACCCCTCCCTGAAGTCCAGCTGGAGGCCTACAGACCATGACAGTGTCTCATGCAGGCCTGCTTCATGGCTCTGCTCTGCTCTGGAAAGGCACAGAGGTCAGCAGCAGAAACTAGAAAGTCTGTGCCAGCGGGGACAAAGGCTCTGTGCCGGCAGGCTGGGAGACCTTAACTCAATACTCAAAGAACCACAGCTCCCTGGAAAAGTGCTACAGCCGTCCTCAGCAACAATGAGGTCCCGAGCTCCTCCAGCACGGGAAAAGCTGTGCTCCCGCCAGGAAGGCCAACGCAACAAGCTTCTCCACGAGGCTGAGCTTCCCCTCTGCACCCAGGAAGTATTGTTCGAGGTGAGGACCAGAGCCCCCCAAAGTGAACCACAGCCCTTCTCCACAACAGTGAGGTCCTGAGCTCCTCCTCCTCCAGTGAGGACAACCAAGTTCACCAGGAAAGCCAGCAGGACAAGGTCCCACAGCAGAACAGCCCAGGAGAACCAGCAGCTCCCAACAGCTCCAACAGCTTCCCTCCAGCCTCTCTGCAGCTTCTCCAGTTCTGCCTCTTCTGCTGCGGGCAACAATCCTCAGGGGTGTGGGAACCAGCCCCACACTCGTTCAGTTCAGCTGGGTGTAGCAAGTTGACCACCAGTTGGAAATCCACTACAGATGTCTTCCCACTCCTTGTGTGCTCAGAAGTGGGGCTTTTGGAAGGTGACTGGGTCTAGGGGTGCTGTGCTCCTCAGCAGATGTCTATGGCTGAATGTGCTGCTAGGAGATGGCTGTGGCCTGTAGAGGGAGCCACTAGGGTGTGACCCGGAAGCATATACCTGCCTCCTGACCTCCTTTCTCTCTCCACTTCCAGGTCACCATGACCTAAGCAGCTTCCTGCCCCCAGGCCCTTCCCCCAAGCCCTTTCTGCCTTGAAGCCAGTCAACCAGGGCCGAACACTCAGTCAAAATGAACTTCTCTGAGTTATGGTGTTATTTTGTCCCAGCAATGAGAAAGTGACTAACACAGATCCTAAACCAGCCGGGGTACCACCAAGGCCAGAAAACATGGAATGTGAGGCGGAGATAAAGAGCCAAACACCAGCTATGAATCTCGGGCTCCCCTCCCTCTCCCTAGCACTGGGGTGCAGTGAGTGGTCCACTTTAGAAGCTGGGTCACAGTGGTTGATGAGACTTGGAGCCCTTTTCCAGGGAGTGCAGGAATAATTACACCTTTATGAGGAGTAGTTGGGCCACAGTGTGCAGGAGGAGCAACTTGTCGCTGAAGCTGTTCCTTAGAGGCTGAAGTTTAGGGAGGTGGGAGGGATAGGAGGAGCAGAGGATGTGCTGTGGGGGTGACTGTGGTCACTGGGTGTCTGCTCCAGCATCCCAGCATACCACACTACTGCTGGAGGTGGGGGGGAGGGCTTGAAAGCTACATCTCCTAGGATCCCTGCAGCTCGGACACTCTGGGCTGCAGCTCTGGCCCTAGGGAACATACACCTGCCAGCCTGGGTGGGCAGGAAGGTGTATGGCTCACTCCAAGCAGAAACCATCTGGTTCTGGAGCCTGCAACTTCAGTGCAGTCCCTACTTCCAACAGAAGCAACTTCCTGGTCATCCCTAAAGACCCAGGCTGGAGCTTGTTTCTTCCAGAGCCCTCTACGCCCTCTAACAAACTCCTTTCTAAGCCTGTGTCCTAAGTAACCCTCACAAAGCCACTCTGATCTTTCTACCCCGATCTACAGCTAGAAATCCAGGGTTGGGTTCAGTTTAGGAATGGTGTTCAATGCAGGGATCATGACAGAGGGAGCTAAAGATGATAGATAGATAGACAGATAGATGATAGATAGATAGATAGATAGATAGATAGATAGATAGATAGATAGATAGGCAGGCAGGCAGGCAGGCAGACATCTCTAGAGCGCTCTCTGAGCTACATTCTCTTTCGACATAGGATTCACAAGTCAGACCAAAGGTTAATTGGGAAGTCAATGGAGGGGTTTCCTAGAGCTTCCCTCACCTTCCCAGCAACACCCAAAGCTGCCACAGGCCCGTCTTTGTCCTCAAACAAGGCTCAGTGACTGTCATGCTCCTTCTGGGCCAGTCCAGAGAATCACCAGGGCTGGGCTTTAGCCCGCGACCAGAGAACAATGGCAGAGCCGTAGTGCTCACAGTCGGTGACAACAGCAGTCCCGACACTCCTGGGGACACAGGCAATGTGCGCTGGCGCTGGAGCCCTTCCTCCCAGTGACAGTGACTGCCTCAGATGAGGACAGGGGCTGAGCCTAGGACTCCTAGCTGCCAGAATCTCAATTTGCACTCAGCCATGCCCGGGGCCACGTAGCAGAGCCAGCCCTTGAAGGAAGCACCAGGACTGGGCTTCCGCTCCACTCCCCAGCTCAGCCCCACCCGCCTCCTGCTGGCCTTATCTCCAGGCAAGCTCATTCCTTGAAGCAGCCCTGATGCAGTCCGCCATGCCCCCCACCTTCGAGATCAAAGACATTTTCTCTTTCCAAGCAAAACCCCAGGACAGAGGTTCCTTGGGGCAACTGGGTCATCATCTCGTTATTTGGGAGAAACCAAAGGGAAACCCCAGTTGGCAATTCTAGTGTCACTCCTCCCCTGAAGTGGGTGGCCAGGGTCTGTCCAGCCCTGCATCCAATCAGGGCTGAGAGTGGAGGAAGGGGTCTCCCCGCTGACAGAAAAAACAGAGCCACTATTTCCAGAGAAGAGAGCTAAATGTAAAACAGGAGGTGAGGCCCTGGCTGGCCCTGGCAGCGGGCACCACCGCAGAAGTACAGAAGCCCAGGCCTCCCTGGCTCAGTGACAGGGCGAGGGGGGAAGAAGCAGAATCCTGGGGAGCGAGCCGGGCCCAGGGCGTGCGGCAGGCAGGCTCCGCACTTCACACCCGAGCTCGCCTCTGCACTCGCCCCTGCTTTCTAAGCAGCTTTAGCTCTGGAGAAAACTACCCAGCGTTTACAAGACCAAATAACTCCAGTGTGCAGTGGCTCCAAATGAGCACCACAGAGCCTGCTCAGCTGTTAAATGGATCAATAAAAGCTGTAGATAGGCACCATGTTCCCCGCAGGGAGGAGGAGAATTGCCTTTCCCCAGCGAAGATGATCCTCCTGACCCGCTGGCAGGAGCGGCTCCCTCCCCGCTTGCTTTGCCAGCAGTGGGCAGGGCAGAGCACTCCCGTCTGCTGCAGCCTCTTGGTCGGGCTTGGGCACCACCATCCAAGAAATGCACCCCCAAAGACCCCAGGGCCTGGGCTCCCACCCACCTGGTGCAGAAAGGGGAGAGGGGACCCCTGCAGGAAGCAACCCAGTCAGTCCTTCCGGGGAAAGATATTGCCGGGGAAAGATATTGCCGGGGATACGTGGGATGGGTCAAACTGGTTGCAGAAATCATTAGCATATGACTTCTCCCTTTAAGGAGTCACCCTTCTTTGCTGTTCAGGGGAACATTTATCTCCTCAAGTGAGACCTCCCTCCCTTACAAAAGCCATCATCCCCAAACAGTACTGTTTCCCGTCCATTACAGAGGATTTGTATGCCACTTGGAGCTCAGAAGTGCTATCTGCTATTATAGTGTGGTGAGCCAAAGTCCCGCGTGTCGCAGGGGGCTACCTGTCATCCGTGAATGCTCTAAAAGCTTCCCCACCCCTGTGCTAGAAGCTGGCGATGGCCGTGGTGATTGTGAGTTGGCTGAGTTTAGGGGCAGCGTGAGGTGGTGAGGGAGTGGGGTGGCCATGGTGGAGGGGCATGGTGATGCGCGTCAGGACTGGTGGTGGTGGTAGGTGTGGAAGAAACACGGTGGCAGTGGTGGGCAGCGGTGGTGGTGGCAGATGATGGTAACGGTGGTCTGCAGTGATGATGGTCATAATGACAGTGGTGGTGATGATGGTGATGGCGGTGACAGATGCTGCTGGTGGTGTTGACAGCGGTGGAAACGTTTTATTCAGAAGATATGAGAACTATCTCTCCTAATCCCTTCAGCAAATATGCAGGTGGGACTGGAAGCATGACAGAAGAGGGGACGGCTGTGATGGTGGCAGTAGTGATTATCATGGTGACGGTAACAGCAGAGGTGGTGACTGGGAAGACGGAGGCAGCAGCGCTGGCTGGAATCCAGTTTCCATCTTGGCTGACAATGAGCGCGACAAGATTCTCAAGTTTAGTGTTTGTCTGGAGATGAGATGATCCATCATCCCTGCTACACTTCTTGTGTCACCCTTGTCACAGTGACCTTGTGATAAGGTCACTGGCAAGCTGCCGCCGCCGGGGCTACCTAGACTAACAGTCTCCTGGGGCTGGGGGCCTCAGCTCACCCCTGGCTGCTAGAAGGACACAGTCTCACGTCACGTGGACCTCTCCACAGGATGCCAGCTGCCTCTCACAAGGGGGCGACTCGGCCCAGAGCAAGTGGCGAAGAGAGAGGGAGGCAGGGACACCGCGATCCTCACAGCCCATCTGAGGAGTCTCTAGAATTCACACCCGCCATTTCCACAGCACTCTGCTGTCTACACTGGTCAGCTCCACTCAGTGCGGGCAGGAATCACACATGAGTGTGCTCACCGGGCGGTCAGCTCCAAGGCCGGCCACCAGAGCTGTCCTTGTTCTCAGGGCTGACCCTCCAGGGCCTGGGCATCTCTGAATCTCCTGCAAATCTGGAGTGAGAAGTAGGTTTTGCCACTCCTGGTGACTGCCCTGCTTTCCCAAGCAGGGGAAGGGGAAGGGGTGGGCCAGAAAGAGGAAACAAGCGGGCACGTTCCCATCTGATCTTCCCGTTCCTAGTAGCAGGTGGGACAGGATGGAGGAGGAAGGAGCCGTGTTGGTGCAGCATCTTCCCATCCTTCCCACCAGCCCCATCACTGTCCTCAGAAGAAGCTGCCAACCATTTCCCACTGAGCCAGGGAAGGCCAGAGCACTCCGACCCATCGGCACCTCGGCTGCCCCAGGCCGGGCTGCAGGAGCACCTGTCGGTCCGCACCCCAGCAGCAAGCCCCAGGAGGAGGGCACAGCACAGCTCCGGAGGACTGCGGTTCTGACCTGGCTCCAAAAGACACAACAGGATCACGTCTGGGGTGAGCGCCTCAACCTCCCTAAGCCACCAGGTCCTCCAAGGGTTGGAACCAGCACTGAGTCACAGGGAGCAACCTGACGGCCAGGCTCTGCCCCAAGCCACCAGGGATGTCATTGGCCGTGCCAGCTGTGTCACTCAGGGACATCTGATGTCGTAACCGCCGAGCAAGCAGGAGCCCCAATCCCTGAGGCAGCCAGAGTCAGGCTCCGATGGAACCTCTGCATACCCGGCTGGTGTCAGAGAAGCAGACAGGAAGGTGGGCTGCCATCAGAGCCTGGGTAGACGAGGCCATGTGCCTCCAGCCTGGTGGCGTCTGACCTGCACACAGTTCCCCGCAGGTAACTGCCAACAACTCCCATACGCGACGTCACTCGGTAGATGCTTGGTTTCCCTGTGACACAAATGTGTGCCTGGACTTCCTGCCCCGTGCTCTCCCTTCCGTGTGCAAGCAGCGTGTTGCTGTGACTTCTCAGTGAGAACCAGGGCCAGCTGCTAATGCCGCCACCTGTCCAGCTGGGGCTCAGCCCAGAGGAATCCTTCTGCAGGTGCACCTGTCACCCATGCCAGCTGTGACTGCTGCTTCAGAGACCTGCTGGGACCAGGGTGGCCACTGGCTTTTCCTCAGGCGAAGTCAGTACATTCACCCCAATTTTCATCGCACGCTTTCCAATGACACCCAGGAGCCCAGAGCCAGGGGAATGCTGGTGCCAGCCCTGGGCAGCTGTCACCTTCACGATGCCTCATGAAGCATCTCAAAGGGATGAAGTGCAGGTCCCTAAACTCTGAGGCCGCACCTGGGGCAGGCGGTGCTGTCCCTGATGTTGGGGATGACAAGACTGAAGACACCATCTCAAGTCCACCTGTTTGGTGTCACTCAAAAATCCTGCAAGGCTGGGACCCAGGGTGCTAGAGCTGCCCTCCCGGACCACCCTCATCCTTAACTTCTGGTATCACAGAAGGGACACAGGGGTCATGAGGACTATCACCTAAGGGCCTGGCTCAGCGTGACTCACACACACAGCCTCTCTGTTGCTTGCTGCCCAGCACCCCTGCACCCCACATCCACGTGGAGAGAGTAGCCACCATATCCCCATTCCTGCTGGGTAATGCAGAGACAGCAGCCTCTGCCCCTGACCCCAACCAGACCCTCAGAAGCAAACAGCAGGTCAGGAGAGAGGGGTGTGCCCCAGAAGGTGCCCCAAGTCCATGAACCAAAGAGGGAGGTCCAACAGCCCCACACAGTGACCACCTTCAGCCCTGGGCAGAGTTTGTGGCTCTGCAGCCTGAACTCACTGAAGGGCAAGCGGGGCGCCATCCTGCTCCACCACACTTGCCTGCTGCCCGCTTTCTCCAAACTGCACTGGGATGTGGTGCTCAGGCAGTGCCGGGGCTCCACACAGGGTGACGAGGAGGGACATGGCCACCACCAAGATGCAAGTTCCACAGGGACAGGGACTCTGCTCAGTATGCTCTGCATTCCCACAGCCCAGGAAGCCTCGGCCAATATTCATTCAACAAACGGAGGAGACAGCGGTCACGTGAGAAGTGTGGCTTCCAAAACGCCAAGGAGAGGAGAGGAGTGGTCAAGGGCAAGAGAGGTCTGGGAACAGAGGACATGTGTGTGGCAGCCACGCTGCCGCCCGGAAAGGGGCACGTGGCCACGGGTGCACACGGACGGCCCAGGAGCATCCTACATCCTCTGTCTCCTGTCTCCTGGTTCAGAACAGCCTCCACACACGGGGAGTGACAGGACAGACGCTGGCCTGGTCAAGGAAAGCAAACGGGAGAGATCAGGGTCTCATGCAGCCTGCAGCCGCCTGCACATCTGGAAAAAGCCTCCCACAGAGACAGACACAACAGGGGCCATCGAAAGGAGAACCAGGCACGTCTCGGTCAAGTTCTCTTCTCGACCGTAGGACACACTGGACACCAGCAACATGCAGCAGGAGAGCTTCACCTTAGCTTACTCTTCCAGCCTGTGGGCTCCAAGCAGGGCAGCTTGGAGGGGCCTGGGCAGGAAAGCTGCTCAGCGCTGGGTGGACGGGACGCAGAGAGAGGAAGGAGCCGAGCAGGGGGCACCCGCTTCCTCGCCGCGCCCCCAGAGGCCTGCCTCTTCTTGCTCCGCCCCTAGCGCTGAGCGTGCTGAGTTCTGGTGTCATCCTCAGAAGCCCTGCCTGGGTGCCAGGGCTCTCAGGGAACATCCAGGTGGGAGCCGGCACACAGGAGGCTCCTCGTGGGCAGCATCCTCAGAGCAGGCCAGGACTCACAGATCCCAAGGGCAACTGGCTCTCCGCTCGGCCTGGAACCCGACCCTCACTGTCACTGACCCTTCCGTGCCGTCGCCTTGCTCGCCTCCATCTCTGCCCTAGAGGCTGACTCTGGGATGCAGGCAGCAGCGGAGCATGCTGGTCCCCCATTGCCCTCTGTACCCTGAGCGGCACACTCCCCCAGGCTGGCTGGCCGGTCACCCAGACTTAGGTGCCTGGGCCTCAGGGAACTCTGGGCCCTAGTTGACTCCCCACCTTGGACCATGGCCCCCCATGCCTTCCTCGGGAACTGTCTGTCCCGGCTATTCTCTGACGGCAGCAGGAGCTGGGCCCAGGCTCCAGTGGACACTGGGAAGAGACAGGGGCCAGGAAGGAGGCCATGGCCATCGCTGTGCTGACCCCTGGGTCCTCACCCCACTCTTCCCAGGGAGCCACCCACATCCCACAGGCGACCCCCACAGCAGCACGCATACACCCCGAAGCTCCCACAGCCCCAAGGGTTTACTGGGGTCCAGTGCCCTTTGCTTCCTGACCCTGGGCTCCTCCCCAGAATGGTTTTAAGCAAAGCCAAGCACACTTTGGGGCCAGGGCATCTTGCTGCATGCTGGCTCCATAAGCACAGCGACTGGGGCCCCCCATGAGACCCTCTCCTGGGGGGGCAGTCTGTTCCCCCTACCTCCCTCCTGTAAGTGCCCCTCACTGCTTCTCTGCTGCTGGCCATGAGGTAGAGAAGCCAGAGACAATGGGATGTAGACACAGTCCGTGGACCCCAGAGCCAGGTCAGAGACTGCTTCCTAGTAAAAGGCTGTCAGCTGGGGTGGAACCTAGGCCCTCACACCAAGTTGTATCTCCAGCCCTTTTCTTCATCCCTTGTTTTGAGACAGAGACTCACGAAGTCACTAAGCTTTCCAGGCAGGCTGGAACTTGCCCTTCTCCTGCCCCAGCCTCCCAGAGTGCTGGGCTTACAGGCACGCTCCACCACACCCAGCTTTCCCTCCAGCTTGTGACGCTGAGGGCAACAGCAGGCAGCAGGGGCTCCGAAGCCACGCCGCCTCGAGCCCTGCCCAGACCCCTGGATCTGGCAACCACCAGCCTCCATCCACCCTCTTCCTTCTAGAACCTTCTGGGAGCTTCCTGCCCACACCTCGAGGCTGAAGCTTAGGGCAAGGGTCCCCTTGTGGGGTGGAGCACCAGGCCCCTCACTCAGGAGGTCTCCACTGCCCCCAAGAAATGGAGGAAGGAGCCCCAGAGAGCGGCGGCCGTCATGGAGTGCACCTCGTGAGTAGTCCGCCCCGCCTCTGCCGCGCGTCCTTCCCACGCGGGAGCCTTCTGCATCCCTACCCTTAGGAAGCTTCGGTGAGAACAGCAGTTCAGGTGTGGAAGAGGCCTTTTGATGCTCTTATTTGGCGAAGAGAAAATTGGCAGTTCTGCCAGGCATGGTGGTGCATGCCTGAAACCCCAGCCCTCGGGAGGCTGAGGCAGGAGGACAGCCAGGAGTTCCAGGCCAGCCTGGGGCACATAATGAGTTCAAGGCCAGCATGAACTACGTAGCAAGACCATCTCAGAAGAAAAAGAAAAACATAGTTGACTATTCTGCACTGTTTTCTGATTAAAAAACAAAGTGTTCTTGATGCATGAAGTCCAAGAGCTACCAGCACAAGGATAAAACTTCTTACCCTGAGAAAACGACCCACCCAGGAGCCTTTGGGTCGCTGGCCACGGCCTCCGCCTTGTTAGCACCATAATGGCTGGTGAGCAGCACGCAGAGCAGCAGCATGGGACAGGACGGTGCCACCCCAAGCAGCAGCACCAGGAAGCAGGAGAGGCTTCCGGTGCTAATGTCCATGCGTACAGCAATAAAAATAAAATGAGAAGGAGCCTCTTCGGAGGCCAGCAGCAGTCGACACACAAAGGTTTCATTAAGTTGGAGCCGCTAATGTGCCAACGCGACCCTGCTGTGCGCAGTCCTGGCAACGGGGTGGATGCCCAGAGGCTGAGCTGGGCACTGCCAAGGGACATTCCCTGGGGCTCTGGGTGGCAGCTGAGGCACTTCAGGCATGTTCTGGCAGACGCCCTGGGGGACAGTCCACGCACTGGGAAGGTCCCTGCTCACCACGTGGCCCCTTCATGTGCTCTGTGCCGTGGGGCAGAGGCGAGGGGTGCACATCCCAGCTATAAATCCATCCCATCATGAAGGGGTTTAACTCTCTTTCTGGTGTGGAGGAAATGGTAGGAGGATTGGGAACGGCAAACAGAAAGCAGGGACAGGTAGGAGTATGCTGTCCTTGTTGGGGACAACTATCACCAGTGGGCAGGCTGGCAGGGTTCAGCAAGTTGGACACCTCTGTGGGTCTGGCTATGGCACCAGCAAAGTGGGGACACTCCTACACCCCTGGCTTTTCCCAAAAATGTGCTGGTAGGGCTACAGGCCAAGGGGGTCTGGCAGGATACTGTAGTTCAGACACCAAGGCTGCGAAGTTAGGTTTTACAGGACATTGAGCCAGAAAGCTGCCCCGAGACCAAGGCCCAGGCTACCCAGGGTCAAGAAATTTCAAGAGCCCATCAGACCAAAAATTGAGCAAAAACTGTATCATGCAACCAGCTGGACCCAAATTCTGTCACTTGAGGTCATACGGGAAATCCAGGACAGGACCCAGCAGGAACCTGAGCCTCCTGCATGTCAGCCCAGCCCTCTTCCTGCACCTTGGCCTCTGCCACCACATGGAAAGTGATGGAAGTATCACAGAGCTGCAGGAGCAGCCTCCTCTGCTCCAGCACTGAGTGACAGGAACACTTCACACACACACACACACACACACACACATGTGCACACATTAGCACACATGTACACCTCATGGTGACATTCAGAATGGCCACTTCCTGGGCCACACAACTAGTGAGGGAGATAGGCTCTGATGCTTTGATTTCTATAGTCTAAACATGAGTTTCTTCCTAAGAAATGAATCCTTAACTAAGACACTAATCCTCAGCTAACACTAGTGCCCGACTGACCCACTGGTCCCCTGACAGACTAGTCTTTGGCTGACACACTAGGCCCTGACACATTAGTACCTCACTGACACACTGGTCTCTGACATACTAGGCCCTGACTGATACATTAGCACCTGACTAACCCACTGATCCCCAACACACTAGGCCCTGACTGACACACTATGCCCTGACACATTAGTACCTCACCGACACACTGGTCTCTGACACACTAGGCCCTGACTGACATATTAGTCCTGACTAACCCACTGGTCCCCAACACACTAGGCCCTGACTGACACACTAGGCTCTGACTGACACACTATGCCCTGACATATTAGTACCTCACC
>NW_004524689.1:3428486-3428733 GCF_000260255.1 Octodon degus
ACTAGGCCCTGACTGACATATTAGTCCTGACTAAACTACTGGTCCTTAACACACTAGGCCCTGACTGACACACTAGGCCCTGACTGACACACCAGGCCCTGACTGACACATCAGTACCTGACTAACCCACTGGTCCACAACACACTAGGCCATGACTGACACACTAGGCTCTGACTGACTCACCAGGCCCTGACTGACACATCAGTACCTGACTAACCTACTGGTTCCCAACACACTAGGCCCTGAC
>NW_004524689.1:3428996-3429666 GCF_000260255.1 Octodon degus
TGACTGACACACTAGGCTCTGACTGACTCACCAGGCCCTGACTGACACATCAGTACCTGACTAACCTACTGGTTCCCAACACACTAGGCCCTGACTGACATACTAGGCCCTGACTGACACACTAGGCTCTGACTGACTCACCAGGCCCTGACACATTAGTACCTCACTGACACACTGGTCTCTGACACACTAGGCCCTGACTGACACACCAGGCCCTGACTGACACATCAGTACCTAACTAACCCACTGGTCCCCAACACACTAGGTGTGGGGGGCGATAGAACGCTCCTGTTGTATTTTCCCTTATTTGGGCAAGAAGTGCTGCAGCACCAATCCCCGCTTGCCTCGGCATCTTCCTGTGGTCCTGGATCTTCACTACCAATCCACAACTAGTCCCAACCAACTGCTTCCACTATATGGCTATTTAGACCCTGTTCACTTCCTCAATAAACAAGACTTGATCAGAAAGCCTGTCTTGTCTCCGTCTCTCGTGTCTCTTGCCCTGTCTTTTTCATCCCCGTTCCTCCTCCAGGTCATTACCCACGTCTCGACTCGTGGGCCGAGTCAACTAGGAACTGACTGACACACCAGGCCCTGACTGACACATCAGTACCTAACTAACCCACTGGTCCCCAACACACTAGGCCCTGACTGACACACCAGGCCCTGA
>NW_004524689.1:3430001-3477939 GCF_000260255.1 Octodon degus
CAGGCCCTGACACATTAGGACCTCACTGACACATTGGTCCTCAACATACTATGCTCTGACTGACACACTAGGCCCTGACTGACACACTAGCCACTGACTGACCCACTAGGCCCTGACTGACATGGCAGGAGGATTGAGAATGGCAAAAAGAAAGCAGGGATGGGTAGGCCCTGGATGACACACTGGTCATCTAACTTTTCTGTCTCTGTGGAATTCCCTCTCAGGACGACTCAGAAAGGGATCACGCAGTGTGGCTTTCATATGCTGCAGCAGCCTGCATCATTTCATCCGAACTGTACCCTGTCAGTTCCTCGGTCCTCCAGGCTGAATCGTTCAGGGCAGCCCATGCTAAGTCCCTGTTCCTGCCCCCTGAAGAACTAGCACCACCCTGACCTGTCACAATGGAACTGCCTTTGTGTGGCACAGACACAAATCTGAAAGCAGACAAGGCCACTACAGGGCCTGGGCAGGAGCAGGAGAGCCCTGCTCTTGCCTTGGTCCCACTGGGGTGCCAGACAGGAGGGATCTAGGCAGAGGATCTAGACAGGGACCCTGGCCCCTGAGAAGCCCAGGCTTCGGAAGGGCAGCAGGAGGGTACAGGACTGGTTGTGCCTCGTTTCCTCCCAATGCAGAGCAGGAGTTTCTCCGGTCCCCTTCAGCCAATGCACACAGTGACTCAGGGCCCAGAAGCTTCCCTGGCCAAAGCCAGCACGGCTGCCACATCGTCCACACCAGAGGCCCCAGAGGCCACTCAGCCCTGTTCCACAACAGCCCACCAGGAAGGTCTTCAGGAGGGAGTCACTGTTAACCTGACCCTGGAGCCCAGGGACCCTTCTAACATCCCAGCGACCCACTCGTGCCTTGTGTTGGAGCTTCACAGGGTTGGCATCCCAGTTTCTATGGACATTAGGGGTCACCCTTCCAGTGGCCTGTACAGGGCTTTGTGTCCTGGGTCATGTGGCTTTGCAGAGCTCATGCCAGAACTTTGGGGCAGCCTATGGAGAGTGACAAGGGTCACTGCACCCTCCAGTAGAAGCCCAGAGGCTGAGCAAAGCTCACACGGGGCCACACTGAGGCAGAGGTAGGGCCACCAGGACTCCTCAGACCCAGGACAGAGCAAATCTAGAAGCCATGCAACATGGGAGGACGGGCTTTACAGCCCTGCAGGGCACAAAACTGCCTCAGCCACTGCTTCTTACCCATCATGCTCTGGGCCTAGGGACACAGGAAGTACCCCAGGAAGACACAGCCAATGTTTCCTCAGTGCCAATGAATGTGACACTGATAGGCTGGCTTGGGGGAGCCAGCCACGGCCTCCTACCTGGCACCGTCAGTCAGGCTGGGCTGGCTTTTGCCTTGAGTCCTCACTGGAATTCAGCGTGCGCCCAGCTTGAAGGGCAGGCTGGTCCCCAAGGACACTCCTGGCCAAGAGGGCCAAGGAGAGACCCAGTTCCCCTTCCATAAGCTAAGAACCATTCCCCCTGATGGCCCACGTGGAGTCCAGAGACGCGGCCTTCACTTTCCACTGCACCCGACAGGTGCCCGTGGCCAGGTGTTATGTGACAACACCCCCTCGAGATATAACCTCCAAGGTGATGGTGGGCTTTTGGGGGACATGGAGAGCAACAAGACAGAGGAGAACAGCTTGCCTGGTTCATGCACCGGCCCTGGTCCCCCTCCGCCTGTCTTGGGGTCCCCTCGCCACACGCTGGTCCCAGGAGTGTACCTGGGTGGCAGCACTATGCTGAGCCCAAGGATGTAGAGAGGGTAGAGTGGCGGTGGGTGGGCTTCCTCTACACACAAAATAAAGGACCCAGCAGCCCACCCAGCCGGCTGGGGCGGCCACCAACACCCACAGGAAGTGGGTGTGTACCAGCATGGAGTGTGGTGCTGAGCAGCTCTGTCCTGTCACCCCAGTGCCACCCTGAAGCCCATGTCTGTGTCCCCCAGCGCCCCTGCGTGTTGCCCTGAGCAGCGCCCACCTGGCCTATGGGCCCCAAGGGCCAAGCAGAGGAAAGGGGTGGGGTTGCCCCCCTGCAGCGCCCTCCAACCTGCCCCGGGCTTTCCAGGCCAGGCTGCTCCCCAAAACAAACTGTTCCCAGGGGCACCTGTGTCCAAATGCGCATTGATTTCTTTCTCTGTTTTCCCAGCTTCCTGTCACAACAGGTCCTTGTAGGTAACAATCAGAACTCACTCTGCACCAACCCACCTCATAAAAGTCGCCTGCCGCAGGACAGCAGCCGAGGGGCGAAGAGGGGCCTCCACCCTCACCCCTTGCCCTGCGACATTGGATGGGTGACAGGAACCTGTGCCACGCTCAGCCTTCCTGCTCAGCACCAGGGATGTGGAGAACGTGTTTAGGGCAGCCTGCTGACGGCCAGGGTGACTCAGCGTCCGTCACCTCTGGACGAGGACTCTGGGGTAGCCCTCCAACTCATGGCCCGGGAGGTCTCTACAGTCAAGGCTCCCAGGAGGGGAGACTCCAGGAGGAGCTTGTACTCTGGACAGCCAGGCGCCAGCAGGCCTGTCTCCTTCGCCCCTCCCCAGTGGAACTGGTCCCTTGCCAACCACCCCAGCATCGACCACCTGGTGGGTGCCTGTGCCCAGCCCTGGATGAGGGCACAGCTGGTGGCACGGCTCTCTGTGGAGGCAGCAGTCTCTGTCTTTGCTGTCCCTCCAAACCCCCCAATGGACAAGGCCCACCACATCATGATGGCCATTAGCGTCACCTCCAGCCCCCTGACTGCATGGGTTTGGGTTTTGTGCTGTTTTGCAGTATAGAGACTGAGCCCAGGGCCTTTGCATTGAGCTATGTTCCCAGTTGGTTTGTATTTTTATTTATCTATTTATTTATTTATTTAGAGACAGGTTCTGGCTTAGTGGCTAAGTCAACCAGGCTAGATGCAAACTTGTGATCCTCCTGCCCCAGCCTCTGAGGGCCCTGGGATGACCGCCTCCAAAGATTGGTGGTCTGAAGGTCCGGGCACCTCGAACTGCTAGGCAGAGCCTAGTCACTGAGTGATGGCCAGAGAAGGGGTGGCTGTGAGTACAGTGACCCCCAGGACCCGTGAAAGCCAGCAGAGCTGGCCAGGCTTCAGGATGCCACCCTCCCCATGCCTGGCAGGCCAGCATCCTGCCCTCCTGCAGCCTGAGCCACAAATTCAAAAGGAAACCTAAGACCAGGGTGGATGCCCTCCCCTGTCCAGGAGGTAAGGTCAGGTACGGGTCCTTCCCTGCCCCAGCTCCTCACTACTGGTGTTTCCTGGGTGACTGGCTCCTGAGGGACCCACGCTGAAACCCATGGTCTCCTAACAGTGCAGCCTCTCTCAAGGGAGCTTCCAGAAGGGACAGAGACATAGGCAAGCCAAGAATGCAGGAATGCAGGGTGTCTCTCTCTCTCTCTCTCTCTCTCTCTCTCTCTCTCTCTCTCTCTCTCTCACACATACACACACACACACCATGGCACTTAACCACTCCTCCTTCACTATTACAAATTTCACATTTTAAAAGAAAATCCCATTTTATCCTTAACAGGAAAAAAGGTAGAGATCAACTAACTGAATTAGTCAGCAAGAGCAAAACCAAATACAAGTGTTTGGTTAAAGTCTTGACCCAAACTATGCCTCACCCGGGTAAGCCTGGGGAGTAGCTCACAAACTCGGCAAGGAGGAGTGGGGCGGGAACTGCCCCCGAGGGTCTCCCTGCTGTCCCCACCACAGTGAGGACCTCCCTCTCTGGGGTGATCTCCCATGAACACCACGCCTGGGCCGGCCTCTGCACTGACTCCCGGTGCCCCTCCCACCCCAGCCTGCGGGCTCTGGGCGCTGTCACCTCTGCACCCAGCAGACACTTGGTTGCCACAACAGCAGCCCAGGTACTCACGGAGGAAGCTGCTGAAAAGGTGCACGATTTATGCTGAAGCTTAGTGAGAAGCAAAAATCTAATCATCCATATTTCTAAAGAGGAAAAAATTGCTTCAAGCAGAACACAGCAGGAGCAGATGGTACTCCTGTAGCAGAAGATGCCCACAAAAGCCACGGTCATTGGACCTCAGGACCTCGGGGTGGCACCAGCCATTGTCAGAGCACCTCTGCCCAAGGCTGTGCCTGTGGTCACTGCTATTCTAGAGGTCCTCAACCAACAGTATTACCACCTCCAGAAACATCAGCTCACCTGAGGTGAGCTTCTGGGACCTCCTTGCTTGGACCATGTTAGATAACTTCTGTCAGCTTTAATGCCACATCTGCCAAAGGGGACTCAAAGCCACCGCATTGGTTCTGTTCCGCCAAAAGCTAGGGAGGGCTAGCTGAAGTTGCCTAAAGGCAGACTCTGCTTCTTGCAAGGTCTCCTCAAAAGAGAAGAGCAAATGCGGGTGACCATGACCTGGTCCACGGCGTGCTGCCTCCAGCCCCAGGAACACTGCCTTTCTGTTCCCGGGAGCTCAGAGGGAGTTGGGACCTTCAGAGAGGCAATGGAACTTCCTGGAAGACATCAGAACTTTTAGGAAAGCCCTGGAACTTTGGGAAAGCTCTGAAACTTTGGAAAGTTCTAGAACTTTTTAGAAGGCATGGGCCTGGCCACTCACCCCTCCACATTCACCTCCATGGTAGGACGTACTTCCTGCATTGTGGGGAACGACACAGACTGCTTCAAACCTCAGGGGCGTCTAAGGACACCTGGGGATGTGACCCTGCTTGTCTAGCACAGGGGCACAGTGGGACAGTTCTGTAACCATGACTGAGCACAGGTAAACACATACGCATGGTTAGAGCACTTGTAAGTATGTAAATATGAGATGATAAGCTGCATAATTATATAGTAAAGATGAGGGCAGCTCTTGCCCCAGCTCGTTCTGCTCCTGAGCTCCACTGGGCTCCACGCTGCCTGCTGCTGTTGCTGACGTCTTCCACACATGCGTTCTTAAGCCCTCAGATCTCACCCTGGAAAATCCCCCATGGGCCACCTTAGTGGGCTGAGATGCGTGAAGAGGCGGCCCAACACCGTGGCTGGTACAAGAGTCAGACTCCACACCTGGTGAGTCAAGCTGTGCACAGGAAGATGAGGACTTGGAAGGTCCACATGTGTCAGTATCTGGGAGAGACAGAGAGGCTGGGCAGGAGGCCAGGTGGGTGGGGAATGGGACCAGCTGGTGCTGCATGACAAGCCACCCAAGCCCCGTGGCTGATGGCAACAGGCATCCCTCAGGGAGACTGCAGCCCACACCTGGGCCAGCGGGGGTGGGGGCAGTGCTTAGGGCTGGGAGGGATACGGTGGCTTCCCTGGGCCTCATGTGCCTGCCATCAGCAGGCGATGGGGACACCTGAGCCTCCTCCATGCAGCCCCTCCTTCTCTATGGGTTCTTGTGACCTTGTCCCCAATAGCCCCAGGGTCTGCAGCAGCCAAGTGGGCACTGCTCAGGGGGGCCCAAGTCGCACATGTCAGGTTCTAGTGACCAAAGCCAGCCAAGTCCAAGGGTGGGGACACAAGTTTCTCCACCCTGACGGAAGGTGCTAGGGAAGCCCTCTGCCATGCCTGTGACCTGTTGTTATGGGGGACATCTTCATCTTAGCCAGATGCCTGGCAAGCTCTCTAGGTGACAGAGGGTGAGAAGAGTCAGCCACATGAAAAAGTTCCAGGTGAGGAAGAGGAAGGGTCGAGACGTGGAGATCGAGTGAAAGGGAGGCCAGCACACAGGGTGAAGGGTGGTCACCAGGCTCACAGGGGATTCACGCATCAGCACAAGGCCCAGCAGGACCAGGCAGAGTGGCACCTGACCCCATGTCACCTGACAACATCCAGGTATAGACAATAAATGAAGAAGCCCTTCGTGACCACGAGGAGACAAGAGCTATGAGGAGCGGTGTCGAGGGAGGGGGCCAGGGAGGCCTCTCAGGAATCTAAGTTCACTCCTGCCTGAAGCCTGGAGCAAGCCCGGGGCCCAGGATAAGTCAGAGTCAGGTTCAGGGGCCACGGCCACATCCCCGAGGGTGATGGCAGGTGCAGCCGAGAGGCTTAGCACTGAGCACTGTCTTTGCTGATGCGGTCCATGGCGTGACCTGGGATAGTCCAGGTGGAGAGAGCAGGCCAGCACTCTAGCCAGGCCAGGCAGGCAGGCAGCTGATTTGCTGGGGGTGGGGAATGGAAAACAGCTTCCTGGATGGCACCTGCCTGCACTGTGTGGCTCCAAGCTCCAAGTCTTGCCCCCGAGGACCCCAAATGGCTTCAAGGGTCTCATGAAGGCTCCAGCTCCCCTGCTATTAAAAGCCCTACACTCAGTTTGGTGCAGAATGTCCTGAGGCCCTGGCCCCTGTTTGAGAGAGGAAGGAGGATGTTATTTGTACAGGGTGCCCCAGCTCTCCTGCAGAGAAACAATGCAACAGTGAGCAATCACGGGTGTCCTACAGGCCAAGAAAGATTCCTCTGAGACAAAGCTTAGTTCAGTCTGCAAGAGGCCCAGAGGGGCTGCCTCTCCCCTGAGAGCAGCCAGCCACTAAGGCAACCGGGAGAAGAAAAGGCCACCAAGCCAAGAGCTCTCTGGCAGTTAGGGCAGGAGCTATGTCAAGGTGACAGCTTTTCTTGGGGAAAGGGCAAGGACAGTGGCCGGACATGACATGCTTCACTCATCTAAACCTCTTGCTGTGTGGCCATTTGCTCTCAGAGCGTGTGTGCTTCTGACCCGTGGTTTCATTATTTACACGCGTTTCTTCCCAGCCAGTCCCCGCATTAGTGCACAGCTACTAACAGGCCAAAGTCTTGCAAAGGAATTCACCTTTACAGCCTCAAGTCACAGATCAATTCCTGATGGTTGACAGCAGGTGACGGACAAGAGGCCGGGGTGGCCCCTGCACGCAGCCTGGGGTCCCCTGCTGGCCACAGGTGGCCACCTGAGGTTCTCTACAGGACCAATGTACCATCCTGTGGATGGCTGCGCTCCCTCGATTCACACAGCGCCTCCCCGCCCAAGGCCTTGATTTTCTGGTGACACGGATATTGAAGACCTGCAGGGCTGTGGAGCCCCCAAACCCTTTCTGTGTTACCTTCCTAGAGCTGTCATGACAAATGGCTGCAAACTCAGTGGCTTAAACAACAGAACTTTGTTTCTGGAGACCATTTGTCCCAGACTGAGGGGTGCAGGGCTGGGTCCCTCTGGAGGCTCTGAGAAAGCGCCGAAGCAGTTTCTCTCCAGCCGCATCTGCCCCGCGCATCAGATCACCTAGGATTCTTTTGTTCCTGAATTCAGACAGAAAGCATGAATTGGCCAAGCGCAACTCCCTCATGTTAGGGGCTCCAAGCTTCGGGCTCCAACGGTTGGCACCCTGAGTGTCACAGCTGTAAGCTTTGAGTGCCAACACCTCTTAGCTCTTTGTGTCGCAGCTTCGGATGGCTCCTGGCCTCAGCAACCCAGACTCATAGCCGCTAGTTCCGTGAGGGCGTCATGGGAAGGCCCAGCCTGGCCAAGGGTGGCACCAACCAATGGGCCCAGAGTCTGAATAACATAAAAAGAGAAGGAAGGCTCGCTGCTCCCTGCCTGCCCTGGCCCGGGCTGTTTCCACTGCTCTGCCTCTTTCCCAGGCTGCCCTGCCTTCGCACCAGCCAACAAATGGACCAAAATCTCCACAAACTTTTTTTGAGCGAGAATAAACTTTTCCTCTTTTAACTTGTGGGCACTGGGTATTTTGTCCCAGCAAAGAGAAAATAACTAAGGCAGTCACATTCTGGGGTTCTGAGTAGGCACACATTAGGGGGAACCCTAATCAACACCTGCAGAAGGGGGATGGGACGACTCTTCCTCCGTCACTGATACTCCAACTTGCAGGCAGCTTCCAAAACTCCATTAACAGTTTCGGCAAGACCAGGGAATCATGGGAACACAGGCAGCTGGTCCAGGCTGGCACCTGGGCATGGAGAGAGCTGTCTGGGCTCACGAGGGCTCCTGAGCCCAGCTCAGATGTGGTCACCAGCAGATCGCCCTGCTAAGATTTCCACTGCAGGTGGGGCTCTGGCCCCTTCCTGGGCAGGAGGGGTGCCCACGTTCTGCCTCTGCCCAGCTACTTAGAGAACCATGCAGTCCCCCTGCACTGAGGCCACAGCAGACACAAGCCACCTACTCCCGCCCCCTGGGTCACTGGGTCAGAGCTCAGCACCTCCGCCAGTTACTGGGAAGGAAAGCACTATTAGGAACACATAATGACTGCTTTCCCAGCCTCTTGTACCCTAGAATAACAATTTTTTTAAAGTGCCTTAATTTATTTCTAAATGGAGACAAACAGCATTAAATCACATCAGATGTGAGAAAGCAAAGCAGCTCCTTTGGCTTTCATTTCACTCCATTTAGCTAAACACAGCTTTTCGCAGGGCGGGAGGAGGGCGGAAATAAAATACTACACCGGAAGCGCCCTTGATGGGGAAGATAAGGCTCCTTTGAAAGCTGGCCCCGCTCAGTGCAGGGAGAAAGCTGCTCGCCCAGCTTATCGGGCTCCCCGCAGAGGGAGGCAGGGAGAGGGGGTGCTTCCTGAGGCTGCTTTCTCATGTAAATCACCTGAGAGAACGACAGAGCTAGTCCACTCCAAGCATCCTGGGGGACATTGGGGTCCACCAGGAGGGGACAGGACCATCTTTTGCAGCCCTGAGCACACCAGGCTGGGGTCCTGTGCCCTGAGCAGAGCCCCTACCCAATGTCTCTTCCAGTACAAAGGCAAAAGGATGCCGAGCCTCACTCGCAGGCCCCGCCCCAGCACAAGAGCAGAGAGCATGGTACCCAGAGCCAGGTCCTGCCCTGTGAGGATGCCACGGCTAGGTGGGAGACCAGCAAGAGGACAGGTGGAAGCTCAGGCCTGGGAAGAAACTGAGGGCTGGGGTCAGGGCCAGGGCAGCCTCAGGAGCCTCCACCCTGACACGTGCCCTCCCACCCTAGCAGCCCAGCACCCACTCTGGTGGTGCCCTCGGCCCCCCAGCATCCAGGCTACTCTCCCCTTCCCTGCTCCACCCGCCGTCAGCTGCCTAGAGAAGTTCACATCCAAACCTCACTGCTCCTCCATTATGCTTCAATGCCACCCATGGTCACTACCCGGGGCGACCTGGAAGGCCAGTTCTGGGGACACAGACCATGCCTGTCGCAGGAGGAACCCCGCCCTCCAGTCCTGGCCAGATGCAGGGTCCAGCTAAGGTGGTACTTGGGCTAGGCCACTGCTCCCTTGTGGCTTAGGGGCTCTCTCATCAGCTCAAATGACACCCTTGTGTCCTCCTACCTCACTGTCCTCAGCCTGCCCTGGAGCAGCACAGCTCCCTGCCCCCCAGGCCCGGGCACAGGCTCCCTTGGTGCCACAGCTCCCTGCTCCTCATCAGGACAGTAACAACGCTCCCACACAGCCATCACAGTGCCACGCTGTCCTGCAGGGCAAGTCCAAGTGACAGAGTGAGTGGCACTTTATCACAACACACACAGGAGTCTGTCATGGGCACCAGCCTCAGTCACCAAGAGGCTGAGGCCCCGCATGGCTGCTCCTGGGCCCGAGGGTCCCCCTCTCCACCTGGCCATGAGCCCCACAGGGCCTGCTGGCTCCAGCTCGGCACCAGAAGGGCAGGCGGTGCCGGTGAACTCCCACTCCCCTAACAGCAGGCTGGGCAGCACCCTGAGTGGACTTTGGAGCCTCACAAACCCCTCCCAAGAAGGACCTCTAGTGAGGGCTGGAGAATTCGACCTGCAAGATCTGACCGACTCCCGTGCATGGCCTCTCCCTGCAATGCAAGGGCCAGCCAGCCAGTGTCCCCTTCAGGGCAGTGCCCTGATGTGGGGAGCCCACAGCCACCACTGACTGTCTCCCAAGAGAGGAGAGTTGGTCCCTGTGCACATCCACAGGGACGTGAGCTCCCCAGCTAACACTGCCTGGGCTCTGGCTACCTCCGCCTGCCCCCAGCACCCCTGCCCCACCTTGTCCCATCTGGGCTCTTGGCTCCTCCTCCTCCTCCTCGGGAGGCCGGGCTCCTGGCCCGCGGCAGCAGGAGACACTGGGGAGTGCCGCCAGAGGGGCACAGCAAGTGCACATTTCATTGAATACCTTATTAAAGACAAATGCAAAGTGACTCTGCTGTCAAACACTGTAGCAAATAATATATTCCGTCTGTGCAAATCCAGTAAGAAAAATATAATTTTATTACTTAGGATGATTTATAAAATACACTTTGCTAAAAACAAATCAAAACAAAGTCACAGATGGTGACGACCTCCATGTGTTATAGAGGGACGAAGTGGTTCTCCTGCAGGGCCACCCCGGCCACTGCCCTTGCCCCTCACCTGCCAGGGCTCACACTCAGGCCTAGGGACAGGCCTGTGAATGTGGTCAGTACAGGCTGCAGCTCAGCTGGACATGGGCATCACGGGAACAACTGTGGCACCCTCCCCCGCCAGCCGGGTTCGGGCCTGGGCAACACGGTGCCCACGCTCACTGGTAGGTGACCTTCACACAGAAGGTCTCCTCGTTCTTGTCTTCATGGTCATTGATGTAGATCAGGACCTCCTCCTGCCCCGGCCTCCCGCCTGGCGCGAACCGCAGACCAAGGGTGTAAGTCTCGCCGCCGCCGACCTGGAGGGATGCAGAGCCCAGTAACGCCCACCTGCGTGGCCCGCTCCTCGCTGGCCACCCCCAGAAATGTGGCACGGGGTGCACATGCTCACAGTGACCGACGGTCCTCAGGAAGCCCAGGGCTGCCTGAGGTCCAGTGCCCAGTATCAGCCCAGACCCACCAGAGGCAGCTCCTGCCCAGAGCTCAGGGAAAAGCTGCATCGGCTTCCACACTGGACTTGCAGGCCATGTCTGAGCCCCGGGAAGGGCAGAGGCTCTAGGACGGGGGGCTTGAGCACCCAGAGCCCTTGGCATGGCCCAGCGCACACCTGGAAGGCATCCTCCCTGAACTGTAGCAGGTCCGGGCGGTCACTGTGCAGGTGGAAGGTCCTCCGGGCGGGGTAGGGGTTGGTGTAGGTGATCCGCTTGTTGGCGCCCTTGCCTTCCCCAACTGCCACGGTGATCTCGAAGGCCTGGAGATGAGGGCAGGAGAGCTGAGGCCAGTCTAGGTGCACAGGGGCCCTTGGGCTGTCCAGGGGAGACAGAACACCTCCTTAGAGCTGCCACCCACCCCAGCCACACATAGAGCCCTGATCAGGACAGTGTGCGTCACAGAACTGGGTAACACATGGCGACTCCATCATCAGTCCCACAGCAACAACCCCCGGTGTCCTCGACCTTCACATACCCCTTACAGACCTTAGAAATGAGCGGCTGGCGGCAGGAGAGGCACAGCAGCCAGCAGGCCACCAGCTGGTGGAAGTCCACGTCAACCAGGTTGAGGTGCACAAAGCGGCTGCCGGCCCTGTGGGGCCGCACCCCCACATGTAGGTCCTGAACCCCATGAGGGGGCAGCAGGAAGTCACCTGCAGGGTCCATCTTCAAGGGCAAGAGAGCAGTCAGCACACACCTCCACTGCACAGCAGCCCCCCTGCACCCATGCCCCGCGCCCTGCAGAAGCCATGGGTTCAGCTCCTCCGCCTGCTTGCTGGGGCCCAGACCTGAGGCTTCCCCTCCCTTGCCCACCATGTCCTTGTTCCCAAGTCCCTCTGAAGAGCAGTTGCCAGAATGAACCCAGCAGCACATCCCACCCGCCTCACAAGCCAGCCGAGGGCCAAGGCCCTGAAGTTGTACCTTGAGCTCCTGGGGGTGGGAGGTGAAGGCCCTCACTTTCCTAACCATCTGTGTCCCCCGGAGCACGAGGGACAGGCGCGTCACCTGGCCCGCAACACAGGAGACATCCACCCGCTGCAAGGAGTGGAGGCAGACCTGCCAGGTCTGCACGGGCACTGCCAGCCAGGGGTCCCTGTGCAGAGAGTGAGTATCCATGCCCGCCTCAGCCACAGCACCACCCCAGATGCTCTGGGCCGCTGAGGATACTATTCTGGTAAGGCTGCCCCAGGCCCATTCAGTGACACCGCAGGAGGCATGGTAGGGGTCAGGGAGCACAGCCCTCCCTCCTGAACACTGCCTCCCATCCTCAGAAGCTAGGTGGCAAATCTCCAGGCCCCAGTTTTAAAGGCCTCAGAGGGCTGGGAAATAGGGGCTCCAAGGAAAAAGTGAAAGGGCTGCGCTGGGGAGTGGGGGACGGGGAGAAAGAATTCCAGGGCCACCGGGAGCATCACCCTGGGCAGGGGCACAGGAGCAGCTGCAGATTCTCCAGGAGCTCCAGGCTCAGGGGACAGCTGAAGTCCTCTGGGCTCTGGCTGGGCACACGCCACCTTGACCCCTCCACTAGAAGGCGTGCAGTGAGTCCCAAGGCCCTGTGGTCACCCGTGTCACCCTGGAGTGGAGCTGGAGATCTGCTTTCCAGGCTGTGGTGGCCACAGACTTTCAGAGAGCCACAGGCTCAGGCTCCAGAGAGAAGGCATGGTCACCTGCCCTGTGATGGGGCAGAACAGGACAGGGCAGACCCCTCCACCTGCCCCTCCCGCCTCTCCCTCACATCTGCCCGCTCCGCTGAGTTCTGTGTACTTACACATAAATGATGACAAAGAAGTCTTTGATCTCTGGGCTGGGACCGCTGGCCACCTTCAGAAACACATCCCGGGGCTCCCCGGGGCCCTGCACACAGACACGGAGTGCTGGTGCCAGTGCCGCCTCTCACGGGGTCTGGCCGCGTCCGGGCCCAGGTCCCTACAGCCCAGGCAGTAGGCCCCCCACCAGTGTACCCGCGCCTGCACCGGCAGCGTGCCCTCTTTTGTTCATGGGAGAGAACACCATCGGCTTCTTGCTTTTACATCGATTTCAATAACCACATTCTACAGATTCTATCTGGCTTCCTGAGCAGTCGTAACACAATTATTGCCGTTACCCTCAGCCCAACGGCAGTTACTAAGTGCCTTAGTTGCCAACTGCTTCCTGCCTTTCACACTGCAGAGCAGGGAGCTGTTCTGCTGGCGGAGAAAGCCAGGCACTCCGGGCGCGCCCACCACAGTGCCCCCCGCCCGGCACCGGCGAAGTCGGAGCAGCGAGGGCCGCCGGAGGACCTGCCCAGGCAGTCGGGACGTACCACGTGCTGGGCCTCACAGACGACATTCGGGTCGCTGCACCGCACATGCACTGGCGGCTCCTGCCCAGGTCTTCCCACGGGGGCACCTGGAACAGGGAGCGGGGACCATGCCACCACCCCACCCAGCACGGCACACACAGGGACGGCACCCAGTGGGGGAGGACAAGGGAACAGAAGTGGCATCAAGTGCACAGATGTCTCCTCACTGTAGGGCAGAGCTGCGAAGCGCGCAGCCGCCTGGGGAAGCTGCAGCCCCCACACGAGCCTCGTGCTTGACTGACTTTAGGACAGGGACAGCCACCAGATGTGCACCCTGCCACCTCTGCGGTGTCAAGAGGCACCCATGCCAAACTATGAAGGCAGGTGGCAGGGGCCACGGCCCGCTTGGCGGGGTGGCAGCTTCGTTCCGCTTCTCGCCTCTCTGGAGAGACAGACACTATCCCACTGGGCCAAGCCCCGCAAGGCCGGCCACGGGGAGCAGGGTACCTGCCTGGAAGTGTGTGCCAGGGCGGCAGGCGGATGGCCTTCTTCAGGAAGGTGAGCTCCGGGTGATAGAAGCGGAAGACCTGGTCCACCACGTGCGGCTGGGGCTCCACCGTCAGGCAGAGAACAGCCAGGGGCTTGCCGCCACCTGCTCGGAACAGGACCTACAGGACAGAGCCGCTCCGGCATCAGGACAGCATGCGGGCTGGGGGCTTCTCTCCCCCCATGCTACCTAAGCTGGTAGGGAAAATGTTTCTCCCAAAACTTCCAGAGATCGGGAGGGGTGGCCAGGGCTCCCTGGGCAAGCACCGAGCGAAGCTCTGGCCAAGCACAAGTGAAATAATGTGAGGCCCCTGGCGATGGGCTGCCGGGCGCAGGCCGCCCTCACCTGGACTCCGCCGAGGATGCTCAGGACGGGAGTGGCCTGCTGGACGGGAGAAGGCCGCCAGCAAGGCCCTGAGCTCTGCCAAGATCCCTCCTCTAGACACAGAGACAGCGGGTGCGGTCAGGACAGACTAGGAAATGCTCCCGGAGCCACGCAGAGGGCACCTGCTCACAGCGTGGCCCAGAGCAATCGGATGCACCCCGCCCTTCTTCACCTTGGCATGTTTGGTGGGCACAGCGCTAGCCTTCCAAGGCGCTCCAGCATCCCCGCTCTTCTCAGCACTCGGCTCTGCAGAGCCCTGCAAGACACCAGTTAGCACAAGCTGTCACAAGGTACAGGCAGCAGAGACCCTGCCCGGGCACCCAGGTGCAGCGCTTCTGAGCATCACACCTGTCCTCCCACATGCCAGCTCCTGGGCAGCTGTCTCCCTGTCACCCATGCAGCAGGAACCAGAGTCTGTGGGGGCCACATGCTAGGGATGGATCCAGCATGGTTCCACTCTGTCTGCTGTCCGGCTCTGTCCTGTGGTCCAGCCACGCAGCCAGCCAGAGCCACAGGGCTGTGGGACCTCAGGAGCTCAGCCTGAGTGCGGCCACCGGAACCGGCCCTCCTGTGTGCGCCAGGCCTAGGTGCCCAGCACCCCAGGCTGACCGCAAATGAAGACTGAGGGTCACACACCAGATGTCTCACCCTAGCTCTTCCCAGGTTCACAAAAGGAGGAGTCACTGCTGCACCCGTGCCCACAGCTGGGGGGATAGAGGGATCAGGGCTGTGATGCGCAGGGGCTGAGAGCACACTGGTGACAAGGGGGACATGTGAGACCGAGGAGGGGGCCAGAGGTTCCCGACAGTGCCCAGGCTCAGCACCTGTGCAGGAGCAAGCGGGCCCGTGGAGAAGCTCTGGTACTTGAAGGGTATGTGGGTGGTCTCCCGGGGACGCAGGTAAAGCTGGGGGGCCAGATCACCACGCAGGTGGAACATGTCCTCCTCGAGCGGAGTGTGCAGGCCGGCAGTGTCTTTGAAGAACCTCCACTCTCGACTGTCCACGATGAGGCTGTGGAAGGAAAGCATGGTGAGGAGCCAGCCAGCCCACCCCAGAGCAGACAGCACCAGGCGGGGGCGGGGCGCTGTCGGGCAGAGCAGCACACCTGAGCTCGGGGTTGTCGATCTCTATAGACACCGTGTGCTGCGTGTTGTGGGGGTTCTTCAGGGTGAACTCAAAGAACTCAGCTGTGCCCAGCGAGGCGTAGAGTGTGTGCTGTGTGGTGATGGCCAGCCTCAGCACGCTGGCGATGCTCTCTGCCTTGGTGCGCTCCCTGTAGGCGTCAATGACCTGCAGGTCCCGGGAGTGCTGCATGCGTGTGCTCTGCTGGGCCTACAGACACCAGGCCCCTCCCTGAGCACCCTGGCGAGCCTTATGGAAAGCCAGCACCACCACCCTGCCTGGCTGCGTGGCTGGGGTTTGGGCCACCCACCTCCAGGGCTACAGTTGGCACAGCGGTAGGGAAGGCGGCTGCCTCTCCTCCCACCTGGAGGCCCACACGGCACCCAGCCCGATGTGCATGCAGATGGGGGTCTCCCCACACACTCTCAGGACCCCCTCTCAGCAGGCTCACTGCTGTGTTCTGCTGGGCCTGGGCTCCCCCACTTGGGCAGTGGTGCTGGGTCACACATGGGACAGCCTTGATATAAGGCTCTCTGTCAACACCCTGCATCACCTTCCTTCTAAAACCCCCAGCTAGGGGCCAGCCAAATAGCTCAGCGGATTAAAGCACCTGCAAGCAGGCACAGGGATCAGGAGTTCGATCCTCGGGAGTGCTGTGCTGGCCCCGCCCCCAGGGTGCACTGAGACAGCAATTGAGACTGGGCGTGGTGGCACAAGCCTATAATCCCAGCTCTTGGGAGGCTGTGAACAGGCAGATCACTATGAGTCCTATCTAGTAGTGAGACCCTGAACACCTTGTAGACCCTTCCCTAAAATTTAAAAAAAAAAAAAAAAAAATTTTTAATCCCCCAGCCAAAAACATTCTCCTCTCATTATTTTTTTTTCCTTCTAGTTCTGTGGTTGGAACCTAGGGCCTCTACACTGAGCGACGTTCCCAGCCCTTTATTTTTTATTTTGAGACAAAATCTCATCAAGTTGCTAAATTGCCCAAGCTGGGCTCAAACTTGTGATCCTCCTGCCTCAGCCTCCCAAAGGGCTGGGAATTATAAGCATGTGCCACTACACCTAACTTTCTTTGGCTGCAGACTATGAAAGCGTCTATTCAGATTTCAGCCAAATGGAGGGAGCCTGCTGGTCAGAGCGATTACAGGACAGCCTGAGACGCTGGGGCTCAGTGTGGGGCCTCAGAACCCCGCAGCTTCAGCCAGGCACAACCAGCTTCTCCTGGAGCTCAGGACTTCATCGTGGGGCTCACATCCCGCCGTCTCCTCTCCTGGCACCAGGACTGGGTGGAGGACAAGGGACAGCTCTCGAGGACCTGGTCTCCAGAGGCCTGGGCAAGGCAGAGCCCTCACCAGCACCGCAGTCCTGCGGCCCACAGGCTCCGCTCCCGACTCCTGCAGGCGCACGGACCTCATCCTCTCCAGCTTGCGCCTGCGCACAGCGTCCACCTCGCAGGCACTGCCCCGGGGTCCCCGGCTGCCCGGCGCAGGGGTCAGCAGCATGGCGGCCAGCTCGCTGTCCACGTCGGCCAGCCTCTGTGCCTGGACCACATTCCTCCCTGCTGAGAGGGTCAGAGGAGGGGCTGGGTTGGGGTGGCACCCACACCCTGCTTGTGGACCAGCTCCCAGGGCCCCCTCTCAAGGACACCAGCCCCACTTCTCCCGGCAGTTCTGCTCCGGGTGACCCCAAGAGCCGAGGAAGGTGGTGACAGGAGTCTGAGCTCCATGGCACCACCATGCCCTGCCAGCCCCTCATTTGTCCCCTCCACCCACACAGCGGGGCTGTAAGGACTGTGTTCAGTGACAACACCTCACCTGGAGGTGACAGTCAGCCAGGCCAGGCAGTGACAGCACCCCAGCCTTGCCCCTGGGTCCCCCCACCAACTCTGGCATCACCACCAGTTTCCTGTGGGAAACCACGACCCCTGGCCGGGCCAGCTCCACTTCCAGTCAGCAGGGGAGGCCTCCCCTCTGCCTCCACCACAAGGACACAAGTGCCACCTCCAGGATCCAGCCACAACTCCACTTTTAGGCCACTAAATTGCTTTTTTGATGCCAGGAGCTGGTTTAGAGGTCTTTAGTCACTTCCCAAGAAGAGCATTTTGTAGTGTTGGGAAGCAGGTTTGAGACACCCATGCCTCAGCTCCACACAGGGCCTGGGGGCTCAGGATGAGCACAAGTATCCACAGCGTCACCCCCACAAATGCCTCTCCTGGGTCCCCACGCCCACAGAGAAGCAGTAGGCACTGGGCCTTCCTAACACTGCAGAATGTCCACTCCCCAGAGCCTGTGCACCCTGCTCTCTGGAGAATACCTCCAGCTTGCTTCTCCAAGGGGCTCCAGGCCGCTCCTCCTCTCAGCGGGTCTTTGGCAGGCCAGCTCCTGGTCACTGAGCCCCAACCTGCAACCCCAGACCACACCTTTCTGCCCTTGGGGACCCAGGTTCTGGTCCATGCCCACCCCTTCCCCACACTACTCTAGGTCACCTTAACTCCCTCTACCCACTTTTATTTGACACCAGGAGGAGGCTGCGGCCCAGAACACACTAGCTCACCTGGGTCACAAGTGGCTTGCAGCACCGGCCGAGCATGCAAACCCCATTCCCAGAGTTCCCAGGACCAGAAGTGTGGGTCCTGGAGGCCCTGCCCTCTCCGGCAGGCTGGGGCAAGGATCCCAAGGCCAGTGGGTCCAAGGCCCAGCCAAGAGACAACATAGGGTAGGCAGCCTGGGCGCACACCAGCAAGGTGACCCTTGAGGGAAACCCTACTCGAAGGGCACTTCCTGGCTCAATGCAGATGATGCAAGCTTGTGTGTCCTGAGGTGGGAAGAGCTTTCTCCCAGTCAGGCCCTCCTTCCCAGACCCAGGTTTTCCCTCCCGGAGCCCGGGAACTGGTTAGGACACCAACAGAGCTTCAAAGTCACATCTGACAATCGGTCCACATCCACCCTGGCCTCTCCCTTGCTCCCCTTCCTCATGGTAGCCGAAGGGAACACCAGGTCACCAACAGGACTATGACCCTGTGAGACAACACAGCTGGCTGCCAGGGAAGGCCTGGAGGGACTCGGGTGCACAGCCTGAGGGACCACAGAGCCACTGTCAGGGCCCAGTGCAGGACACAGGTACCCTAGAGGCAGAGGGCTGTGTACCACACACATGCACGCACACACACACATACACGTGGGCTTCCACCTCCTCAATGCACCCACCCCACACACAGTTCACTACCACCTGCGTGGGGCCACAGTGCCACTCACGTCTCAAGGCTCCCTGCGTGAGGAGGCTGCCCCCAGGGAAGCGGCCGGCTCCATCACTGGAGATGACCCGAGATCGGGACGGCGGCAGCGAGCCAGGCTCTGTCGCTCTCCGTTCACAGGCGTGACCTGAGTGAGAAGTGCCTGGTGTGAGGCCTGAGGCCTCCGGGGCGCAGACGCAGGGCTCAGATGCCCCAAGAGGCCTGACCTCTGGGTGCCGTCAATACCTGGGACCACCGGGGACCCTGTCCCTGCCTTGCTGCTCTGAATACACCTCGCCAAGAGAACAGCAGGCAGCAGTGTGTTTGTCCTGACCTCCTTCACACCAGGTTTGCACCAGCTGCTGGCAGGAAGTCAGTTCCACGTACCCTTGGGTCTCTGATAATCGCAGTCTCCTCCAGCAGGGGGTGCTGTTCAAGGTCAGGCCTGGGCACCGCATTCGAGAGTGGGAACTGGCACCTAGCTGTTTGCCTAACTCGGGCAGCAGGGCAGCCTCTCAGGACAACACGCCCACAGAGCAGAGGCCACACAGCCACAGCTGTCCACAGATGGACAAGTGTGATGCCCAGGAACGTGCAAAACGACAAGAACCCAGAAGGCAGTACCCCATGGGCTGCCTGCCACCCGGACCGGGCAGAGCACGCTCGGAGATGAACACCAGGGCTGCAGAAGGAGCACACGGGCTGTCGACTTCCCCCAAGCCCACCAGGGTGGCATGGAACACGTGCAGGCCTGGGCGTCCCGGGCTTTTCCTGGCGTCTCAGCAGCAGAAGCCCCGCCTCAGCTCCCTCTGCTCCCCACCCTTCCTGCCTGCCAGGGCACAGGCAGCTCTGTCCCCCAGGCCTGGAGGGCTGAGGTTCTTAGGGTGGCACAGCACTGAGTGTCCCCAAGCCACACGCCAGCAAAGGTGGGGTGCATCTTCCACTCAGCCCTGCGAGCAGGGTGACAGCTCCATCTTCCTACAGCAGCTCTGCACAGAGATGGGCGTGCCGGGCGCCACCCACACCTGGGAGCTGGGGAAGCCAGGGCCTGACGCAGCTTTCTCTGCCACCTTATCGGCTCACCAACGGCTCCCTGTCACCACGGGGGCTCGGGCTCCAGGAGGGCCAAGGACCCCAGAAGGGGAGGCTGGCAGGACTGCATGGTGCCCTCGTGGGTGAGGGGCGCTGCTGGGCTTTGTGAGGAGGTGCTCAGAGTGCCCAGGCCTGGGAGACCCCATGAGGCCTCAGACCTGCTCACACTGGAGCGGAGGGCAGGGCAAGGCGCTGAGCCTCGCTGAGACAGCCCAGCTTCAGTCCTGCAGGCTGCTTCCCCTGGGGTGAGGCCAAGGCTGTCCTGCTGTGCCTGGGTATCCCCTAAAGCCTCACGCAGGCACGGGGGGCTGTTCCAGGGCTGGCTGCATCCAGGTTTGTGATGCTGGGATGGATGCATGGTGCAGCACTGGACTCAAACCAAGGGCCTGAGTGCTCCCCAAAGCCGCCTGGATGAGATGTGAGGGGCAGGACGAGCTGCAGTCAGCCCTGGCTGCTCTGCTGCCTTCTGCCCCCGCGAACTGTCTCTCCTGCGACACTTCCCTGCCACGCCCTGGAGCCAGCCACTCTGGGCTGAAACCACCAGCCCTTCCCTGCTTCCCGGAACAGCGGCTGTGGAAGCAACAGTGAGCACCCAGCTGACCCATCAGCCTAAATCATAACCACAGCGGGACGGGGCAGCGGAGGCTAATCACCGTGCAGACAGCCAGAAGAAAACAGGAGAGCCCAGGCAGAGCTGGTGGGAACGTAGCTGGGTGCAACTCTACGACCGGCACCCCACACACGCCACTGTGCCACATTCAAGGTGGATAGAGAAATAAAGGCCACAGCTTTTTTTTTTCCTCAAAAAGTGCAGCATTTGCAAAGGAAGCACAAGCGCGGCGCGGCACCGATCCTGGGAGCCCTCTCCTCTCCGCTGCACGGCATCCCAGGCGCTGCCTGCCTCAGCCTCTGCCCCCCGCAGGCTTATCTTGCTCTTGCAGGCAAAGTATGAAAATGATAATTTAAGATAACATAGAACAGGGCCCATCTTTCTTCTGAAGATAAGATTTTCAGACCTGGAGTCACTGCACATATGTGGGGTGGTGCAGTAAGTACAAAATCACCGCCACGGCCCAGGGAGCAGGGCTCCCGGCACACGGCTCACAAGGACAGCCGTCCCTCACGCATTTATTTCTTCTAACCTAATTGAGTTTTGCTGTTTCCATATTGTCTGTTTTGTGGCTGCCTCGGATTTTACATTTGTAAACAAGCAGGCAGAACCTCAGGCCGGATTTAATGAGCCGCGCGCTGCTCCTCCACGGGGGCGAGCAGCCCTACCCACCGCCCTGCGCTGCGCCCGCCCCACCGGGGGACATGGCCCAGCGGGGCTCCAGGGTTGAGAGCGGCAGAGTTCAGGGAATGGAAACCTCCCGGTAAGATGACAGCCCGCCAAGTCCTCTGCACAGAGACGGCCCCAGAGCCCCCTGCCTCGCTCTCACAGCATCTTCCATGCTGTCTGCCCCAAAGCACCGAATGTTTCTGTGTCGTCCAGGGAGGGGCAGTGGGTGCCACACGCCCTGCAGGGTCCCGAGTCGGCCCTCCACCACGAGTGGTGCAGCGGCATCCAGCCTTAGGCATGACACCTCAGTCCGCTGTGGGTCCTGGACAGTCCCAGAGGGATCCAGCCCGCCCCACGCCTGCCCACAGGGGGGCACCATGCACCAAGGCCCTGGTGCTCATGGGGCACAGTTTCTCCACTCAGGGCTGAGCTAAGTGAAGCTGACTGGCTGGCTGCCCTCAAGGGCGTCACTGTCCTTGCTCTCCAGCTGGGAGACCTGCCGCCGCCCTACTTACCCACGTTGGCCAAAGTCAGGTGCAGCCGGCCCTTCACCAGTGTGTGGACCCCGATGGGCTTGACGCTGCCAAACCTGGCCAGGTCTCCGCTCCCCACCACCGTGTCCTGCTGGTACTCGGTGGCCACAACCTCTAGCTCGTGGAGAACCTGCACGGCCGGCCGGCCTTGGCGGGGAAGGTGCTGCGAAGGGGAATACGCTCATGTGACCTTGGCCCATGTCCAGGTGGCCCTGCAGGTGGACAGGGCCAGCTTCCCACCCACCAAGAAGGGCCATGGAGGTGGGAGTGGGTGGGCGTGACAGCGAGGGACCCCAGGTACCAGAGGGGACCCAAGGTGGAGGAGACTTAGAACCCACAATGCTTTAACAGCAAGGTGGGAAGAGGAGTGCCGTTTAACCTCAAGACATCAGAAGGGGGCCAGGGAGAGAAGACACCAGGCCTCCTCAGGGCCAAGAAAACAGACCCCTCAAACGGCGGGGTGCTCAGTATGGCGCCCGCCAGCAAATGGAACAGAATCAAGGTCCGCAGAGTGACTGTCGTCACCTGCCCACATCTGTGTCCAACAGCCCAGCACTGGTCTACAGGACTCTCCGCGTGGGAGGAGATCACCAGCCTCCCAGGGGATGGCCAAGGAGGGCAAGGGCTGAGGGCTGAGGCCGTGCCCACCATCTGCCTCGCTGCTTAGCACCAGGCAGCATCAGGATCACGCTGCACGCGGCCCCACCCAGGAGGAGCGGAGCACTCAGCAGCCTGACCAGGTCAGGAAGGAGGGAGGGAGGGTGGGCAGTGTGCAGGCGCACATAGGCCGGCAAGGTGCAGAGATCTGCTGTATGCCTGCTTGGCAGCCGCCAGGTCAAGGGCAGGAACAGGGCAAGGCCAAGTCGGGGAGGGCGGCCAGGACGGTTACTGCTGGCCAGAGAGGCCAAGGGCAGCTAGACACAGGGGCACGGCACCAAGCCCTTCTGTCTGGCAGGGAGCCCATTACTTTCATGGAGACGCCGGCCGATCCGACGAGGAGCAGGGAATCCCCGTCCCAGACGTCGATCTGCAGCGTCTGCGAAGCCAGGTAGCGGAGGAACCAGCGCTGCTCGCCCGGCTTCAGGAATCCAGGCCCCACTGTGTACCTCAGCTGCAAGCCGGGGGACCCTGCGGAGGAGCCCGGCCGGGCTAGGAGTAATTAGGGTCATCCATCATCCTCACGCTCGCACATTCCTGCTCTGGCCACAATTACTAATTTTTGCTTCCGTAATGGAGACAGTTAATAAACACATTCATCAAAAACTCCACGAAACACCCAAATTAACCAAACCAAAAGTGTGTCTGGAAGGCCACACTGCCTCGCCATGCACACGGCTCACTCCCGCAGGAGGACTCTGGCTAAAACAGCCTGTGAGGGACTGGAGCACTGCCCTGACAAGACACCGGCCAGTCACGACCCCAGGACACGGACGTTCAGAGAAACGAAGTCGGTATCTGCGGTCCAAACTGACATGTTCACATGGGCACAGGTGTACACACACACACACACACACACACACACACACGCACAGCTCACACAGACCGAGCTCTGAACCTGCCACACAGAACCCCGGCTCTCCACCTGCCCTAAGGTGGAGAAGAGGCAGGGGGATGGATGGACAGAGGGACAGACAGACAGCATCAGCCCTCGGGCTCCTGGCTCCTACCTATGAGGCCAAGAGCTGCAGACCAACTGCAGCCCCTGCCTCCTCTGTCTGAAGCACACATGGTTCATTCTAAATTGACGGAAACGCCACTGAAATCATCCCTAGGTAAAGTGCAGGGAAGCGCACTGCTGGGAAACACATTCAAAACAACATTCTCCTATGCTGTCAATAAGGGGCCAGTGGCTCCTTAGAGGAGGCCCAGCCCCACCGCAGGGCACAGCGCAGAGTCTGCTCACCACACCAGCCAGGGTGTGCAGAGCTGGGCCACAGCTCCCTCCACAGCCGCTCAGCTGCCTGTGTGGCCACAGATGATGTCCTGCCTGCTCCCCAGCCCAGGTGGCAGTGCTTATACTGGGGGACAGCGACAGGGCCTCCTGCTGGGGTCAGGGCCACAGCTAGAGTTGGAAGGGGGCAGCAGGCATGGAGGCCCTGGAGAGCTGGGGCTCAGCGGCAGCTGAAAGGGGCATCTCAGGGGGTACAGAGGCAGGAAGGAGGCACAGGCCCCCAGAGGAGCTGGTAGTGGAAGGCATGCAGGACGCAGGCCCCCCGCCCAGCCCCAAGGCCAGCACTCCAGACACATCCCGTGGAGCACTGCACTGGCTCCCCCGGGCACAGGTGGTCCTGGCACAGGAGGGTGACCCACAGGCAGGTGGCATGGGCCATGGGCAAAGGAGCAGCACCACCCTCCCCCGCAGGGCAGACCCCAGTGGCAGATGACGACCAGCCCAGTGACACCGGGTGGTGCTCTCCACTTACCTGGGCCTCACCCACCCAGCATAGCCCCAGTGCACCCCGAGGTCAACATCCTGATCTTGACCCTCTATCTTCGCCCTGCCAGCTCTCCCCAGGATCCCACTGGCAGGTGCCTGCTCCACCCCACCTGGGCCCTTCCACACCACTGTGGCTCCCTCCGCACTCTAGGCCCTGTATTGATAGCCAGGAGACTGGCACACACAGGGCCTCTGTGACCACAGGCTGCGCCTGGCCCTGCCAAAGGGCAGACAGCAAGGACTGCCTGGTGTGGCAGTCATGTCCTCCCCTAGTGAGGCCTCCACTCTTCTGAGACCAAGCTGCCTGTGTCCACCAAAAGCGCTGCCCAAGCAGCGCCCCTGCAGCCCCCACGTGATCACAAGTGCGGATGATGCCAAGCACCCTCAGCTGAGAACAGCGCTCCCTCTTTCCCACACTCACCGCCCCGGCAAACTCTTCAATCAGCCACTTATCCAGGGCCACGTGTGGTGGACACTCCTGCCCACGCCTAACCATCACCTTGCCTTCGCCACTCTCAAGCATCACCTTCCCTGTGCCAGCATCCACAACCCCAGTGGATGGTACACTTCCCAACACTAGCCTCTGAGAGGTCTGTGCCCGTAGGAAGGCTGCCGGGTCACCATGGCAAGGAGCCAGCACAGCGCGGGGACCCTAAGCTGAGGGCGGACTACTCCTAGTCTGACTTCCACCTTCCCTTTCGAACTGGTTAACTCCAACGTCCTCTTTTGTTTTTCAAGGACCACGCCTTCCCAATCAGCACCTGCTACATCAGTGTGCCGCGGGCGCGAACCCCACTCCCAACTCACCTGATAAGCTCTTGGTGTCCCGGCCTCCTCCCCAAGGGTTCTCGCTCCCCTTTGCAGCCCTCAGCACTGACAACACAGCTTCTCTTTACCTCTCTCCCACTTCTCACTTGCACCAAAGGAAGGGACCTTACAACATCCTGCCTGCGCAGTGCTACACGACCATCATCCCAGCACCCGGGGAGGCCGAGGCGGGAGGAGGATCACAAGTTCATGCCCAGTAACTTGGCAAGACCCTGTCTAAAAGTGAAAAACATAGAAGGGCTGGGGATGTAGCACAGCGCAAAGGCTGTGGGTTCAATCCCCAGATTCAGGAAGAAAAAAAACAATGACATTTTTAAGTTGTGGAGCAGCTGTGAAGACCTAGGTGCCAAGCAGACCAGGGACCCCCAAGCCAACGAGGCCCAGCGGAGCGGGGCAGGGGAACACAGCGGTGATGGGGAGCAAGCCCCAGGCGGATCCACATGGGAGCAAGTGAGGACACAGAGCGCCACACCCCAACAACAGGGACCACATCCCTGCAAGTACACCCGCAACAGTCATAAAAAGCGGCAGCGGATCAGCTCACGAGGGAAACCTATGTGCACTCTGGAAAGCAGGGATGATTGATTCAAGCAACATCCTCTGATCATGTTACCATGAACCAGGAATCGGCAACAAAATTTTGAAAACAATATCGCCACTTACTCATAATCAACTACGTCAGAAGCCAAAAGACTTCCCCCAAGTGAGCACGATGCAAAGGCGACTCTTCAGGGCCAACAGAACACAAAGCGGTCATCGGGGCCTCGGCACCCTGACCCCTGTGCCTGCGGGGACAGAAGAACAGATGAATGGACTGCACAGTCCACAAAAACCAGGCAGATAACAAGAAAGAGTATTAAAACAACAGGGAAGAGAAGAAAACAGTAATGACAAACAAAGCTGAATTAATTAGAAAAGAGCAGCAAAGCCCGGAGGTGGTAAACCTGGAGACTCCTCAGAAAGGTAGAAATGGGCGCCTCTGGGGTGTGCTCCTGGCAGCGCCCCCCCCCCACACACACACACAACATTAGCTGCAGACGTGAGGGTACGTGCCCCGCGGGCCGGCCAGCTGCACTGCAGGACAGGGACGCCAGCGAGATTCTGCGGGAAATGAAATGAGCAGGGACACCCAGGAAAGTCCTACAGGAGACAGCCACATGGCCCTGGCTGGCTGGCCAGAAATGGGGATGGCTGGGACACCTCAGCCTGGACGTCGTGGACAGGGAAGCTCGGGCCAGCACACACCTCCACCTGCGACAGCCCGTGAATGCTTTCTGCATTTTTTAAAGTTACTTTTTAAAAATGGGAAGAAAATGGGACCATATGTGGCCCAGAAAGCCTAAAATGTTTACTCTCCAGGCTTAACAAGAAGGGTTTGCCAGCCTCTGGTCTAATCCAGAGGTAAACCTGTGGGTTCAGAAAGACTGTTTTATCCCAAGTCGCTGGGGACACACAGACTTTTTAATACACGGCCCTGGGCCAGCTAGATAGACATCTGAAACAAGAGAACACCTGCTCCACACTTCGCGGCCACAGCCGGATACACTCACTGCAAAGAGCCCAAAAATCTCACGTCACAGTGAAACCCCCAAGTCCCAGAAGAAGGCACCTCTGAATCTCGCCATGAGGGAGGAGGGAAGAGAGCCCTTCTCCCAAGACTGACAAACCTACAAACAAAAAACCGGCACCCTCCACTATGGGAAAAAAAGAACTTTTACATAGTAAAGCCCACCACAAGCAAAGTACAAAGACAAATGTCAAAGCAGGGAAACCTGTTTGCAGCTTATATCATAGACAAAGGTTAACCTCTCTAATAATCAAAGAGCTCTTAAAAGACAGAGGACAAGCAAGACCAAGAGCCCAAGAGAAAAGCAGGAAAGAATGGATAGGAGGTAGTAGGGAAAGGAAGACCAAAAGCAGGGGCTCAGCTGCACACACTGAAGCCAGCTCCATGTTCAGCAGTTATGAAGTCCTGCACGTGGACAGCCATCCTGAGGGCAAGGCCACTGAGGCCACTGAGGCACAGACAGATGGGTGACAGACGAAGGGGCGGGGCCTGGCCAAGCAGAGGGGGTGACGGCGCAGGTCAGGCCACGGCCATGGCCTAGAGGTGGGCAGGCTCCTGGGCTGGGCTGGGACCCCGGTGAGTGGCGGGGTGCGGTGCAGTGGATACTTCAGTGTATACTTCAGTACATGGCTGGAGGCCACTGGGCACCTGCCTGCCCTGAGACGGAATTAATTCTGGTCTTACGGGGTGAACGAGCTCTCAGGGTTAGCTCTTACAGAAAGAGCTAGCCTGGTTCTGAATCCCCCTGGCTTCCTGCCTCACCATGGGACGACTCCCCCACCCTTGGGGCACTCCTGCCACGATGGCTCCATCCGCCGCGATGGACGCAGCAGCCAGGGGCTGGGCTGAGGGGGCCACGTGAGCTCCAACTTTCAGCCTCCAGCACGGTGGGCCGAAGGACCCTTTTCCTTCCACGTTACTCAGCCTCAGGGACAAGCTCATGCTTTTGTTAAACCAACAGAAGACAGACAGATGAAGACAATCCCAGAAGCCTTTGAGCCTGTAATCCTACCTCTAGAATCAGAGGCACAAGGTCACTAACTGCTGGACTCTAAGACGGCAAAATACTGGAGATCACCAAATGCCATCAGGAAGAGAGGGGCGGAATAAACGGCAGCACGTCTCCCTGCGCGGGTACACGTAGCTATAAGGAAGGTGAGGGTGGCTTCTGCGTGGAGTGACGTGCAGAGGACGCAATGGCAACTAGAATGGGATGCAGAGGAGCACGGCTGCCGTGCCAGAAGGAAGAATGAGGAGGGGAACAAGCGCAGAAATGTATTTATTTTTTTATAAAAAGCAAACAGAAACACTAAAAGGATAAACCAGAAACCAGAAACCTCCAAGAGGCTGAGCACGAGGGAGCAGGCGAGCCAGGAGCGTCCAACGTACATTTGATTACAATTTTATATTTTGAGCCATGATTTGATTTAAAAATTGAATCAAATAGGAAGGAAAGTAAACATCAAATTGAAAACAAATTGAAACAAATGAATCCTACTGAATGTCAAGTCGCTAGCATAATTCCACAGAGAACAGGCTTGTCCGGAGGGCTTCTGGTCACGCCACGGGGGCCGAGCGAGGACAGAGCCTGAGACGGGGCTGCAAAGAGCTTTCCTGTGGGCCCCACCCAGGGACATTAACATCAGTAGTGCGGTTCTGAAAATACATGACCAGGACCCACAATTTTCTGTGGAAGAGAAATACAAATAAAACAAGGAAATGTCAGAACTCCAAGCCTGAATAAGAAGTAGCAGCGTGAACCGCGTTTGTCACAGACTTCCCACCCCCCTGCAGTGGAAGCTCCGAAGCCATGAGACCCAGCGTGGCTCCCCACACCACGGCCTCCAGGGGACACTGGAGGAACAGCGGAGGCGCGGTGAGCTTGGGACGCCACACAGAGCATCCCCAGGCCAATGAGCAGGTTGAACCGGCCTGCGGGCCCCACTGGCCAGCGGGGGACACGCATGCTCGAGAAGTAGAAACAGCGACTAAGACCAGACACCTGGGCAGAAAGCCAGGGATCACGGTGACACGAAGAAGACAGAAACCAGACTCCCAGCACCTCCGCGCGATGAGAGGAGCGACTTCGCACCAGCTTCCTGCTCTGGAAAGTGGCAATTAAAAGGAAAGCATTAAATATACCTGTCCTGTCTTCTCTGACAGACTACACATAGCTCCTCCCTAGCTAATAAGGCAAAGTTCTGCTTACAGAGAAGAACACCAGCTATTAAAGGGAGATCAGAGGAGAGCATTAGAAAAATTCCCCCTTCTGAGAACTCCAATTAAATAACCAACACAACCCCAGCTCAGCCAAGCGCATTACCAGGCAGCAAGGCTGAGGAGACAGTCCTTCCCCGCGCACCAAGGGCCTCCCGCTCGCTCTCTCTGGTGCTGCCAAGGCCACTCCAGGGGAGTCTCAGACAACGCGGAACAGACAAGCTAGATTTTCCCAAGACAGCACAAAATAACAAACCTGCTCAAGTTCAAATGAATGGGCAGAACTTACCAGCACTCCGGGAGGCTGAGGCAGGAGGATCGTGAGTTTGTACCCAGCCTGGAAAACTAAGCTACTCAGTGAGATTCTATCTCAAGACAAAAAGCAAAAACGGCCGGGGGTGCCGTTCAGTGTGGAGGCCCCGGTTCCACCTCAGCACTGAACAAACAAAAGCCTGAAACGCCCTCGAGTTAGCATCAGCATTCCCAGGTTTGTAGGAGCAGCTCCCCTCACAGGCGGGTTAGGGCGCGGAGCAGGGCGGTCGCGACACACGAGCGCTCGCTCGTGGCTTTTATGAAAATGAACTCAAAATGGATCACAGAGCCAGCCCAAAATGAAAACAGGAAACACCTAGGTGATAACACAGGACAAAACACTGGGTTTGAAGGCCAGCAGGACAGCTCAGTGGACGAAGTGCCTGCTTAGGCAAGCACCGGGATCAGGGTTCGATCCCCGGCACCTTATGCTGCACCAGCCCCACCCCCAGGCATGCTGAGCTGGCCACTAAGACCGTGCATGGGATGCATGCCTGTAATCCCAGCACTGGGGAGGCTGAAAACAGAGGATCACTATGAGTCAGAACTGCGTAGTAAGACCCTGTACCAAATACATTAAAAAAAAAAAAAAAAAAAAAATGGGTTTGAAGGTGACACTGTAGGCAGCGCCAAGCAGGACCCACGAAGGAGACAGCGGGGGCAGGACTTCCCCACAATCAAACACTTCTCTGTGAAACAGGCTGGGAAGAGAAGAAAACAGATGAGCCATAGGCGAGGAGGAAGTATTTGCAAAACACACATCTGATAAAGGCGCAGCATCCAAATACGTACACGTGCCAGTCTGGGTGTCTCTGAAAGACGTTCAGGCTTGAACGGCATTAGCCGGCTGCAAACAGGCACCACAAGGAAGCCACGGCCCCCACTGCAGCGGCTAAGATCCAAAGCGTGGACGAAACCAAGTGCTGGCGAGAGAATGCAGAACGACAGGAGTGACTCGTGCGCTGCTGGTGGGAACGCAGACGAACAGGCGCTGCCAGGGACACGTGGGCAGTTCCTCACAAAACCAGACCTCCTCTCGCTGGATACTAAACAACAATCACACGCCTTGGCCTCCAGCCCAATGAGCTGGAGATTAAAGACTCAAAGTCCTGTGATCAAGTGTGCAGCAACCGTATTCAGAGTGCTAAAAGCTACAAGCAACCAAGACTACGTAAGTGGAGAACTATATACAGTGGAGTATTTTTATCAACAGAAAGAAATATGCTAAGACAGGCCTGATGCTGCAGGTCTGTAGGCCTAGCGCTCTGGGAGTCTGAGGCAGGGGATCGTAAGTTTGAACACAGCACCGGCAATTTAACAAATTAGAGCTTGTCTCAGTATTTTTTAAAAAAAAAAAAAAAGTTTAGAGTGGAGATACAGTTTAGTGAAGATGCCCTTGGTTCAATCCCCAGTACCAGAAGGAAAAAGAAAAGCTATTAACAGATGAAAAGACACAGAGGAACCCTAAATTCTCATTGCTGACTGGAAGCCGCCAGGCTGCAGAGGCTGCCTGCTATACCGCTCTAGCCGCGTGACATTCTCAAAGAAACGAAACTTCCAAAGTGGTGAGAGCAACCAGCAGTCACCAGTTGAGGGTTAAGAGGTGGAGCACAGTGGGCGCCGCGGGCAGTGGCGCTGTCCAGTGGGATCCTGCAGCCGGGGGCGCAAGACGACGGCCTCTGCCAAAGCCGTGCAAGTCACAGGGGCCTCAACACGAACAACGGGCTTCCACCAAAAACAACGAATCAATATGGGTTCTTCAACAATGGATGTTAGCAAGGGAGGAAACCGAGAGGCCGGAGGACACTGGAACTCTGCTGTGGAAACCTACGGCTACTTCCAAAAATAGATAAATCTTATTACTTTTCTTAGACCATGACCCTGTCCCCTTGAGCCCCAGCACTCGACTGCACACACAGTACTTCAACAACAAAAATCATCTTTTCTGTGAGGTCCGTGAGACTCAATGCCAAACGGGTACAACTTTTTGAGGGCCCCGGAACCACACCGGCTCCAGGAAGAGCCCCCACTCTGTGCCGCAGCTGCCAGAGGGAGCCCGCACCCAGGCGGGCAGAGCGCCAGGGCTGAGGGTCAGCCAGGGGGGAAGAGGGAGAGAACTTTCCACTTTCCTTCTTGGACTTTAGCTCTCGAGCATTGGACCTTGAATTGTAATTCATAACAGCAAGAAAAACCTGATTTAGGAGGGTAATTTCTTTGGACATCAACTTGCAAGGAAATTGAATTTGGGGACTTAAATTTCTGTCTGGGACATTCACCTTGGAAAAGGGTTTACACTCAAATCGGGGATCCCCACGTGGCCAGCCTCCTTCACTGAGCAATCCCAACGGCAGCGGCTCACCTCCCACAGAAGCTCCGCCGCCCTAACTGGGTGAAGGCAGGGCAGGCCTGCCTGGAGGACGACAGGGATGAGGCTTCGGCAGCTTCACAGAGGGGGCTCCGATGCACCTTCGAGCCTTTTGGGGACATAGTGGAACCTTGGAAAGATCAACCAAGGGGGGAGGCTGCATTGGAAGAAATGACCCCAGGACCCCTCGAAGGCTGGAAGCCACCCTGGGGAATGGGTGGATCCTTCCCCAAGGACAATAGCCACAACTGTGGCTGGCTGCAAACTTAATAGTAAGGCCAGATAGGGGGGACTGGGGAGATGGCTCAGTGGACTAAGTGCTTCCCTGGCAGGCAAAAGGTCCTGAGTTCAATCCCCAGTTCCGCCAAAAAAAAAAAAAAAAAAAGTAAGGCCAGAGAAATAAGCACAGGCGGGACTAACTATATATACTGATACCTGTGAACTAAGCTACTGCACTGCAGATGGTAATTTGTAATAGTGGTTTCACGTTGGGAGTGCCTGTCATCGTGGTATTCTGAATATGGGCGGCTTGTCATGACATGCCAGTTATTGCTAAGATGTCTCTCGGGTAGGTGTATGTTCAAGAAGAAGGGGGTGGTGAATGAAAGCAAGAGACAGGAAAAGGAATATTGTGGGACTGTCCTGCTTCAAGGTTGTATATGGTGAGATTTTTGGACTTATGTGCAAACATGAGAAGCATAGAATTCTTTATCCTATTTTTAAAATATAATCTAATTTTTAAATGTTTTTTATCATATTATGTAGGGACTTAAAGTTCAACATATCAATACTTGATGAAAAATACCTGTTCCTTATTATGCCTAAGATGTTTGAAATGCAGTGAGATAGTGAGGTTAAGCTTGATAGCCTAAATCGTTTGATAATAACAATAAGCTTGTCTTCTGGATGGTTAACAACCTAAGTTTGCAGACCAAAATTAGAGAAAAAGGAGGGCTACAAGGAAAGCCAACATTTTGGCCCTAGTCTTCTAAGGTCAATTAAGACTCAGGACATATGAGAACTTGTACTGTAACGTCATGTACCTCGGTAGTGTCCCAAATTTTCTGATCAAGAAGATCATGGGGCCAAAGAAGAAAGTGATCGATGACGTAGAGTGTGCCTAAGGAGAGTCACATGGGGAGAAGACACTCTCTCAGGCTTTCACAGAGAGCACATTGGCCAAGCAATGGCCGTGACTCATCCACATGGCTGACACTGACAAAGGTTCTACAATCTGAGGTACAGGATCTCAGGATAAATCCTGAGGGCATTTCACTGACCTTTTCAGACCAAAAAGCTACAACTCTTGTTGCATAGGTCCTGCTTTACCTTGTTCTTAACCATCCAGTAGAAAAGTATGAAGACGAAATATAGGAAATAAAGCCATGCTGTTATGTTGAGCTGTGGGGGACTCAGGTCAGTAATTTCTGACATTGCCAGTTAAACAGAAGACCCAATGCTATTATGGGCTACTGGACTCTTTTAGAATATTTTGCTGAGTTTACACACCTATAATATTCAATAACGGAACTTAGAAAAAATGGGTTATACCTATGAATGTCCATTTTGTATCTGTGTATTCAAAGTGGTTGGGATAGATATATAGTTGCATTCTCTTAATGAATAGAATGATTTGTTCTAATGGTGTTTGTAAATAGGATCACAAGTCCGCATCTTGTACAGCAATTATCCACTAAGAAGAATATATGCAGTGTATTATTTGTTGAAACTGTACTTCTGATTTGATTTGAAACTGTCTCATTGCTATCTGTTTATCAATAAAACTTTGAAAAAAAAAAAAAAGAAAGAAATAAGCACAGGCGGGAAATGCTGTCAGAGCGTGTCCCTCCCCTGGCATGGTGGCTCCAGGCAGGGACCTTGGTCCTGGCTCCACCCTGTCTCCCCCTCCAGGCAGGAGCAGCTCCAGTGACTGAAGTGAAGGAGACACAGGCATGGCTGTATGGTCCTTCCTGCACACCTCCGTCCAGGTCTGCACAGGGGTTGATGCTGCAGCCTGAGACCTACAGGTATCCAGGGACACTGCCTCAGGCAGACCTACAAGTGCACAAGGACACCCCCACTGGGCCCCAGAGCACAGGCCGCTGCTGGTGCCCATCTCCAGGGACGCCACAGTCATGAGACTCAGGGGTGGGCATAAGCAGGCTCTCAGATTAACCATGTTCCCACAGCCACTTCATTATAAATAAATGTAAAGGACGGTGGCATTTTGATCCTTACCGCCTGACTCAATTAATTCTGAGCATGATCAAGAGACAGGGTTCTCAGGAGCCCAACGCCCCTATGCTATCACTCGGCCAATCCTTTCTGTTTGTTTTCTAAGCATTTACGCTCATTTTTGAATTTGCTCCCTTCTGCTTTGAGTTTGTTCCTCTGAGGTGAACCAGTCTCTTACAGAATACTTTCTTCTTTCCCATCACAGACATCAAAAATTGTGAATTCTCTATGGGTACCTTTCATAGTTTTCCTAGGCTGACAAGGTAACCACCTGGGAGCCACCTACAGGATTAGTAAAGCCTACTTCTGTGGTGGAAGGACCTGAAGACATGGTCCTGCCTTGAAGCCAGCCAGCCAAGCACGGAAACTTCCGAAAGCATGAGCCACACGAAACTTTTCCTCCCTTAAGCTACCCATGTCGGGTGTTTCAAACCTGCAACAAGAAAACTAACGCAGAGCACTGGTACTGGGGCAATGCACTGTGTGGCTACACCGGGCCACGGCCTCCAGAAGCCTTCACCCACCGCTGGCTCCCATGAAGCTTGGAAAGGCTTGGAGATGCTGGCTAAAAAAGTGCCGGCACGCTCGAGCTGAGCCTGACAGGCAGTGCTGGTAGGAATTCAGACGGCCAGAAGGCCGAGAAGAGGGGGCAGGAAAGGCCCGGCTCTGGAGGTTTCAGCTTAGAACAGTTTGGGTTTTATTAGACATCGGAATGGAAGCCATGGATACTCCAGGAAAAGAAACGCCTTCGTTTCGCCCATGTTTGGCACTCGAAGAGTTTGTGGGAAGCTGAATGTAAGAGACATGGACTAAATGATCTGACAAGAAATGTCAAGGCGGCCCAACGTTCAGGCAGTGGCACGGATACACTAGCTGCTTTTATCCAGATTTACAGTTAGAGCTGTGATCAATAGCAGGGCCAGCCAAATAGCTCAGCAGATTAAAGCGCCTGCAAGCAGGCACAGGGGCTGGGGGTTCGATCCCGGGCCTGCTGTGCTGGCCCCGCCCCTGGGGTGCGCTGAGACAGCGATTGAGACTGGGCATTGTGGCGCATGCCTGTAATCCCAGCTCTTGGGAGGCTGTAAATAGGCAGATCACTACGAGTCCAATCTAGTAGCGAGATCCTGAACACCCTGTAGACCCTTCCCTAAAATATAAAAAGAAAAGAAAAGAAAGAAAACAGAACAGAAATGCTAGAAAAACTTAAATTTGGCCCCCAAACAACCACATGTAAAGCTGGGTCCAAGGAGGTGCAGCTGCTGAAGAAATCAGTGTCACTTAAAAGACCAAGTGCTTTGAACTGGGACAAGAAGAAAAATGCCATGAGATTATTTCGGGAATCAGTGAGACCCCACCTACAATAGATTCCAGGGTGTCAAAGTGTAAAGCTTTCATTTGAGGGACAGCCCCCGAGCACGCTGCTTGGCAAGGGCCTCTGGAATTGGCTCCCCAGGTTTCCTTTCCAGGCTCAGACATCCAGGCGCTGAGGCTGCTACAGGTATGGCTCCAGGGGCACCCCACACACGAGGCTATTTCTTCAGGAATGGAGAGTGCAAGACTTGTGGGGTCACACAGACTTCCCTCCAGATTTCAAAGTGAGGCCTGGGAGGCCCAGCAGCACCCCAAGGGGTGAAGCTGTGGGGACGGAGCCAAGGGTACAGGAGAGATCGCAAGAAGTCAGAGTGTGGGGGGCTGCAGAGGCCGCAAGAGAAGCCGCCCAAGGCAGAGGCCGCACGGACTACAACCCCCAACTCCACAGAGCTGGGACGCCCCAGCCCTCCGGAGCTCACCCTCGCCCCACGCGCCTCCATGCTGGGTGTGGGGCTGTAGGACCTCGTGCCTGCCCTGCTGGCCTTCGGTCCTGTTTTGGTCCCGTTTTTTTCCATCACCCTATTCCTCCCTTTTAGGAAAGCCACGTTTTCCCTGGGCATCACACCTGGGGATTGTGTAATCCTTGTTCAGCTTGCTTTTGTTTTTTCATAGAGGTTCAGAGCTAAGAGTTTGCCTTGAGTCTCCGAGGGTGCTTTGACTTGGGCTTCTGAGCAATGCTGGAACTGTGGAGGCTTTAGGGAGGGATTACTGCATTTTCAGTTATACTCAGGATAGTGGGATGGAGTTAGGGGAAGCCGTGAACTTACCATTGTCTTTATCTGGAGATCAAGTACAGCTTAAGGAGATATGTTTGGGCGTGAGGTTGAACAAGGGACAGGGTGTGACAGTTAAACTAGAAAGCTGATGAGTACAACCATTTTATCTGTGTCTCCTATGTTCTGATGTGTAATACTGTTATTTGGTTTTAAATAATTATTCATTTCCATTTTGATTTCTTCATTGATCCATCATAAGAAGTTTGTTTTTGTTTTGTGCTGTTGAAGATTGAGCCCAGGTCCTGCAGCACATCTCTAGCCCTTTTTATTTACTTTTCATGTACTTGGTACAGGGTCTGCAGGGTCTCACTACACAGATTGAACTCAGTGATTCTCCTGTCTTCAGCCTCCCAAGCCCTGGGACTACAGGTGCGCGCCACCACGCCCAGTCTCAATCACCGCCTCAGGGCGTCCCCAAGGCTGGCAGAGCACACCAGGGAATCGAACCATGGTCCTTGATTCTCCCTAAGCAGGTACTATAGTAGCCCTTTTGATTTTTAAGACAGGCTCTCAAAAAATCACTAATTTGCCCACACTGAGCTCAAACTTGTGACCCTCCTACCTCCAAGTGCTGGGACTGCAGGCATATGCCACCTTCCTTCGCATAGAAGTAGACATTTTTTGGAGCACATTTCAATTTTTTTCAATAGCAGTTACAAGCATTTGTGAGGGAGGGAGTGACAGATTTTTGATGATGGAGCATTAAGGTCAGAGAATGCTGTAAAATTAGATTTAATATCAACTCTCTTGGTAGAAGAAGAGACTTGCTGGCAGCCTGAACCATAAATGATCAGTCTTTAGGAGCTGCAAGGCACACTCGAAAGTAACAGATACTCTTTAAAGTGGATATACGAGTTCTCTTGTATTTTATAACATCTTCATTAAGTTTTTATATTTATTTTTACTGAGAAAAGTATATCAAAATCACTGTGTGGTTGTAGGTCTGTCAATTTCTGCCGAAAGTCCATCCATTTTTCTTTTGTCTCGAAGTCGTGTCAGCTCACAGACTCGGAGTTACAAACCCAGACCAGGAAACTCTTCTCTCAGTTATTAGTGCCCAGCCTCCTTCATCTCCAGCACTGCCTTTGCCGTTTGTCTTCTTTCCCCTCGTGCTGGGGACTGAACGCGGGGCCTTGTACAAGTCGACATACAGTCTACAACTAAGCTATATCCTTGACCCTTTTGTTTCCTTTCTTAGATTTGTAGAAATGTTATTTGTATTGGTACACTCTCGTGGTGTGTGCTGGCCCCCTCCTCGAGAGGCCACGCATGGACACAACACATCCTCATCCCCTCTGCGCCACCTTCTCCTCCCAGGGCCTCTCCGGCCCCCACTCCATCTGCAGAAAGTCTGTCTCTCTGTTTCCTTTAATTCTGAGCCAGGATCTCACTACATTGCTCAGACTCGCCGTGACCCCTTTGCCTAAGCTTTCTGAGTAGTGGGGATTCCAGGCCCTTGCCGCTCTTCCTGGGGCTCTCGGCCTCTTTTTTCTGACGCTAACTTTGTCTGGCTCCCACCTCTGGGGTCGCATCTGAACATAAATTTTTCTCACCCTTTACCGTCCACCTCGAGGCAGGCAGGTTCAGCCCCTGGCTGCATCCCTGATCAGGCCTGTTACTGGCTGAAAGACAGGAAACCTGTCAATAAAAATAACTTCTCAGATACGCTTTTATCCATTGTGGTTTAAATCTGTCAGTTTAAAATGAAGCCAAAAAGGGAAAAAAGCCATTGGCCCCACACTTGGGGACACCAGAGAGCCAGGTCATCATTCCACCGTGGCTGTCCTGGGCAAACCCCTCAAGGCGGCCAGACAGCTGGGCGGGGGAAGCTTTGACTACAGAAGCTTCAGCTGCCACTTGGAGGTGTCCTAAGGCAGGTGTGACCTCTGCGCAGCAACCACAACCCACGCCACATGCGGCCACGATGGCCACGGGGATGTCGCAGGGCTGCAGGTACGTCTATACCGCCAGCTACAGGGAACTCTTGCCAAAACCAAAACCACACATCTGATCACACCACCAGGTTTTACTCCCAACTTAGAGGAAAAGAGGTGACCGGGGTGACCCTCCCAGCATCACTGCCCCAGATACACAGACAAAAGCAGACTGTGGGAAGGATCTCCTACCGGATAATGCAGCTTCTTCAACAAAGAAATTAAAGAGGAAGCAGAGACCGGCTGGTGGCAGTCGCGGCAGCCGCAAAGCGCGGGGCGGGGCTCAGGGGCCGGCCACGTGCTCCTGGATTCTGAACAAAGCGTTTTCCAAGGCTGGGAAGTGACTGAGGAAACGCTACCACTGGCTGCGCATGGGACGGCATTAAGAAATTAGCTTCCATTTCTTTGAGGGATAATACTGAAGTTGCGTTTTTCAAAGACAGCATTTCAGAGCCTCACAAGGAAATATTTACAAATGGAATGACAACACCTGGGATTGGCTTCAAAATAAACCCCATCTGGGGCAGGCTCTGGGGACTGGGGACACGGCAGGGGGAGGATGCGGGCCGGCCCCACCCACTCATGCCCTGTACATGGGCCAGCTTTCCGCTGCATCCTCTTCAGTGGTACCGCAAAGCTCTCTTGCACCAACACTTACCGGCGTCAAAGGAGCCGTCCTTACTGATGGGAACGAGGACGTGGGACAGGGAACCCGAGCTGGTCTTCCCGGTCCCATCCAGCTGCACCAGCTGCAGGCGCGGTGTGGTCGTGGGTGGGAAGCGGTAGAACTGGAAGGTGAAATACACAGTCTTTGGCCACGGTGCTCCTCGGCGGTCCTGGGCCACCCTGAAGCCAACAACAGTCCGGAATTAATTAGGCATCCACAGCAGGGCCCTAGGGCATGACGCACATGCCCATGTTCAGGGAAGACGTCCAGGTCACAGGGTCGCCAATGGGAGGAGCTCGCTGTGCCCTCCGCGAGCCAGGGGCTGGTCAGCGGCCACTTCGGGCATCACGGCCCCCTGGCCGGACACACCACTCACACTGCTGCCCTGACATGGGCAGTCAGGCAAACGCTGCCCACATTCTAAGGGCAGCGCACTGAGTAGAGCAGGCTTCCTGGCACTCGCAAAGGCCCTGAGTGGGTCCCAGCCAAAAGGAAGTGAGGGCCACTGGCGTTTTCCAGGTTCCCAGCACAAAAAGCACTGATGGCTTAAGGAGAAGGAAATGCTGATGACCGACGTGACCACCAGGCGTCGTACCTGCGCGCCACATTTGCATGGTGCGGCCCCTAAACATCTACAACTATTACATGTCAATTTAAAAACTTTCAAAGAACTCATTCATTCATTCATTCATTCATTCATTCATTCATTAAATGAAAAACCAGACACCAGCAGCACCGGACACCACGCAGCCAGGACAGACCGCATTCACACTCCTCGGGCAGTGCCACAGCAGGGCACGGGCCGGAACCATGGGACGCTACCTGCTGAAGGCCAGGAAGTGCAGCACGATCTCGTTGCCCTGCAGGCGATCGGACTCTTCCTTCTGAGGGCTGAACTGCACCGGCTCTGCAGGGCTCACGGCCTCGGCGGGCTGCTGGCTGGCATCCAGAATCTCTGGGAAGCTGAAGGACTGCAGGAGTGCCATGGTGGCCCTCGAGAGCCGGCCTCCGGCGCTGCAACAGAAACAGCCCTCAGGCAGCATGCTCTGGGAGAGGGCGACAGCCGGCAGGGCCCCACGAACAGCCTGCTGGCCAGGGCCAGGCAGACCTCAGCCCGTGTCCGGTCCCACTCCTCCCGCGCACACCTCACCTCCGGGTCTGGGCTCCCACGACTATGGGGGCGTGCAGAGGGGTGAACGGCAGCTCCTGTAGGTGCTCAGTGACACAGTCTTCCAGGACAACAGGGGTCTGGCTCAGGTCAGCCTCCAGGTGAGAGATCCTGCCCCCCAGCAGGAAGTCCCCCTACACAAAATGAGGGCCACCAGGTGAGGCGACCGAGGACCCCGCTGACACCCCCAAGGATGCTCTGTTCTGAGCAGAGTCGCTGCCGAGTGGTAGGGTGCTCAGCCACTAGGACAGAGGCTCCGTTACACTGCAATTTCACATCAGCAGCGAATAATTTTGGTACAAGTGTGTCCCATGCTATCCCCAGGGAACACTTACGCTAAATAATCATTTGCTTTCATTTGAAATTCATAGTTAACTGGGCATTCTTTATTTCGCATGGTGACCCAATTTGTGAGAAAAAAAAAAAGAAAGAAAGAAAGAAAGAAAGAAAGAAAGAAAGAAAGAAAGAATCAATCCCCGATCTGATGGACAGGCCAGTGTCACTGACACCTGATGCCTGAGGTAGTAAGCTAATAGCAGAAGACACCGCTGAGCCAGAAAGCACGAGTCCTAAATGCGTCCTTCTGTGACGGGCCCCGGCCAGTGTCTAGACGCTGGTCCCCAGATGCCCTGGGGCTAAGGAAAGTATCTGAGCACCCAGACAGTGGGGCTGACCGCAGGTCACCGTGCCCGAGCCAGCCCCACGCCACGCCCTGGCACAGTATGGGATGCCCGAAGGTGACGGTGAGCAACATCCCACCCCACCGACACCGAGCCCAGGATCTCCCAAGGCCCAGCGGTGCTGAAAGACCGCAGGCTTCCACGCAGCAGGAGGGGATGTGGAGCCACCGTGTGATGGGGTGCGTGGCCAGGGACACTTACTATCTCAGGCTGGGAACCATCCAGTGGCTTCGGACTGGATCTGGCTGAGTGGCGCTGAGCTGGGGACAGTGGGGAAGCCGCCAGCTGAGAAAGCGACAACTGGAAGGCAGGAGAGTGAGGCTGGGGCACCTGGTGCTCCCGGTCAGGTCGCACAGCCCCACAGTGCACACTTGCAGTCCCAGGCACACACACACGCGCACACACACGCACACACACACACACACACACACACGGGGCTGGGTGACAACTGTGGACCCAGCTACATAAGGGAGGTCAGCTGTAGTCTCTCGGTCAGCTGCTCAGGATCCTACAACCGTTCCTCAATTCCCTCATCCTGGTTCTGGACAGACCCGGTTCTGAGACCTTCCCTGGACTACAACCTGGACTGACATGGCACCGACACAGGAGAGCGAGTGGAGAGTGTCGGTGGCCGGGGTGGACCTTTGGGCTTCTCATCCACCACCATGGGCTCCATCCAGCTGTCCCAGAGAAGGAGCCTGCCCACCAAGGCAGAGAGCAGGCGGGCACGGGCTGGCTCTGGAGATGGACAGCAGGGGAGGGAGCCGCCCCCCTCACCACCCATGGTCTGGGCAGTCGGGTCATCACCTCCATCCCCCCACCTGGAAAGGGGGCACAGCCCTGAACAGCAGCACTACAGTGGGCGGAAGTGGGGCTCTAGGGCAAGGCTGGCTCGGTGCCCACACAAGGCAGCTCTCCACAGAGGCTCATACTTGGGGCATATGCTGCCCAGGAAGGCTGGGGCAGGGGGCGGGGGGCGCATATACGTCTCCACTGGAGACACATGTCTCTCTCTAGAGCACGCTGCCCAGGGGATGCACCCCTCAGCAGGCATGGCTGGCCCTGAGGAAGACCAATCAGGTGGGCGGGGAGGAGCAGTGGGCAGGCGCAGTAGACAGCGGCACCATGCAGCACCTGCCAGGAATGGAAACCATCCCTCGGGTCCCTTCAGCTCCCTTCCCACAATGCGAGGAGCCTGCCAGGGCTGTGGACCCCGAAGTCCTGGCACCCCGGCTGCTGGGGTGGCAGCATCACAAGCTCAGGCCAGTTGAGGCTACTCAGCAAGGTCATGCCCCAAACCACCAAGTAAAGAAGGGTAGGGGCACCGCTCAATGCGAAGGCCCTAAACTCAACCCCCAGTGCTGGGGGTCGGGCACTCTAAAGCACTGTTACAAGCTGAGGCAGGAGAATCACAAGTTCAAGGCCAGCCTGGGCACTCTGGCAAGACTGCCTCAAAAAACTGTTTCAAAAAGTGGGAGAGGGCATGGGTGTAGTTCAGTGCCACCTCGTGTGCTTCATCCTCAGTGCTGCCCGAGACCAAAACAAACAAAAAGGACAGACTCCACAAGATGTCACGAGCTTCCCTGCCCTGCAGCCTCTGACATTCGGGGGACACCGAAGCCCCTGGAAGGCACTGGGTTAGGCTGGCGGGCAGGCCCCGGGCTGTGCACAGAGCGGCCTCTCTAGCTAACCCAGTACTGGCCCAGAAGCCAGCTTCCTAGCTGCAGGGCTCCCTGGTGGCAGCCATGGCTAAGGAACTGCTTCACTTCTCAGAATCAACAGGACCACCAAGCCAACTCTGGCCTCTCCCAAAACAGCGGGTGTGGTGGCACACCACTGTAATCCCAGCACTCAGGAGGCTGAGGCAGGAAGATCGCTGCAAGGGCCAGGCCAGCCAGGGTACAAAGGCCAGCCTGAACTTCATGAGACCCTATCTCAAAAAGACAAAAAAAAGAAGAAAAAGTAGCAGAGATCACCTAGGGCCACAGGCAAGCCTCACGGGCAGCTCAGGACTGCACGTACTCAGACAGGAGGCAGCACCCCCGCCAGGAAGAGCTGTCTGCCCACCCCAGTAAATTCCAGCACACTGGGCAGCACTACGTGACCACCACCATCAGCAGTGGGCACTGGCGACCCTAGGCACCCTGTCTGTCCCCAAAGTCCTCTTGGGAGAACAGTGAAGGCTGTTGGTCCTGGGAGCCTCACGCCCACAGTGCACGGCACTCCCCACCAGGGCTGACACAGGCCAAGGGGGCAAAGTGCAGAGCAGCCAGCTTCAGGGAGCAGTGCGGCCATGGTGAGTCAGTGCCACTTCAGGCAGAACGTGGGGGCTGGGAAGGCCTCGGGCAGGGACAGGTGCACTCCCTGCCCACCCCGCCCCAGGCTAGAGAGACCCCCTCGAGGACAGAGAAGAGTCCTCTCATGCCCAGAGCTGCTGGAAAGGGCAGGTGCACCCACAGGCCGGGACTTACCCCTGGTCCCACAGGCGAGTCCTGAGTGGCAGCGAGATCCTGGCGTGCGGGTGCTGGCGAGCCTGGGAGGAAGCACAAGGGGCCATCAGGCTCCAGGAAGCCAGGGAGCCCGAGCCCAGGCCGGCAGGGCCGCGATGCAGGACTCCGCCGTCTGTAACACACTCCACAGCAGTGCTGGTGTGACGGGGCTTGGGTGATGGGGCACAGAGCCTCCACCTTCTTCATCTTAGAGGACAGTCACTTTAGTTCACTTAGGCTGTAGATAAACTCATTCCCTCGCCCCCCCCATGTGGCTAACCACAAACCCACTTAGCGAAAAACAGGGTCACAAAAATAGAACAAGCAATAGAACCACTCGGGGAATAGGGCAAACACTAAGCCACGCTGACCCATGACAGAGAGATGGCCAGCAGCGTCTGGGAAGTGTACACCTTGTGGCACTTATGTGACATTCTTGTAAAATTCCTGCAAATGAGGTAATGAGGGAATGTGGTTGCCATGGAAACCTGAAGAGTACGTGGCCTGGAGGCAAAGTCCAAATGGGACAGTTTCTGAGCGCTGACTCCAAGGCAGGGCACGGGTCGCTCACTCACAGCAAAGGCTTCTTGTTCCTACACCTTCCATCTTCTCTCATGGATGCTGACATCTGCTGTGACACGAGAGCTGATCCACCCATCTGGGGTCACTTCACACGTGCCACTGCCCACCCTCACTGCCATGGTCACTAGTTCCTGTCCACTGTGGAGGCTGCCTGGCTGGATCCCAAGCCCAGGCTGACAGGTCAAGGTGTAGCCCCCAGTGGTAAGAGCAGTGGGAACGGCCAGAGGGGTGACCAGCCTGGCGCCCAAGGAGCAGAGCCTCCAGCCCCAGGCCTCAGCCCCCACACTGCCTGGCTCTTGTTGACAGGGCCACGTCCACGTGGGTGGGCCCCACCTCCACTGGGCTCAGGCCTGGCCCAGCCTCCTGTCACCCTCACACCGTGGCTCCACCATCCTCCCCGAGGCCTCTGCTGAAATCAGTGTCAACAAAGGCATCGGTTGTGGCCCCTGGAATCCCCAACAGCCTGTGCCACGGCCCACGGCACGGGAAGCACCGGCTCCATCCTCGAGTGTACGGCTCTCAATACTGCGGCCTGATGGGCAGCTCGCTCTGCTCAGACCACGGCAGAACAGAAACAGCCACGATAAAAGTCCACTTCCACAAGAGGAGGCAGCCCCACGCAGCACCACCTTAAACCCTAAACCACACAGCAGCACCTGTGGGCCGGCACCTGCCCAGGGTACTTCAGTGGCTTCCAGAATTCACAGAGGCACTGCAGGCCATCCTAGGTGGAAAGCTCAAGGACGGTGTTCAGGAGAGAGCCGGGCCAGAGTAAGCCCCCGACTCGGGCGACCCCACCACCCGGGCCTGCAGGGGCAGCTCATGGTCCAGCACCCCCAGGCAATGCCCACTCGCCCAGCCCCACGCCATCTGACAAGGCCACCTACAGTGGTTGCCAGGAACCCCAGACACGTATCAGAAGAGCCCAGCTTCTGGAGGTGAGCAGCCCTCCACCATCCTGGGGGCCTAGTAGACCTTCCAGGGAGTGCTGCTGCCCAGAACAGGGTCACCTCTGAGCAAAAGTGCAGCCTGGCTCCTGGACACCTTCTGCAGACATCAGGGCCCTGTGCAGCAGCCCGCTGCCCACCCTTCCTGGGACAGCGAAGGATGAAATGGGAAACCAGGGGAGTTCGGTTTTCTTCCACCCTAATCAAGGACTCAGAAAGCTCCACAGGCTGGTTCGGGTAACAAGGAAAAATTACAGGAAATGGCTCCATTATCCTGCACTAAAAGAAAGCTGCGCTAAGGAGCCAGGCCCACTGCCTCCCCTGGGCGAGGAGCGCCTGGTGCCAGGACGCGGTGGCATCAAGGTGTAGGAGAAGGCTTGCGTGCCCCCACGGCCGCAAGGCCAGGGGGCAGCGGCACTGGGGCACCACCCTGCCATCCCCCGTGTCCCCAGAGCCAGCACCAGTTCCTCGCTTGGTGGCTTGCTATGCGCTTTTACTCCCCAAGAGAGTGAACACCTGCAGGAGGCCCGGGCAGATGTTTCAGACGCGCGCTGCGAGCCAGGGCCAGGGGACACACAGCCAAGACGGCGCCGGGGAAGCACAGGCAGGGAAGCCCCACCTGGACCACACGCGGTGGCCGTGGCTGAGCTGCTGCTTCCTGCCCAGGGCACACACCACACACCCTGTGCAAGAGAACTTCCTGTACCTAGAAAGAAGTCCGGTTTCCACTGCCGAAGCATAGGAGTGGCTGAGGCCCTGGGCAGCAGGCGGGTGGGCACAGGGCATGTAAAACACCCCAGGCAGCCCTGCAGGAGAGCAGGACTTGAAGACGGAGGCCCGAGGTGAGGCTGCCGCGTCTCCTGTGCAGCCAGGAGCCATGGCAAGGTGGGCTGGGAAGGTGGCCAGCAGGCCTCCAGGGAAAGCTCAAGTCACCTCACACTGGGCATCAAGTGACCCACCTGCACCAAGAACAAAAGGGAGTGGCCACGTGAATGGCAAGTCTGCTGCAAACCCAAGGCTCAGCGTGTCCTCAGGCCTCACCTGTGGGCTACAAAATGCACCTACCTCCAGGACTGCAGTCACTGTCACGTTTGCCATGATGTCCCCACCACGGCCAGCTGCACTATGACGCCACCAGCGAGGCTCGGCAGGGAGCTCCCACGGCCGGCACCCGCTCCCAAAGCCCTTCCTCCCTGAGTGCGCCCCAAGGCAGGGCTCCTCCCTGGCGCCTGGTCAAATGCACCTCTGCACGTCTTGGACTTTAAGAAGACTGCGGAGACCCCGCGATGTGTCTTCCACAGCCATGCTGAGCAGCTGGGGCCATAGGAAGGTTCCATGATGCCAGAGCTGACTGCCGGAGACGGGCGCGCGGCCTCCAGCTGCAGCTCTGCCTCCCATCTGACGCCCTCTTACTAATGTTCCCTGACACTCTATTACTCTCCAATCAGCCTCCATGCACTGAAACCGCTGTCAATGAAACCTCGAGTGTCCACTCCAGTTTTCTGTCAATTTAGCTTCAAGAAGCCCACATGCTCATGCCTGACAAAGCTGGGACCTCACTAGACCAGGCAGGAGCCTGCACTGCAAGCCCCAACTGGGCCGATCACTCCATCACTGGAGGACCCACCCGAGACTGACTCAGCCTCTGCCTTCTGGTGCCCCCCAGGGAGCAGGAGCGCCCCTCTCCACCCACCAGAGAGTGCTCCAGGTGTGCTGAGCAGCCAGACCTCCTCTGTGAAAACATCATGCTCAGCGTGGTCCTGGGCAGCAGGAACTCCAGAAAGCACCAAGGCAGGCGGAGAACTCCTCACTCCGGCACCCCGCCTCGTGGCTGTCCCCAAAAGCAGAGAGTTTTCTCAGTCACAGTCACCCCACCTGGTGGTAGGCAGGCAACAACAGAGACTGGGGCATCGAGGGATCCAGCAACCCCCTCACCTCCAGTATCACCTCCCCATGTGCTTAGCAGCTTGAAGGGGCCCGGGGAGCAGGGCTCAGTGTCTGTCACCTGCGCTAGGTGTCACTGAGCAGCCACTTGTCCCCTCCAGCAGTGCACTTCTCAGGAGGCAAGTTACATTGGTGTTTCAAGAGAGGAAGAACACAAATAAAGAGAAAGGATTGCGCGTTCACAGCCCTTCCTTTTCTATGTCACTGATCCCTTTATCTGGAACACACCTGGCTGTGAGCCTGCACTCAGCTGGGCCTCAGACACGCCCCCGGGAGGACACGCAGACCCTTAAGGGGGGACTGGGTGGGGTTCTCCACTCGCTGGGCACGGCATCCTTCCTGAAAACGTGGACAGCCACCCCAGGCATCTAACCACCGATGGCCCTGCCAAGGACACGGCAGGATGAGGGGCGCGTTGGTGGGGGACGGCGCTCTGCCCACAAAGCGCTGGGCAGCTAAAGGGTCCCTCACCAGATAGGAAGGAGGGCCACAGCCCCAGGGGAGGAGCAGGGGCGCAGGAGGCCGTTGCCTAGCAACCGCAGCAGCTGGACAGACAGGGCAGGAGAGGAGAGGAGAGGAGCCCCAGGCAGGCAGGCATGCAGGGGAGCCGGGCGGACGGACGGAGGCCAGGACAGACGCAGTCACTGGGACCTCAGGAAAGCCCGCGCGCGGCGACAGAGCCTCCTGTGACCGTGGAGGGCCGAATCGGTAGCTAGCGGCGCTCCAGACGCGACCCATTCCAAGGCAGCCTCCTGGGAAGGCCTTTTTTCCTAACTTTTGCGGGTTAAAAGTCATTCTTTCTAAGGCTTTGGCCACAGGACTGGGAAAATGGGCGAACCGTAAGAAAAAAGAAATAAAAGGAGACGGCACCACCGCGTGGGCGTGGGCGTGGGCGGCCAGGCTGCGGCCAGCACCCCACGCGGCCGGTCCGAGCCCCGTCACGACCCTTCTCCGCGGGGCACTTCCCTCCTCCCGAAAGGCCGCCCGAGCATCCATCCCCCAGCGGGGCTCCGCGGCGGCGCGGCTGCCACTCCATCTATGTGGGAAACACCAAGGTCGCGTGTCCGCGATGACCCCTGCCGCGGGGATGTTTTCAAGCCTAGTAAGCAAACAACCCCAGACTCGGGCACCGCAGAACGTTCAAAAGCAAAATATGGGTCAAGGAAATTCTGAGTCGCAAAACATAAAGACAGAGTGCCCCCTAGTGGCGCTGAGCACGCGCTTCCACAGGGGGTGATAAATAGACCTCGGCTCCGTGGCAATTTTATAGGAAAAATAAAAAGATTATTCATAACAGAAAGCCAAAGTACCTCACTTAAAGTGACAGCCACATATCATTAAGATTTCCAAAGGAGTCATATAAGTTGCTAAAATATTGAAGTATGAAAAGTTTCCATCATAAGTTAAACACTAGTGGATATTTAAAAGTCTCTTATACTCAGTCTTGAGAGGCAGTGCCTTGGAATGCCTGGAGCCCGGGCCGGAGGCAATCATATTAGCATGACATGAACGCAGCCATAAATCCAAATTAAATAAGCCAAATGGAATCAGCTTCCACCGTGGTATTTTGCCGTGGTACCTTCACTCAACAGCTCAATTTCTGACCCTTCCAGGAACCAAGGTAGGCTCCTCCTTGCCAGACAGGACAATAAATCTTTCGGAACAGACTTTAAAGTGTGCAGACTCGAAGGCTCTGCACCTTACCCACTCCACTGCTGGCTGTGCCTGTGGGATATAACGCCCTTGGGCAACTAGGGGTCCCGACCCCTCTGGGGCACCCCGGGCCCTCTAGGGACCCACTCTCCTCTCACCAGCATTGTCAGCCCCAGCATATCCAGCAGCTGCTGTCACTCTTCCCCATGCCCAGCCCCACACTAGTCCCAGCAGTGGCTGCTGGCATCTCTGTCCTCCCACTTGAGAAGGATGCAGGAATGACACGTCCATCTACTCACTGGACAGCAGCACGATGCAGAATGACAGGCAAAGCTGGAATGAGTACAGGAGGCCTGGCCCCTGGGGCTCCAGCTCTGCACCCAGCAGGGGCCGGCCACTGGAGCCCTGTCTCTGCACCCAGCAGGGGCCGGCCACTGAAGCCCTGTCTCTGCACCCAGCAGGGGCCGGCCACTGAAGCCCTGTCTCTGCACCCAGCAGGGGCCGGCCACTGAAGCCCTGTC
>NW_004524689.1:3478069-3484588 GCF_000260255.1 Octodon degus
GCCACTGGAGCCCAGTCCCTCCCATCATCCAGCCACCAACCCTGCATCCAGCCACCAACCCTGCAGGTTGGCTCACCCTGAATCCAGACTCTTCTGACGCTTCCTTGTGAAGCACCCAACCCTGCACTGAGAGGGTGTGGCCCACGGCCCACTGTCCCCAGACCCATCCCCATCAGCTATCACAGAGTGAAGGCGGTGACACAGCAGACTGAGGGGCTCCAAGTCAGGATTCCATTGGACCAACAAGTAGAACAGCCAGTGGGATTCCCAAGCCTAGGGATTACCCAGGAGCCCCTGGAGTGGGCACTTAGGGAACTGCAAGAAGGAAGAAGTCAGCTCTGCAGAAAGGGGAGCTGGATGGGCAGGGGCAGGCCTTGGAGAGAGACAGACAACAGACACAGACAGACAGAGTCTTCATCCCATGAGGGCAGGAGCCACCATGCCTGACAGAGGCTCTGCCTCAGGGCTGGTGTCGCCTGAGCCAACAGCCTCCTTCATCAGAGTTGAGCCTCTAATATTTGCACACACAAGAACGGTCTTGCTTACTTCACTTCACCTACAACGCTTTGCTGTGGGCCAGGACTTCCCAGGGCAGTGGGAGGATGTATCAGACAAAGTGCCCACAGGGGCCAGGGAGATAGCTCAGTAGAATAAGTGCTTGCCTGGCAAGCACAAGGTCCTGAGTTCAATCCCCAGTACCAGAAAAAAAAAAAAAATCCCCACTAGTCAGACACTTGCTCAATAGATAGTCTTTAGGGTGGAACAAATACCTGCCTCTCCCCCTTCAGGGGCCAAGCAAGGTCACCTCCCAGGCCCTGTGCCTGCAGACATGTGGCTACACGCAGCCAGCAAGGCTGACAAGCAGTGTCACTCCTGGGCCAGACACGTCTCGGGTGGGACAAGGTCCTCCTGAGCCTCCCATTCTTTCGGTGACCAGCAGCATTCACAATGGCACTGCCACATGTGCCCAAGGTGAGCAGAAGCCACCTCTAACCACAGCCACTGTGCAGTAAGAGAGGAGCTGCTTTGCTTTAAACCATTGAGATTTGGGGATTATTTGTTACCTAGCAAATCTGACCAATACACTCCAAGGAAATGAGGGACAGGAGAAAAGTAAACACGCTGTTATATACAATAAATACACAGGGCTGTGGGAAGCTAAAGAGAAAGGTCTTCCATGTACAAGAGCCTCGGGCTGGGCTTAATAGATGTTTCCATAAGAAAAGGCCAGAAACATTTACCAGATCTATGTTGCTTGAATGTGGGACTCTGTAAAATCACTTCCAAACTATAAGTGAAAAGGGAGCGGGCTGGGGACGGAGCTCCACACTAGACACCATGCTGAGTCTGCACCCCAGCAATGAGAAAGGAAAAAAATTGAAGTCTGTAATTGCGGAACAGGGTTGAAGCTATCCTTAGAGAAGAACTGTAAAACCTTAGATGTTTTATTACTGAGTCAAAAGAAAGCTAAGAATTCGACTTATTTAAACTTTGAAGAAATTGAGAAGACAGCACTAAAAACAGGAGCACGTACGGCTGATGCTAACTAGAAATAAAGGTAAGATCTGGGATTTGAAGAGCAGAACCGAGAAGGAAAGCTGAGAGCGGCTCCTCAGATGAGATGGGGGACGCAGCCGCACTGGGGTCAGCCTGCCCAGAGGGGAAGAGGTTCAACTTGGGGGCGGGGGACACTGGGAAGGAAGCTCCACACGGACACGTGGCCAAGGGCGGGAGCGGACACCACCTCCTCGCTACATCTCTGAAGAGGAGAAAAAGCTTTGGGTGCCAGGATCGAACTCAGGACCTTGTGCATGCCAGGCAGGTGCCTACACCGCTGAGCTAGCTCCCCAGCCCCAGGCTGGCCATTTTCTCGACAGGATAATTACTCCGAGAGGAGCATAAGATGAGGGGAAGGACATGAACAGACCAAGTCCTAAGAAGAAATTAAATGGCTGCCAAAGCCCTGCACAAGGCCGCCGGCTCTGCTGGTATCGCAGGCCAGCTCTCCCCAGCCCCAGGACGGGGCATCTGTCCCCCATCTGGACCATGTGAGCAGCCAGGAAGACAGGAGCCTGCCTCCTGAGAAAGGCCACAAAAGAACCACAGGGCTCTGCAGACCACGGCCCCCAGGCCAAAAGGTGTAAATAAAGGTTTATTGGGAAACAGCCAGATCCATTCCTTTTTTCTGTCACCTTATGGCTTCCAAATACCTCTGACGGAGATCACCAGTCCATGAAGCCTGAAACACGATTTGGCTTTGACAGGAAAATAATGCTGGCTCCGCACCTCAACTGCAAATGGAAGTCCCAGCACCGAGAGCGGCGGGCACCGCAGCACAGCTCCACACACAGCTTTCTCTATCGCTCTGCCCTGCTTTGTCTTTAGTTTTTAACATCATGAATCCCCGAAAATAAGACCTAACAGCCTTGAAGACTAGAGATCAAAACCGCCAGCCGCAACCGGCCTGTCCTTGCCTCACCTGCTACACAGGCCACCAAGCAAGAGGACAGAGAGGTAACATCTACAGGACGCTGGCCACCGTAACCACCTGCTAGGGCTTACTTGGGGGGAAATGCAGCCGGATACTTTTGGCGCAGTTATTCAGGTCCTGGCGATGCCGAGAAGGCTCAGAGGTCCTGCCTGCCCCGTCCCCACGTACACGTGGCTGCCCCGCTATCGATGTCTCACCCTGCAGGGGCCACCACTGCGGCCAGGCCTTTGCCGGAGCCCACAGTCCTGGGCGCCGGCCCCCCTGCCCCGAGGGCCCCACAGCCCTGCCGCCCACTCTTCTGCTTTTTCTCCTTCTCACTGATTTTAAGGAGCTGTCTACAATTTTTTTTCTAACCTGATTCTTCCAACTAGTTTTGGCTGTATGCCTGGCCAGTGCCTTTTGGTCTCTGGTCTTCTTTCTTTATACAATCTTCTCTATGAGAGGGTTTTTTTTTTTTTTATCATTTATTTGTATTTTTATTTGAGTCTATGAGAGTTTTACAGAGCTTTTCTGGTACCAAAAATAAACAAAATAAATCAGTGTACTGCTTACTTAAAAAAATTTTACACATTTGCAGTTTACCAGGAATCGAACTCACAACCTTGCACTAGCGCTAGCCTATATTTTAGTGTCACTATTTCTCAGTCATATATTTCTTTTTGTTGGTGTTTTGTCCATTTTGCTCAAGAAAGTCCCCCTGACCCCAGGGTGTAACAATATTCTCCGATTTCATGAAAATATTCTTCAACTTTCTTGACCTTTGTTCTTCACGTGCAGCTCTTGCCTCTGCCGCCCCCCCCACAGATGAGGAAACTGAGGCGCACAGGCGGTGCTCTGAGTCCCTGACCACGAGAGTCCGTGCGCAGCGCTAAGCACGGCGCCACACAGGCGAAGCAGCTGTTCTAGCAGCACCCAGACTCGCACTTCAGGCCTCAGGACGAGCTCGCGTGCGCACACACACACACACACACACACACACACACACACACACACACACCCGTCTTTGCGCCACTGGACAGCTTGGGAGGGAGAGGGCCCAGGCTCCCTGCTTCAGGGTGCATCTTCCTGATCGCTCTGAGGCTGGGCACGTTTGCAGACACTTAGTGCTTGCTCTGATTCATGTTCTGCACAGGTCCTCTTCCTCTCCTATGTTTGATTTTCTTTCCTCCTCTCCCTGGTATTGATTTGAAGAAACTTTTTCTATAATCCTTCTTTCTAATCTAATTCTAAATTTAAAATATTTCAATTTTGAGGCATTTTTAATGCATCTGGAATTTATTCTGTGCTTGCTATGAAATTAGGCCTGAACTTCCCATCTTCCATACGGACAACTGGCCGTGCCTTGCGGTAGAGGAGTGTCCGTGCCCACCCCAGGCCCAGAACCTGCTGGCCGCACCGCCAAGGAACGCCAGGCTGCCGAGGCACTGACTTCCGACACGGACATGGTGCTGGCCGGAGCTGGCCCAACACCACAGCTCCCACGGGGGAGCAGGCAGTGCTAGAGAAGCGCGAGGGGGTGGGGGGATGCAGCCTGGGGAGACCCGGGCGCAGCCTCTGAGAGCCTTGTGGGGCTGTGGACTTTCAGGGCCATCAGAAAATGAGGCTGCACTGTCCGAGGTCACTGTGACGGAGGTGACCTGTCGGAGCAGCAGCAAGACATGCAGGCACGCCTTCCGGACACTCCTCCCGGCCCGGCTTTATCTTCCCAGCTAAGGACCGATCCCACGGCATTCTTATTACCGTCACTTCACAGTGAAGGCTGCAAATCGAGAAGGATGAACCCTTCCTCCTGCACAGTCAGCCCAGCCACCTCTTACTAGGACTGCTTAAAAATAAATCTCAAAAGAAGCCGGGCCTGGTGGTGCACGCCTATAATCCCAGCACTCAGGAGGCTGAGGCAGGAGGATCGCTGCAAGTTCAGGACCGGCCTGGGCTACAAAGTGAGCTCAAGGCCAGCCTGAGTTGCATAACGAGATCCGGTCTCAGAAAGACAAACAATCATCATCATGATCATCATCGTCATCTCAAAAGAAAGTAAACGCAGTGAGTGGGGGAAACAGAGTCCAGAGAACACGGGGCGTGGGGTACCGAAACTCAGGAAAGGCATGAAGCCCCGGCCTGGGGAGGGGAGTCTTGGGTACCAGGTGGGAGCAAGGCAGGAGGACTAAGCCTGGGATGCTGCTGCACAGAGTGATCGCGGTTAACGACACACTAGAAGACGGAGGCAGATTCCAAATGTCTTTGCCACAGAGAAAGGGCACCACCGGAGCCTGCACACATGGCCCTCCAGATCCCAGGCACCCGAGTTACCCGTGTGTGCGGCTACTGCACCCCACGGATGCGGAACACTGTCACACATGGATGCAAAAACAAGCTTCAGCACAGGCCTGGAGCCCGCAAAGACGCTGGAGCTGCACAGAGGACATTAGCGGAGTTCACACCGCATCTGAAATGACTCTGGCCGGAAGGTGCCTGCACGCCCTTCGCGAGCGGCTCCCACAGACAACCGGCTGCCCCTCGGAGGCAAGGGAGCCGCACTGGGGCCCCTTATCCATGGGCCTGGGGCACACTCAGGGGAAACGGAATCCAGAGGACAATCTGCTATGCATAAAATTCCAGAACCAAAAAGACAGAACAGTGAAAGCCAGCAGAGCCACTGCTATGAAAGGAAGGACAAACTATGACATGGTCTGTCCCAACACAATCAACTTAGGTTCAGGGAATATTAAGCTCACTGAATATTGTCAGCAAGCTCAGAAAATTCCAGGTCAGAAAAACACGAGTTGGCGCACCATGAGCGCTGCACCCTCAGAAATTCACACTGAACAAGATCAGTTTCTGCAAACTGCAATCTCAACTCCTGAAGAGAGTCAGCCGAAGGGGCAGAGCCCAGGCACCTCGTGCCAGGACTCCTGGGCTGTCCTGACTTGGCCACGCGGTCCACCCTGGTCTTCCCACAGGGAGGGCTCCTGAGCCCAGGCCAGGCTGTAGCCATGCAGGCAGGCTCTGAGGCCGCCCTTTCCTCTGGCTCCGTCACCACGGCAGACTCCCTTACAGGCTCATGTTCCAAGCCCAGGGGACAGCCAGCCGCAACTCTCCACATCACACACCTGTGCATCCATCTCCATGCTGGACACTGGCACTGTCCCTCCGCTCATACCCGTCCCATCTCTCCTCCGTAAAGCTACACCTGGGGCCAGCCTGGGCTGCACAGCGAGACCAAGTCCTGTACCCTGCTTCCAGGTGGCTGGAGATGCCCCACCGAGAGCACAAACCTGAGCTGGCATCATGGTCATCACCAACCCGACGGTCGGGCCGGGTCCGCAGGACGCCCGAGTGGGGCACAGGTGACAGGCACTGGGACAGGCAGCACCACACTGTCCAAAGTCCATTACCAGTCAACGCGGCAACACCGCTCTGGCTGTGCCACGCGCTTGGGAACCCAGCCCAGACCGTGGGGACCGCTCACCTGTGGGGGGTGTTGCTCACCTGTGGGGGGTGTCAAGGGCCTCTTGCACAACTGCCGTTCCGATTGCTCTGACCGCTCCAACAAGGGCCCCTGGGAGCGCACCTCAGCCGTGTCCTGTGGGCTCAGCGAGAACCGGAACTGCACTGTCCCTGCCTCCACCTGCTTCACCTGCAACAGAGCCATAGGACCCGTGAGGCCACCCTGCCTCAGCCTCTGCTGGGGACTCACCGGTCAACACAGTGGCCAGCAGAAGCCACAAATTCCCAAATGACCGGTGAGTATAAAATTTTTAATCCAGGATAAAAACAATCCATTGGCATAAAAATCCCAGATGATACCAGATATTCCAGCATGGAATTCACCTGAGTAGAAAGAAATTTTTAAGTCTGTGTTATAAGACCCATTATGTTGAGCTTCTTAATTTATACATAAAGCTGACTTTTAACATATGTAGCTCTACGTGCTTTAACACAGGCGCAAATGCAGGCCACCAGCACCGGTCAGGGCGCCCTCGGTGGCCACACCCACGCCCACCCCACCTGAGCCGCACAGTCACTGC
>NW_004524689.1:3485673-3487459 GCF_000260255.1 Octodon degus
ATGCTGAATTTTGTCTGAGGCCTTTTCTGCGGCTGAAGCTCTGAGCTCTTCGTTTCAGCCACGACTGCGGTGAATGACCTCCGTGGATTCTGAAAGGGACAGCAGGCCGCTGTGTGTGCAGGGGAGCCCCCTCACAGTGCGTACCTCTGTCACATCTAATTCACTCAGTTTGCAAAGATCCTGCTTAAGGATTTTGCATCTTACGATGAGAGCGAGGGGTCTGCGGTTTTGCTTTCTCCATATGCACTAGTTTTAATCAAGGCAATGTCAGCCGAGTTTATGAATCAGGAACCTCCCCCACCTCGCCTATTTTCTAGAAAAAAAATGCATAAAACTGCTGGTATTTCTCCTGTAAATGTCTAGAATTCAAGATGACCAGGCATGGACACTTATTTCCCCGAGAGGTGTTAAACAATGAATTACATTTCCCAGATGGTCACAGAGTGACTCGGCAGTCTGGCTGGCCGCTGACGGAGGCCGGGGAGTCGCCGCTGTTTCTCAGGTGTCCCTGGACACAGGGACAAAGCCGCCCCGGCCTTCACAGTGTGGGCCGCAGGGCTTGCGCTTCTTTGTTCCTCACGCTGTGATCTGGGTTCTTTTTTCCTTGCCGTCCTGTCAAGAGCTCATCAGTTTTAGGGCCCTTTTCAAAGAATCGGGTTTTCTGTTCCATTCTTGCTGCTTCTTCAGTCCATTGTGTTCCCGTCTTTCATTTCAGTGGTTTCTGCACTGTACTATTGACTTTTCCTCACGCTTCAGGTTTATTTGGCTTTTCTAGCTTCTAAAGGGAGAAGATTAGATTGATTTTAAGTTTTTGACTCCAATGTAAGAACTTAGCGCTACAAATTTCTATTGACACCTGATTTAACTGCACCTTACACAGTTTGCTACGTTGTGTCTCCATTCCGTTCAGATCAAAGTACCTTCTGTTTTCTCTTGCGGTTTCCTCTTAAAACTTAAAGATTATTTAGAAATGTATTGCTTGGTAATATTTTGCTTGTTTGATTCTGTTGTTTCTGCTTATCTCCTTTGGTTTTTGAAACAGGTTTTACTGTGTAGACCAGGGTGGCCTTGGACTCCCGCAGTGGCCCAGGCCAGCCTCACACTCGCAGCAACCCTCCTGCCTCCGCCTCCCGTGTCTAGTACTTTTTATATTTTTATTGTTCATGATTTTTGGTTTAATTCCATTATGATCAGAGATTGTACCTTGCATAATTTCAACTCTTGCTAAAGTATCACCTTGACCGGGATGTGGTCTGTCCTGTGACCATTCCCCGTGCCCCTGCAAGCCCCCCTCTGCGGCTCTTTGGTAGACGCTGGCGAGGAGCACCCACATGCGGCTGGAGGAGGGTGCCCTCTGGCTCTTCTATGCCCCTCGGGGTTTCTGTCTGCAAAGCTACAGTCGTGGGCTTATCTGTCTCTGTCTGTCGGGTTCTATCCGGTTTTCTCTGTGCATCCTGAAGCTCTCTGTCAGATGCAAACCCGGTTAGGACAGCGGTGGCTTCTCGGTGACCTTATCTTGCATCGGATGTGATGTCTCTCTCCGTTTCGTGAAAGCTCCTTAGCTCCGAAGTCTACGCTGCGTGACATTCGCACAGCCTCTCCAGTCCCGTCAGCACTTCTGTGGAGTGCTTCCGTTCTTTTACTTTTAATCTACATCATTATCTTTATTTATGTTTGTTTGTTTGTGACAGCATCTTGCTGGGTAGTTCAGGCTGGCCTCAAACTTGCGGCGCTGGACACGACCGAGGGCCTGGCGGGATCCTGAACAGACCCAGAGCGCAGGCCC
>NW_004524689.1:3489334-3505658 GCF_000260255.1 Octodon degus
GGCAGTAACAATACACAATGTACTAACCATTGTTACTCTCCTAAAATCTTGTTTTGAGATTTTGTACCATTGTTTTTATTTTTTTTCTTTAAAATAAAATAAATGATAAAAAAAAAACCTTGCAGCGCTCCTCCTGCCCAGCCTCCTGAGCACCAAGATCGCAGATGTGCGCCACTGCGCCCAGCGATGTGGTTACACTTTTTTTTTTTAAAGCTTCATTTTCATTCAGCCTGACGACCTCTGACGTCACAGAGTAGACAAGTGACACACTTAATGCAATGTACTAGCACATTTGGACTCAGGACACCACTTTGTTACTATCTGCTCCTGTTTGGTCTCATGTCCCTTTTCTCTCTTCTTTTGTATCATCTCACTTTATTTTTCTGTCTAGGTTTTAACTACCTCTTTTTACCTTATCTTAGTGACTGCTCTAGGTTTTAAATGTAAGTTCCTGCCCGGCGTGGCGACACACACCTGTGATCCCGGCGCACCGGGGCTGAGGCAGGAGGATTTCCGTGAGTGTGGGGCCAGCCTGGACTGCACAGCAGACCCTGTCTCAAAAACACACAAAAGGCCCCAAGCAAAAGAATGTTATCACTCCTCGCTAATTCTGATGTTCCGCATTTCCAACCGGCACCCACTCCCTTCCGTCTGAAGAAACCCCTTCAGCCATTCCTCTAGAAGGTGCCGCCGGGGATGAGCTCTCTCCGCTCCCTGCCACCTGCGGAGGTCTCCCTGCCACCCCGGCCCTCCTTGAGTCTCGCTGAGGCAGGACTCCGGCTTCCAGGCCCTCCTGCTCACACCAGCTGTTCTTGCACGTCCTCCCAGCCTCCATGGCTTCCGACAAAGAATCCACAGTCACTTGAAAGACCCATTCTCTGTGAGTCACGAGCCACTTTTTCCATGGCTGTTTTCTCCATATTTTCAGTCTTCAGTTTCTGGCAGTTGATGACATGTCTAGGTGTGCATCTCCCCACTGTGCAAGGTTCATGCGCTTCTTGGATCTGTAAGTTTATGAGATTTGCCAAGCAAGGGACGTTTCCAGCGACTGCTTCCTCATCCATTCTGTTCTGCGCCATCTGCCTGTCTCCTCCTGGGACGCTGGGGACACAGGGTCAGGCGCTTGCTACTGCCCCCCCTCGCCCCGCCGGCACTCTGCCAGCTGTCTCCATCTTCTCTACTGTTCCGGCTGAATCAACGTTACTGACTTCCCCTTCAGGGCCACTAGTGCCTCTGCCGTCTCCACGCTGCTGTGGACCTATGCGGTGGATTTTTAGTTCTGGTTACTTCACCTTCAGCTCTACACTTCTGCTCCATTTTTTTATACATATCTTCTGCCTTTTTACTAAGAGTTTCCATCCACTTGTTTCCAGAGTGTTTCTAGGATGTTCTTACTATAGCCTTTCTGTAATGGCTGCTTTAAAGTCTTTGTCCAGTAATTCCAACACTGCAGCCTCTCAGTGTTGGCGTATGTTAAACATCTTTTCCCTACAGGTGGAGATCTTCAGACTGCATGCCAATTAATTTTAGATGGCTTTATGAACATTCTGGGTGAGATGCTGAGGCTGACTTAAATCCCATGAGGATAGACTGCTGATGGTTTTGCTAAAGCAGAGCTCGGCCCAGTGGGTTCAGGCTGCAGTTTCTCTTCCCCACCCCTGCCTTGGTACCAGGAATCAAATTCATGACCTGGCTCTTGCCAGGCAGGTGCTGTGCCAGGCTGCAGTTTCTGACAAGCCTCCTGTGGGCTGCGGCTCCCATGTCAGTGCCATCTGCAAAGCCTGAGCCGTGCCCCTCAGGTCCCTCCACATGTGCTTCCCCGTGGGGGCTCTGGGACAGACAGGGCCCATCCACGGTTCAGGTCTCAAACCTCTCAGCCTGCCCTTTGGAGTCAGATCCACACACCTGCAGCCTGGGAGGAGCCCAGGCCCTGTCAACCACTGCAGGCCGCTCCTGAACTCCTCCCTGAGCCCTCTCCGATCCTGGGAGCCTCTGGATTCTCCAACCAGCCCTGCCATGCTGCACACTCCCTGAGCCGAATCAAGGCTGAGCAACGAGAAAGTGGGACGTGAACAGAAGGGGCTGCGTGACAGAGCTGGGGCCCATCGACCATTACTGGAAGTCAGGGTGTAATGCCCCAAATTGAGAAACTAAGAAATCACAATAAAAGTATATTATCTGGAAAACAAAGGTAAATATCCCAAGTCACAGCAGAGAATTACACGCAGCAGTTCTCGACTGCTTCTGAAAATAAATATTCTACAAAGCAGACAATTATTTGCTCAAGGGAAAAAGACAGGAGTTATTCAAGAAGAAAACACAATCGTGATGTGCTACCTTGTTTCCCAATAAACAGCCGTAAAGTAATCATTAACAGCATAAACCCTACAATCTCCTTAGCCGAAAGCTGTGGGACATTTATGGTGCTCGTGCCCTTCCCAGGCTGCTCTGGGCCACTGCTGCTCGCCTGTTACCTCCGTGACACTAGGGACTCGCAGTGCTTCCTGAAGGGCCACCGAATGGCTACAGGACCAGACGGGCCACTGGGCCACCTGGCCGGGCAGGCATGAGGACACCCTCATGTTGGTCACAGTCCCAACACGTCTGCCACACAAAGGCTATGCTTCACCATGCAGGAGGCCATCGAGGCCAGGACTCCAGTGTCTCCGCCAGCTTTGTGACCTCTTGTCAGCTTAGGCCAGTGGCCCTCTGCTGGGGCAGCTTTGTCCCCTAAGAGACACGAGGCATCTCTACTTACACTGTGGGCTATCACACCTCCGGGTGCCCCTGGCACCAGATGACAGAAGCCCAGGCCACAGCAGGACGCCTCAGAGCGCCAGGCAGCCCTGGCAAGGAGCGCTGCCCAAACACGAGCAAAACTGGGGCTGCGAGACCATGGTGCAGGCGTGCTGCCCGCTGCGCACAGCTATCCTGGGGCCACTAGGGTCCTGGGGGCAAACTCACCTTCGAACGTTCATGCCACACAGAGTGGACACGTACAAATGAGGGCAGGGGACTGGCATGACCAGCCAAGGAGTACACATTCATGCACACACATGCACATGCACACACACAGGAAGGGGGCGGGCGGAGTGGCCTGGCCTCAGGATTTCCAGTGGCGATTTTATAACAAGGGCTCCAGCCAGGTCATGTGGGAATGCAGCAAAATATGGCCCCATAATGAGAGGCTCCTTACAGGAAAAGCTGCACAATCAGCTGTTCCTTTGCTCTGATCCCCAAAGCACCATCCAAATCGTAAATAACAGCACTGAAAATAATATCTGCAGCTAGAGTCAGCACAGAAGTGACACGCGGCAACAGCAGGTACGCCCCCCCCTACACCCGGGTCCCCAGGAACATGAGGTGGCGGTGTGCTGGAAGGCACCAGCACTAGGCCGACACAGGTGGGTGACTGCAGGGCCAGCTGCACCTCGGGGCGCCAGGACAGACCCCGCATGCAGCCAGGGCACGGGGGGGGGGGGTTTCAGTCCCTGCGCATGAGCGGCACAGGAGCAGCACTCCTAACACGCCACAGGCGCACAGCACGGAGGTCACTGCAGGGAACAAGGTCATTACCAGACCTACGTCTGCCTCGGGCGGGGTCATCACTTTGCCTTTTCCTGACTCATCCACAACACGAAAACATGCCTTGGCAAACAGCTGCACACATCGTCAACTTCCGGTTCCGCTAGAGCGCTCCCGAGGACCTGGGGAACAGGAGCCTGTGAGAAGCACCTAGTTACCTCCTCAGAGCTCCTGCTGTCCGATGGCACCTTATAGACCAGGCAGTGTGAGGGGCAGGGCCCGGGCCCGCCCTGCAGAGGCAAGGTGACCTTTCCATCACTGGCTTCCAGCTCGGGGTTCCAGACAGCCCAGCGGACCATGCGCATGCTCGCCAGGTTGGACAAGGACGTGACCAACGCCGCCTGGAATTAAGAGAAAGGAAATCGCGTGCGAGTTATTGCAAAACCCACCAGCAAGTCCACAGACATGTAAAGTTTACCCAGCGCCCAGGGAGCAAGGGGCAGGGCCACCAGTTCCATTTTACTGAAGAAGAAACTGAGGCAGGGGACTTCGCAGCAGCCCAGCAATCTAATCACGGCCCCTCCCACCCCCCTCTGGCTCAAGGAGGACTCGGCTCCCCTGCAAAGTCCAGCACCACGCCTGCGGCTCGCGGCCCCCACAGGATGTCTGCCAGGCTCGAAACACTGCCGGCTGCGACTTCTCAGATCCATCAGGAGCCACCAAGGGCAGCACTTTACCCGGTGAGGCAAGCGGGGTACACCCCAGGGTTATCTGCACACACATAAGCACAGCTCCACCCAACCCCGGGTCAATGCGGCTGTGTTCTGTGTGCTGCCCCTGCCTCACTGCATCACTGGCCACACGGAAGGAGGGGACCCAAGGCACCCCGGGGACAGCGCTAATGAAATCCCGCCAGCATGGCTCCAGGCCTCAACTCAGCACAAAGTCTTTTAAGGTCACCCCTTTTATCTTTTCACTTTTTTTAAGTGGTGGGGAGAATACAGCTGAGCTCAGGTCTGTGTCAGAGACTGGACTGTCCCTCGGCCAGCTGGACACAGAGCCCTGTGGTTTACACCTGGCAGAGGGCTCCAGAGGTGATGCAATCAGGGAGATTTGCCATGACAGGCAGCACAGGATTGGACTGGGATAGTGAGTCCCGCAGACCCCACAGCCCTCAGCTGCAGGAGCCAGGGGAGGAGCTGCCAGCCAGCAAAGGGACCCAAGGGCACTCGGATGAGGATCGTCACTGCTGCCGGAGAACACACACCTGGCAGCTATGGTGACAAGGAGGGGCAGCCTGGAAGGAGAGGAGCAACCCAGACGCCACCTGGGGCAGGGACAAGGTCATCATCCAGGAAAAGGGACACCCCGAGGCTTCCAAGGTCCAGTGCCCCAGGCAAGCCGCCTCTCCCAGAGGTCCCTGCGCTCATACCCTCCGCTCGTAGCTTCTGTGTGCACGCAGGGAAAACCCACAGTCGATACCAGGCTTCAAGCTGCTCTCACTTCTCTGCAGCTGGACCTCAAACCAACTGCCCCTAGGCTGACCCTCGCTGCCGCCACCCGGACACACAGGCAAGATACCACCACGTTCACACCCTGCTAGGGTGCCCCAGACCTCACGCCCCGCCCACTTGGAGAGAACAGCCTTCCTCCTAAAAGCAAGGTCAGCAGAGGCGGGGGCTCGGGCCTGGACTGAGCCGCTGTAGAGCAGCAGCAGCAGCGCCTGCCTCTGTCCCAGCCACGGCTTTGGGAGGCCTTGGGGCGGAGCAACGCCAGGGGGCAACACAGCACTCCCCAGGATGAGCCTGCTGTTCTCTGTTTTTGTTTCTGTTTTTTTGAGACGGGGTCTCACTGTATAGCTCAGGCTAGCTTCGAATTTACTTTGTAGCCCAGCCTGGCTTCCATCTCAAAGTGGTCCTCCTGCCTCAGGCTCCCCAATGCTAGGATTATGGGGTTGCACCACCACATCTGGTTCTCACTGTCTTTTAAAAGTAAGATGATATGTCAGGGAAAATTGGTCACCAACTCCCTCTCAGCACTCAGCAGTATCTGGGCTACCTTTGCAAACAGCTATCTGAAAAAAACAAGCTTATGACTGGGTCAAAAATAAACTATGAACCCAAGTTGCAGAGCTATTTGTGCAACTCCTGGTTTCATTTTTCAAATTAGGTGACTCGGATGCCTCCTCTTCCACCCTCTCCGTCCTCTTGGGCAGCCTCGGTCCTCAGCAGGTATCCATCCCCACTGTGAAAACTCTGCCCACTGTACTAGCATCCTTGTCCTCACCCTGTGCCATGCAGGTTTAGCAAAAACAGATGCCCTCCTCCCAGCACCAGCGGGATGATGGTCCCCTATCAGTGCCAGCCTGCACTCTGGCCACAGAGTCTGCGTGGACAGGACCTGAAGCCCTCGGGCACAAAGGGCAAGGTGCAGCACACCCAGGAGAGTAGGCACAGTGGGAATGGGAGTAGCTGCTGCGCAGGCTCTGACCCCAGCGTGTCACCTCGCCTGCAAGGTGGTGCACACCAGTAATCCCTCCTGCTCAGGGCACTGAGGCAGGAGAGTGGCCTGAGCCCAGGAGCTCCAAGCCAGCCTGCACCACACACTGAGGCTTTGTCTCAAAGGAAAAAAAGATTAGTACCAAGGTGCGGGCAAAGCCTCGGCAGGAACAGCCCGGGGCCCTGTGCTGAGCTGAGGGTGCACCAAAGATAGGCCCACCCTAGCGCCTGGAAGCTGGATGCACCATGGGATGAGCTCTCCCTGGAGCGCGAAGGTGCCCTGGGCTGCGGGTAGGGGTCCCCCGCACACAGGGCACGGGGAGACTTGAGATGGAACCAGGGCAGGCGCAGAGGAAATGGCCGTGAGTAGCAGGGCAGAGCGGGGACTGGCAGCCGCAGGCCAGGGCCCAGCCTTCAGGAGCCTCAGAGGAGCCCGGCCTGTGCACAACACCCCAACAGGGCTGGTGGAGCACACACTGGGTCTGCGGCCTCAGAGGTGTAGAAGGAAACTCACTCTGAGCCTGTGGGCCTGTGGGCGTTGGCAGGTGGCCCCAGGAAGCCCACGCGGGCCCCAGGGGCTCTGACTGTAGTTAGAGAATTTGTGCGCTTTGGCACCTGTAGGTTTTCAGCAAGAGCTTTTCCTCCTGCACAGGGCGCCCTTCATGACCTTGGACACGGTCCTACTGCGCCCTCTCATCATAGGTCAGGCCCCACCAGGACACCAGGACAGGCACCGAGTGGACTCTGCCGCCTCCTCACAACTGCACATGAGACCACAGGCGCCTCAAAATGCAATGATCGCTTGAGACCAGAATGAGCCACACGCTAAGCGCAACATGGAAGGCTGGTCTAGTTTGAAAATAATAAGAACAATGATCCACAAAAGCAACACAGAATGACAGAGATCTGAGGTAGGACAGACGGCAGCGTCAGAAACAGTGCAGAGAAGCCGAAGCGCAGCCGTGCTGCCAAGGCACCAAGCAGCACGGGACCCCAGTGGCCACTGAGCCAGAGAGACAGCGGTGTCCCCTCTGCATGGAGTCCCAGGCCATGTAGTGCCCGGCTCAGGCCCTCCACAAATAGGAGGTGAAGCACAAAAAGGAAGCTGCGAGGCCTGGGACACATGAGGGTCCCCACAGCTGGGAATCAGGGCACACAGGCACAGAGATAAGCAGCTGCTAGACAGTGCTTCCAGGCAGGGGTGCTGCTCGGTGTGTGCCAGGCCCTGGGCTCCGTGCCCAGAACAGGTGGGTAGACAGGCAGGCAGGCAGGCAGGCAGGCAGACGAGGTGAGCAGTAGAATGGGGGAGAAAACAACTCAGTATGAACACAGTACCACAAGGGCCCAGCTGTAGTTCACCACTCCCAGTCTCAATCCCCGGCTCAGCACGCCTCAGGGGCGGGGCCGGCACAGCATGCTGGGGATTGAACCCCAGTCCCTGCCTCTGCTTAAGCAAGCACTTTAACCGCTGAGCTATCTGGCCAGCCCTATGTAACACCTTTAAAAGGATGGAGATGTTACTTTCGAAAATAATAAAATCATAAAAAACAAAGCATGGTGCAGAGCAATTCCAGGTTCAAGGAGACCAGAGGTAGAGACTAATCACAACCCAGGGTCCTGGGCTCAGCCCTGCCCTGGAGGAAAAACGCCACCAGGGTTGGGGAAGCGGAAATGGCCACGCATGGGGACTAAAGCACTGACAGCGTCACCCGAGCCGCAGGGGCTGGCTGTGCTGCGGTCACAGAGGGAGAGCCACACCCCTGAGAGATGCCAGGAGGGCGCAAGGTCCGGAGCACTGAGTGTACAGGACAATGTGGTGTGTGCACACATGCGCACGGTAGGGACAGGACAGCGAATGCGGAGAAAGCACGTGGAACAGCTGTCAGCAGTATGAACCTGGGTCCAGTGTAAACTGGAGCTCCTTGTGTTTCTGCCAATCGCCAGAACTCTGACACCACGTCCAAAGCAAAGGCCTACAGGAAGCGGAACGCAGGCCTACTGTGTCGTTCTTGCAAGTCATAGCATTAAGAAAGTAGTCAGGACGCACGCTACACAGAACACTCACGATGCACGTATTTGCCCCGGAATCTGGGTCCCAACCATGCCTCGAAGCTCCCGCCTCCTCAACAGGAAGACAGGCAACCCAGAGCAGAAAGGGGGAGGCAGCAGGGAGGCCACTCAGCACTGTGAACGGCGGGAACACACGAATGGACCTCAGCGTCGCTGGTGTTCGAGAAGGGGTCACCAGCAGAGGTGCCCTGCCCACTGCGGGGACGGAGGAAAGAGGAAAGACTGGTCAGGCCGCAGGATCTCAAACTGGAGTCCCCCCACCTGGGTAACTCACCCACTTCATAAGACCTTCTCTTAAAATCAAAAATAAAAACAGGCATGGTACGTAGCTCAGGGCAGGGGCTCTAGGTTTAGTGTCCAGTACCACAAAACATGAAAATGGAAACATAAAAACCTTCTACAGATCTAATTCCCAAGCTTCAGGAAATTTAGATTCACGGGCTTTTCAGGATGTGCGCAGGCTAGGGAGATAGCTCAGCAGTGTAAGCGCCTGCCTGGCAAGCGCAAGGACTCGAGTCTAATCCCCAGCACCACATGCTGTGCCAGCCACCAGAACCCAGCATGGTAGCACACGCCTGCAATCCCAGCACTGGGGAGGCAGAGACAAGAGAATCACTACAAGTCCAAGCTGCGTAGCGAGACCTTGTACCAAATAACTAAATAAATAGATGACAGCGAAATAGCTCAGTGGACTAAAGCATCCGCTTAGGCAAGCTAAAGCAAGCTTAAGCAAGTGCAGGGACAGCGGTTCAATCCCCAGCACCACATGCCGTGCCAGCCCCGCCCCCAGGGCAGGCTGAGCTGGCCACAAAATAAATTAAATAAATATTTCTGAAAAAAGAATGTGTCCAAACAGGAAACCACAGAGTGCGGCGCAGCTCTTGCAGGAGGCAAGCACTTGAATGCTCATTAAGCCGGTACATTCTGTTCGGAGAACTTTCGTCAATAGGTGAACTATAAACTGGCCGGATCGCTACCACACAGAGATCCAGGAAGGTCTTATTTTGTCTGTGGCCTCTCCAAAAGCTGCCTTCACCCTGGGAGTCCCAGAGGCATGGACATCAAAGTGGGAACACAGCCCGGGGCTGGGGCTGGCTCCTGGCAGCTTTGCCGCATGTCTTCTGCCGTCTTGTGTCCTGGGGAAGTTGCACTGCAGTCAATCAACAGACTTTGTGGAGCACAGCCCCGCAGGCCAACAATCTTCCACGCAGGGCCGCCACGGGACCTGGCACCCCATCTCCAGATCCTGCAGGGGAAGGGAGCTGGCTGCATGCTGGCCTTCACGGCACACCCGAAGGCAAAGGGCAGCACCAAGGTTCAGGAGCTTGGGCTACCAAAGCGCAGTGACAAGCAGCGCACACACCTCCGGGTTTGTTTCTGGTATCCACAAAATGCTTAGGGCCCAAGGAAGCCTCTCCTCTCACTCAGGTGCAGGGTGTGGGCTGGATGCCACGCTGGCCCACACACACCTCCCTGCCAACGCAGCCCCCACACCTGGCCTGAAGCGGGCGACAGGAATAAGGACCACGCTACAAGGACAGGGAAGCAGTGAGGCCAGCGAGGGGACCGAGCATAGCGCTGCAGGCAGCCTTAGGGGTCCCACAGTGGGCAGACTCTCCAACAGGGATGCGTTTCCAGAGCGGTGTGCAGTCTTGCTCCGTCCCCTTCTAACGACAGAAGCTGAGCAGTGTCCACCCAAGCTGACTGGGCGCCTGGTGAGCTTGGGAAATTCCTCTGGGCTCTGAGCACAATGGTGGTGCGTGAGGGGGCGGGCAGCTGCGCAGATGAAATGACCCGGGAGAAGCCGCAGAGGTCAGATGGGCTCTGAGCAGCAAGCTGGAGGCGCGGCTAGAGATACAGGGTCACCGTGTTTCCTTCCACCTCTGTTTATATTTGGCATTTTCTAGAATAAAAGGTATTTTAAAAGGCATGGGGCAAAGCTGTCAAGAGTCAGCCAAATTTCACTGGCCTTCTCAGACCAAAAAGCTACAACTCTTGTTGCATAGGTCCTGCTTTACCTTGGTCTTAACCATCCAGTAGAAAAGTATGAAGACGAAATATAGGAAATAAAGCCATGCTGTTAAGTTGAGCTGTGGGGGACTCAGGTCAATAATTTCTGACATTGCCAGTTGAACAGAAGACCCAAGGCTATTATGGGCTACTGGACTCTTTTAGAATATTTTGCTGAGTTTACACACCTATAATATTCAATAACGGAACTTAGAAAAAATGGGGCATACAGATGAATGTCCATTTTGTATCTGTGTATTCAAAGAGGTTGGGATAGATATATAGTTGCATTCTCTTAATGAATAGAATGATTTGTTCTAATGATGTTTGTAAATAGGATCACAAGTCCGCATCTTGTACAGCAATTAACCACTAAGAAGAATATATGCAGTGTATTATTTGTTGAAACTGTACTTCCGATTTGATTTGAAACTGTCTCATTGCTATCTGTTTATCAATAAAACTTTGAAAAAAAAAAAAAGTCAGCCAAAAAAAAAAAAAATGTGCAAGCCAACCAACCAGGCATGGCCGAGCCCTCTATAAACCCAGGGTTTGGGAGGCGGCGGCAGGAGGATCACTGCACGCTTGAGGCCAGCCTGGGCTACACAGTAAGCTCAAGGCCAGCCTGCACTACATAGCGAGACCCTGTTTCTAAATAAATATGTGTACGCCCAAGTATTTGTGCATAAAATTAAGTTATGCCTGGAACCTGCCTCAGAGCAACGGTAAGGGGCTGTGGGGAGGGACCAAAAGCAAACAACCCGGGAAGGCAGGAGCTGTGGGTGCTGTGTCGGTGTGCGCTACTGTCTGGCTGTGTTCCTTTAAAATCTCCAACATGGGAAGTCCCCAGAAAGGCTCAAGAAGCAAGGAAGAGATCCGCACCCCAGGATGCATGGACCCCCAAAGGGCTCCCGCCCAACTGCAGATGGCGTCCCTTAAACGACAGGGCACTGGAAGCCCTGAAGTGGGATGCGCCTCCTCTGGATGCCATGAGGGTCCATCCAAGCCCGCAGAGAGGGCCGGAGGGGTTCCCACTGTCACACAGACTGGCTCGCAGAGAAGGAATGACAGCCCAGGCTGGCACTGTTGGGGCCACTTTCTCCTCCGACATCCAAACCTGCCCGAGCCGGGGTGCCTGCCCAGGGCTCAGCCATTAACTGTTTAACTTGTGCTCTGGGTTACATGCAGCAGGCACTGCAGGGAAAATCACTGGCTCCCCGAGGATGGCTCCCCGCCTGGCCGCACAGAAGGAAGCATCCCCAATGGCAGGAAATGGAACCCAATATTCCTGCTGACAACCAGGTGCTGCCCCCAAAAGAGCTGACAGCTGTGACACAGTCCAGAGGTCCTGTGGGGCCGAGTTCATTAAAGGTTCCAACAAAGAGTTAAAAACGGAGGAGAGGCGTCATGCAGGACTTCCGGGTTTGTCCGGGCACCCAGACTCTGCATGCGCCAGTAAGCTATAACTAACATCTGGGGGCGACCTCGCCTCCTGCAGCAGTCCAGAGTGACGGACCGGGAGCCCTCCCAGGCACCAGGCCAGGCTGGCCCCACCCTAGCTGTCCTCACAGCCACGGTCCTCAGGGCCAGCCACCAGGGCAGGGCAGGGCAACAGCCTTCCTCCACGGCACTTGCTAAAGTGACATGGGCTTTTTAAAGATTTTCTTCCATATTGGATACAGGGTCTCACTGCACAGCTCAGACTCGTAGCGATCCTCCTGTTTTCAGCTTCCTCAGCACTGGGATTACAGGCGTGCACCACCAGTCTCGGTGGCCGGCTCAGTGCACCTGGGGGTGACACTGGCATGGCATGTGGTGCTGGGGATCCAACTCCGGTCCCTGCGCTTGCCTAAGCTGGCGCTCAGTCTGCTGAGTTATCTCGCAAGTCCTGACACTGGCTTTTTAAAGCAGAAAGCCAAGTCATAAGAATGACATGCACTGAGTTTACCAAACAATCTATGACATCCGTATTCTGTATCTGTTCCAACAGAGTCTATGAACCCTCGCTCCTGATTGTGACAGAGATACATATGAAGTTCCCGTGAAGAAGCCACTTGACATTCAAAGTCAAGCTTTACTGTATGTAATGTCGTATGAAAAACACGCTAAATGGCCTCATTTTTCAATACAATTATTGATCTGATACTTACAAATGAATGCACTCACAATACGTGAAACTTGCCAAACTACGTCAGTGTCTGCCATGCGCCCCAAGACAAGTGTTTTCTAGAATCGCGTGCTACACTTCCTATGACTTTCTTTCCCTGTTTGCAGCACGGGGGTTTGAGCCAGGACCTTGTACTAGCTACATCCCCCACCCTGGCTCTTTTTTTTTTTTTTTTTTAAGGGAAGGTCTCACTAAACTCACTAAGTTGTCCAAGCTGAACTCAAACTTGTGCTCCTCCTGCCTCAGCCTCCCAGAGTTCCGGGACTGCAGCCTTGGTACAGCTTTCAGTGGGAAGGAGTACTCATGCCAACTCCGTCCACACTCAGCTCACAGGCCCCACCGCCACCCGGAATCCTGGGTTCGGGGTGCCCATTCTCACATTGCCATCCATGCCTGAAGGGCCGCGGAACACGTACTCCAGCTGCAAGACAAAGGCGAACGCGGGGTGTCTGACCATCTCGGGGAGTCGCAGGCGGCTTCTCAAAACCAGAGCCTGGTTTCCAGGGCTGGGTAAGAAACACAAACCAGAGCACCTCGGCGTCAGCTCCTGCCCGTGCCAGGCCCGCCTCCACCTCCGGCTCAGCAAGTTCACCATCTGACGCTGTGGCACTGCCAGGCAAGCCTCTCAAGTGTCACAATCACTCCCTTTCCAAACTGCCAGGGCCAGCAGGATGGGACCACAGCTCCACAAGTGTCTCGGCTTCTCCCGGGGACCTGGCTCTGCATATCACAAGTGAGGACAGCGTGGCAACCCAGGAGACGCCGGGACACAGGGCTCAGGGAGCAATGGGTTATATGATCGGGGCTCCTACCTTTGCGAGGCCACAGCCCCGGGGTGTGCCTGGCTCCCCATGTGGGGTCTCCTGCTGACCCTCCGCAGCCCACCCAGAAGCACCCAGAATGCAAACTCACAGATGTCACAGCACACACGACACACAGGCTCACCCGAGCGTGACACCCTGAGCTCGGCACACACAGGCGTAAGAGCAGAAAAGAGCGCACCTGGACCAAGGCCCTTGCACAGCCCCAGCCGCTCCCACGGGGACCCGGGAGGGTACCTGGTCCTGGAGGAAGAGCTGACCTTCCTGCTGAAGCTGGCGGAGCGCGTCAAGGCCAGATCCATCTCGGGCACCAGCACCACCACCTGCGGCCTCTGCACGAAGCCCAGGCCGTTGTGCACACCCACGTGCAGGCGCCGCTCCAGGACCTCCAGGGCACCGCAGTCCAGTGGGCCACCCCCCTGCAAGGCACAGGGTGGGCAGAGTGAGCCCGCACCCCTGGGATGGAGTCTCCAGAGATACTCTGGGGAGCAGGCAGAGAGGAGAAGCCACAGCGGGAGTCCCAGGCACCTCTAGTCCTGTGAAGGTGGTGTCTCCACCTAGGGACAGCCACTGCGGGTGCTCCCTGGAGAACCCTGGTGTTTCCCAGCCAGCACCCCTTCTTCACGATGTACTCCAGGTACTGCCACCACCGAGCTCACTCTGGCTTCCCTAGCTTGGGTGACAGGGCTCAAGTCCCCAGGCCTGGGAGGCCCCCACCTCCCACAGGAGGCTGCAAGGGCAGGGCAGCTCCAAGGGGAGCACGCCGGGTTCTACCCTACACACCCTGAGACTTGAGATATGGGCAGGAGGCCGCAGGAGGTGCCGCTTAGCAGTGAGTCATAAACCAATAAAAACGGAATCTGCCCCAAAGTGATGGCTGGATATTAAAGTGTTTCATCTTAACAAAAAAATGAACAGGGGCTCTAACAGATGAGTGGAGCTACCCCTCCAGGGAAGTGGTGTTTATTAAATTATGTGATCTTTGCAAAATGATCTTGGAGTCCTACAGTGCTCTTCACCACCCATTAATCAAGCTGAATGGATGGAGATTCAGCCTATTAGTCTTTGGATAATGAAAATAAAACCATGGAGATAACCAAGTGTCTGCCAGTTGGACGATAACAAAAATACAAAGGCTGTTAAAATACATAATACAGTTATTTTGTAGGAATGTGTACAATTCAACAATGAGGCTCTTCAAACATCTCTGCGCTCACACAATCTGCTCTGAAAACACAAACAGGCAGACGAGCACCAGGAAGCACAGGCTGTCTGCGCTCCATTCTGCTTCTGCTCCACCTAAAATGGTCCCATGCGAAAACACCACATAGTCAAGAAGGGGAGGGAGCACAAAGCCCGGCGGTTCACAGACACACAAGCAGTAACCAGGTAACCCGCAGACCAGCATGGGAGGAAAGGCAGCTCAACAGCACGCCGTCAGCGCGGGCCACATGGCAAAGTGGACCAAACCATCCCTGTCCCTGCAGGCCTGACCTCAGGAGAGGAGACTCGAGTTCGGCCCTGCACAGAGCGGGGAGCTGAGCGCTCCCGGGGCACACAGAGCCTGCATCAGCGTCACTTAGGGCCTGGCAGGGAGGGATGGGGCATGCCCCACAGGACGGTCAGGGCACATAGGACCTGAAGCCACAGGTGTCACACACAGATCTACAGGAAACACACTGGGAGAAGGCCACCATCCCAAGGCCGAGATGGACGCAGCACCAGGGCACTGGTTGAGGTGGTCAGGGACCCACAGAGACCCCGTCCAGCATGTGCCACATGCAAGGACCACAGGACAGCCCAAGGGCAACACACAGCTAGGGCCAGCAGACGAAGAGGAGAAGAGCCCTCAGGACGTGCACTTCCAAGAAACGGGCTGACTACGGAGCAGACAGAGCCGTTTTCTGCGACTCCCGCAAAAAGTCAGGAGACCCACGCCTCGTCAGAAGAGGCAAAGAGAGCAAAAGCAGCTAAGCACAACACGGCCACTGACACAGAAGGGCCACAGCAGCCTCCACGGCTCTGCCTACGCCAGGGCCCACCAGTGGGTGAGACCCAAGAACTCCAGCCAGAGCTCCGCAGCGATGACCACCTGTCGGGTCCAGGTCAGCCTCAGGCCACAGCTGGGCCAGGGCTCCAGGAGACAGAGGCCTAGGAGAAGCAGCAGAAATGCAGAGGGACACTTTCCAGCCTCTGCTGCATTAAACGCGTGACTTTTCCACTGTTCCACGCAAAGCCAACGGAGGCAGAGGATCCACGCCACAGACCAGGGCTGTGGCCCCACAGGCAACAGCCAGTCCCCGCTGACGCACAGCCACTGCAGACCCAGGGATTCCTGATGCCCTGGTTACAAACAGTCTCAGACCAGACGCAGCCACAGCCTTCCCACAGGGAGATGCACAGCTAAGCGCCAGCACGTATGCAGGCCCTCGCCGCAAGGACAGCGCACACAGGCGCCCTGGCTGAGTAGGGCGGCCGACACGGCTGGGGCACAGGGATGCACCTGAGCGGAAGCCTGGCTTTGCCCGCAGAGGGCGCAGCAGGCCAGAGCACACCGCATGAGGCGCTTCCAGAGGCAGCAGGACAGGAGGCAAAGATGAGACTGATGTCAAGGGCTGGGCAGGGCTGGGCAGGGCCGGGGAAACGACTCTCGGCGAGAACTCTAGGTGAGGAGCCCGAAGACCGAGTGCAGAGAGCTTGGGGGTCAGCTGAGGAAGCAGCATCCATGGCAACCTCCTCGGGGCGGGGGGACAGGACAAGGCTTCCAGACACTCCAGAGTGGGCCACGTAGACCGAGAACGTCCCTCACAGGCGTATTGTATGGGTTTCTCCAAGTCCCCTTGGTGACAAAATTTACTGCTTTTTTACTTTAATTAAACACAGGACCACCGCACTAAATCGAAGTTGCCAGTGTCAGACTTGAACTTCCAGTCCTCCTGCCGGGACGTCCCAGAGTGCCGAGTCGGCTGAGCACTGCACCCCAGCCTCCGCACTTCACTTTTAAATGACCCAAAAGGAACCCTTCAGCAGAACTCCCTGCAAAAAGGCTAGAGGCAAGACCCACCCAGCCAATTCAGGAGCAGAGCATCTTGCTAGAGTGACACAAAGGGTTCAACTCTAACGCCTGCAGCAGAACGTGGAGCACAGCAGCCAGATCCAAGCAACACCCACCTGGAGGAATCTGAACTTCGTAGATCCGGACCTGGTGCTAAGGTAATAACTCTATCTAAGCT
>NW_004524689.1:3507336-3509164 GCF_000260255.1 Octodon degus
TATAATATGAGAAACTACTTTGGCAGTAACAATACACAATGTACTAACCATTGTTACTCTCCTAAAATCTTGTTTTGAGATTTTGTACCACTGTTTTTATTTTTTTTTCTTTAAAATAAAAATAACTGATGTCAAAAATAAATAAATAAATAAATAACCCAAAAATGCACAGCCCAGGCTAAGGTCACCTTCACTGCTGTTTACAGTGACCAAAAGCTGCGGGTTGGCAGGAGGCGCGGCCCCTGGAGGGAAGGGTCTGTCTGAGACCTACGTCCTGCCCGCGTCAGGGACAGAGAAAGCAGAAGGAACAGGGAGAGACAGGGGCAAGCCACCCGCCCCACCCGCGGGCACCCTCCCTGCAAGGAGAAGTCCCACGCGGGCACACACCTCCTGGGAGTGGTCCTCAGCGAGGAGTTCCAGAAGCTCCGCCTCGAACTTCTCCAGGGAGGGGTACAAGGTGAAGAAGACGTCGTCCAAGTGCCACGTGCAGGTCTTCTGAAGGCGTGGCTTCCGGAGGGCATCACCTGCCACGGTGAGAGGGCTGGTGTGAGCCGGTCCCGGGGAGCCAGAAGGGCCCCCACAGTCACGGAGACCCAGGCAGCAGCTCAGAGACACCCCAGAACAGCACGGGTCAGGCCTCTACACCAGCCACAGAGGAGACCTGCACCTGCCATCCAAATTCGACCCACACCTCCTTCTGGGTGACCTCGCGGCCACAGGTTATGGGAGCCCAGCAGCACCTGCACCCTCAGCCTGGCTGCCCCTATGACTGCCCCCCCTGTAGCAAGTGCAGATCCCCAGCTGCCGTTTCCCACACTGCTGCGCTCACCCTGAACCATCTGGGAGCACGCGGGAGCACACACCGGCACAGGTCACACGTGGAAACTTAGATGTGAATGACATCAAAGAAAACAGCCAGCCCTGACCCAGAGACGTGCCTGAGCCGGAGGGCAGCGCACAGCAGTGGCCCAGGACCAAGCTCAGGGACAAACCGAGGCAGAGGGACAACCCAGGGCTGTCAGGAGGCAGAGTCTGTTGCTATCCCGGAGCACGCAGCCAGGGAACCGGGCCCCGGCCCCACTGCTCTAACCTCCCGTTCCTGCCTCTCTCTTCCCACGTTTCTTGTGATTATTTACAAATCTAGGTACAAAGGTGCAGGCCTTGAAAATCCAACTCCAATGTTAAAAAACAAGGGTGGGGAGATAGCTCAGGGGTCTGGCACCAAAACCGGGTGTGGAGACTGAGACAGGAGGCTCACTACAAGTCCGAGCTGTGGAGTGAGACCCTGTACCAAATTAGTTAATTAATTAATTATTTTTTTTAAAAAAAAGTTAGAAGACAGTGGAGCTGGCGCTCGATGCCAAGACCATGGCTGCCAGCTGAGCACCCGCAAGGGCTGGGCTTGGGCCGCAAGGACATCTGCCGCAGCCTCACGTGTTAGAGTCTTGACAGACAACAGACAGTGCAGTGAGAGTGTGCAAGTGCTTGGCGCCACAGAGCTGGCCTCAGAATGGCAGGGAGGTGGGCAGCCCTGCTTTAGAGACGGGTACATCATGAATGCTTTAACAGCCCTTCGTCAGCACAGGGGCTACGAAGCCCACTGCACCGTGCAATGGCTGCACAAGTCCCTGAAGCCTGTCCCACACCGGACTGCCCGGCGCTGCAGTCAGAAAAGGGAGCGAGCACAGGCGCTGCCCCTGCAGAAGCGATGGGCGGAGGAGCCGGGTGCTGCCCACAGCCCACACTGCAAGGGTGGCGTGCCCGTGGTGGCCCGGCCGGTCCCTGGGACAGCATCTGGTGCTGGGGGCCCTGCAGGCGGGCTAGAAGC
>NW_004524689.1:3510389-3514019 GCF_000260255.1 Octodon degus
TGACAGAGAACATACTGAGGACGGGGCTCTGGTGGAGCTTGGTGAGCACCCCATGATGCCAGCCTTTCCGTACGGGGGCGGAAGTCACACGCATGGGTCCAGGGACCCTGCTGCCACAGTGACAAGCAGCCTGGTGGTGCCCGAGGGCATCGCTAAACTCCGCATGCCACCTGGATATACACTGCTTACAGGACACACAAACAGAGGTGGACAGAGACCGGCTCCTGTTGGCAAGATCGCCTCAGTGCCACCGTGCCCAGCCTCACAGGGCAACCCTGGGCAGCAGGAGCACAGCCACTGGAGCTGGGGCATAGCCAGGCGGGAAGCAGGCTCTTTGGCTATCCCAGCAGACAGTCCAGACACAAGACCAGGGCTGCACCCCTGGGACCCCCAGAGGCGAGTAAGTGGGGCTCACGCACGGGAAGCCCCGGGGGAGAACCTCCGTGGACACCCCGCCTGAGGGCGCACAGCTGCCGTGGGCAGAGCCACCAGGGGGCAGGCCAGGCTCCTCCTAGAGCAGCCTCCTCAGGGCAAGGCTTGCGCACACTGTGGCCCTGGAGCTCCTTGCGGGAGCTGCGCAGGGCTGTCAGCCTCCAGCGCCACACAAGGAGCACTGCTTTACTGTCTGAAACCCTTGTCCGGGCAGCCAACCGCAGAAACCAAGAGCTGCGGGCCCTGCCTTGGCAGAGCTGACCTCCGGGTACCCTGGCCCTCACATGCTGGGGTGGGGCCGGCTCTCGCTCACCGGCGGCCGAGTCCTCAGCCAGCCTGGCCCTGTGGGAAACGCGCCCACTGGACAAGGACCTGTTCCAGTCCTCAACTCCTGAGGGCACCGCAGGGAGGACACAGATGGCTGGAAAGTCCTTAGTGAGCAAGAACCTCTTCCCATCGACACCCTTTGGGAAGCCTGGGTTACACCCAAGGAGTTCCTCTGACCCCTAAGAGGGACCCCACCAACCACAGCCTCCTGGGTGGCCACTCTGCTGTGATACCTCACTCAACAGGACACGGGCCCCAAACAAAAATGGTGCACTGGACAAAATGGTCACTGTCACCCTATCAATGCCTGGCAGGAAGGGGCAGGAGTACGAGCCAGTCTGAATTATTCCAGAACACCTCTAGCGTGCCTGGTGGCTATGTGTAGACGTGAGGTCCACTCCTACCACTGTGCTCCAGAAAGACCTGCCACCCGCCTCCTATGGGCGCTGTGCTGCGTCTCCAACCAGCCACAGCCTGCTACATGCAGGCCTCCTCAGTAAGCGCCTCTTAAATAAATCAAAGAATAAATGAACATGCACTATATACGCACCAGGGCAGGGCACCTGCCTTGCCTTGCACATGGGAGGCCTTGGTTCAATGCCTAGCACCACAAATAATAATAATAATAATAATAATAATAATAATAATAAACTACAAAGTTGCACAGCTGCCATCAGCAGTGGGAGTGAGGCAGAAAGGAGAGCTTGTAGTCTTTACTGGATTTACTGAATAGGGTTACAACCCAAAATTCTAAGTCTGCATTACAGGAAAGGGAGACACAGCGAGAGTCCAGGCCACACCAGCACTGGAGGACACACCGACATCACCCCACACCACTGCGGTCCCTGGATGCAGGGAGGGTGGAGGTGTGTACCTCCAGGGAGCCCACAGAGAGGAGCCCGGGCTTCCCTCAGAGACCTCAGCAGGAACCCGTGCAGCTCTGGTTAAAGCGCAGAGCCCAGGACCTGCCCTGGGCGCCAGGAATCCAGGAGTGGCATTTCTGCAGGGAGCCCGAGCACCTGGCTCCAGGGAGCCCGAGCACCTGGCTCCAGGGAGCCCACTGTGTGGTCAGCACTCCCACAGCCACGGCTGAAACAAGGACACTGAGTCCCAGAGCAGGCCAGCTTCTCCCTGTGGCACAGGAGGCCCCTGGCAAAACCAAGAGACAGTGTCCCACTGCTCCCTGCAGCAGGGAGGGAGGAAAGGAGGAGGGCGGGTGGGCGCAGATGCCTGAAGGTGTTTAAAGCCAAGAGGAAGGGGGCGCCAGAAGGCATGGCCAGAGGACGCGGTGGGCAGGGTCGTCTTCTGAGAGGGGCAGGGTGCACACAACAGCAGCAGCACAGGGCAGGGACCCTGCGGAGCAGCAGGGGCACGTGCGTGAAAGGTGCTCCCCAGGAACAGGAGGCCCTCACTGGGCACAGGGGCACGCACCCTTCATCCTAGCTACATGGGAGGCTGAGGCGGGAAGACTATAAACATTCGAGGCCAGGCCAGTTTAAGCAACCCAGAAAGACCCTGTCTCAAAATATTTCTAAAAGGCTGAGAGTATAATTTAGCACTGTTAAGAGTTCAATCCCCAGTATAGAAGAGAGAAGGAGGGGGAGAGAGAGAATTGCAGAGGGAGGGAGAGAGGGAATTGCAGAGGGAGGGAGGAAGGGAGGGAAAGAAGGAAGGATTTCTGGTCCCTCTTCACCAGTGTCCCATCTCCCAGCATCATAGAGGAAGCAGGAAAAAAAACACTGGAAGCACAGGTGGCTCTTGCCAAAGTGGGGACAGCTGCCTAGGCCAGACATAGAGCTGCTGGGGGAGTGTCCCCAGGAGCAGAAGGCACGGAGCACCGACAGTGTGGCATCATGGCTATTTCCAGTCATCAGCGCCCAGCAGGTACCTCACCATCAGCAGCCAGTGAGCCCCCCTGCCGGGAGCACTGGCCTCCCTCAAGGGGCTTGGGACACTGCCGTACCACCGTCCAGAGAAGCCCTCAGCTGCCACACGGCCCTCTCTACCAGGCAGGAGCTACCAGGAAGCACCCATGGTCCCCACAGCACACAGCCCGGGGACGGCCACCAGGCAGCCACCACATTCACACATTCACTAAGTCTCAGAAAAGCTTTTGCTAAGCCCCTCTTGGTGCTGCCCCAAGCCACAGCCCACCCCCCAGGATCCCAGAAGCAGGCAGCACGCTGGCTCTGCTCAGCGCTCCAGGCAGGTAGCCCTGCTCAGGGACAGCGCCAGGCCCACCCTCATCCCTTCCCCAGGCTGGCCCTCGTCCCTTCCCCAGGCCGACCCTCATCCCCTCCCCAGCCGACCCTCGTCCCTTCCCCAGCCCGACCCTCGTCCCTTCCCCAGCTGACCCTTGTCCCTTCCCCAGGCCGACCCTCGTCCCCTCCCCAGGCCGACCCTCGTCCCTTCCCCAGGCCGGCCCTCGTCCCTTCCCCAGCCGTCCCTCGTCCCTTCCCCAGCCGACCCTCGTCCCTTCCCCAGCCCGACCCTCATCCCTTCTCCAGCCGACCCTCGTCCCTTCCCCAGCCCAACCCTCGTCCCTTCTCCAGCTGACCCTTGTCCCTTCCCCAGGCCGACCCTCGTCCCTTCCCCAGGCCGACCCTCGTCCCTTCCCCAGGCCGGCCCTCGTCCCTTCCCCAGCCCGGCCCTCGTCCCTTCCCCAGCCGTCCCTCATCCCTTCCCCAGGCCGACCCTCATCCCTTCCCCAGCTGTCCCTCATCCCTTCCCCAGCCCGACCCTCATCCCTTCTCCAGCTGACCCTCATCCCTTCCCCAGGCCGACCCTCGTTCCTTCCCCAGGCCGACCCTCGTCCCTTCCCCAGGCCGGCCCTCGTCCCTTCCCCAGGCCAATCCCAATGCAATGCTCTTT
>NW_004524689.1:3514119-3530183 GCF_000260255.1 Octodon degus
GCCACACCAGCACTGGAGGACACACCGACATCACCCCACACCACTGCGGTCCCTGGATGCAGGGAGGGTGGAGGTGTGTACCTCCAGGGAGCCCACAGAGAGGAGCCCGGGCTTCCCTCAAGAGACCTCAGCAGGAACCCGTGCAGCTCTGGTTAAAGCGCAGAGCCCAGGACCTGCCCTGGGCGCCAGGAATCCAGGAGTGGCATTTCTGCAGGGAGCCCGAGCACCTGGCTCCAGGGAGCCCGAGCACCTGGCTCCAGGGAGCCCACTGTGTGGTCAGCACTCCCACAGCCACGGCTGAAACAAGGACACTGAGTCCCAGAGCAGGCCAGCTTCTCCCTGTGGCACAGGAGGCCCCTGGCAAAACCAAGAGGCAGTGTCCCACTGCTCCCTGCAGCAGGGAGGGAGGGAAGGAGGAGGGCGGGTGGGCGCAGATGCCTGAAGGTGTTTAAAGCCAAGAGGAAGGGGGCGCCAGAAGGCATGGCCAGAGGACGCGGTGGGCAGGGTCGTCTTCTGAGAGGGGCAGGGTGCACACAACAGCAGCAGCACAGGGCAGGGACCCTGCGGAGCAGCAGGGGCACGTGCGTGAAAGGTGCTCCCCAGGAACAGGAGGCCCTCACTGGGCACAGGGGCACGCACCCTTCATCCTAGCTACATGGGAGGCTGAGGCGGGAAGACTATAAACATTCGAGGCCAGGCCAGTTTAAGCAACCCAGCAAGACCCTGTCTCAAAATATTTCTAAAAGGCTGAGAGTATAATTTAGCACTGTTAAGAGTTCAATCCCCAGTATAGAAGAGAGAAGGAGGGGGAGAGAGAGAATTGCAGAGGGAGGGAGAGAGGGAATTGCAGAGGGAGGGAGGAAGGGAGGGAAAGAAGGAAGGATTTCTGGTCCCTCTTCACCAGTGTCCCATCTCCCAGCATCATAGAGGAAGCAGGAAAAAAAACACTGGAAGCACAGGTGGCTCTTGCCAAAGTGGGGACAGCTGCCTAGGCCAGACATAGAGCTGCTGGGGGAGTGTCCCCAGGAGCAGAAGGCACGGAGCACCGACAGTGTGGCATCATGGCTATTTCCAGTCATCAGCGCCCAGCAGGTACCTCACCATCAGCAGCCAGTGAGCCCCCCTGCCGGGAGCACTGGCCTCCCTCAAGGGGCTTGGGACACTGCCGTACCACCGTCCAGAGAAGCCCTCAGCTGCCACACGGCCCTCTCTACCAGGCAGGAGCTACCAGGAAGCACCCATGGTCCCCACAGCACACAGCCCGGGGACGGCCACCAGGCAGCCACCACATTCACACATTCACTAAGTCTCAGAAAAGCTTTTGCTAAGCCCCTCTTGGTGCTGCCCCAAGCCACAGCCCACCCCCCAGGATCCCAGAAGCAGGCAGCACGCTGGCTCTGCTCAGCGCTCCAGGCAGGTAGCCCTGCTCAGGGACAGCGCCAGGCCCACCCTCATCCCTTCCCCAGGCTGGCCCTCGTCCCTTCCCCAGGCCGACCCTCATCCCCTCCCCAGCCGACCCTCGTCCCTTCCCCAGCCCGACCCTCGTCCCTTCCCCAGCTGACCCTTGTCCCTTCCCCAGGCCGACCCTCGTCCCCTCCCCAGGCCGACCCTCGTCCCTTCCCCAGGCCGGCCCTCGTCCCTTCCCCAGCCGTCCCTCGTCCCTTCCCCAGCCGACCCTCGTCCCTTCCCCAGCCCGACCCTCATCCCTTCTCCAGCCGACCCTCGTCCCTTCCCCAGCCCAACCCTCGTCCCTTCTCCAGCTGACCCTTGTCCCTTCCCCAGGCCGACCCTCGTCCCTTCCCCAGGCCGACCCTCGTCCCTTCCCCAGGCCGGCCCTCGTCCCTTCCCCAGCCCGGCCCTCGTCCCTTCCCCAGCCGTCCCTCATCCCTTCCCCAGGCCGACCCTCATCCCTTCCCCAGCTGTCCCTCATCCCTTCCCCAGCCCGACCCTCATCCCTTCTCCAGCTGACCCTCATCCCTTCCCCAGGCCGACCCTCGTTCCTTCCCCAGGCTGACCCTCGTCCCTTCCCCAGGCCGACCCTCATCCCTTCCCCAGCCCGACCCTCATCCCTTCTCCAGCTGACCCTAGTTCCTTCCCCAGGCCGACCCTTGTCCCTTCCCCAGGCCGACCCTCATCCCTTCCCCAGGCCGGCCCTCGTCCCTTCCCCAGGCCGGCCCTCGTCCCTTCCCCAGGCCAATCCCAATGCAATGCTCTTTTACTGCAGTCATAAATGAATGGCTGTCTGAGATGGCATCAAAATAAGATTAGACCCCTGAAAATCAGACAATGAGCCCCTGCCACGCAAGCCCACCCAGCCTCAGCCAGCACCAAGCAGAGCCCACCGGGGTGAGTGGCAGTGGCCCCACGTTCCTCTGCAGAGCCTGGTGGGCTGCGAGCCCCATTTCCAGCCAGGCACCCCACGCATGTGGGACACTGGCGAGCGGGTCCCAGGGCACATGTGCAGTCAGCACTCTCCAGCCCCATTTCTAGGGCCCCCCATCTTAGACCCAACAACAGCAGCAGGAATGGGCCACAGCTTCGCAGGCACCCTGGCCGGGCCCAGAGCCGTCTCACATGCCCACTGGGAGGGCAAGCAGGCAGCTTCTGGAAATGAGCACTTCAGGATGCAGAGCCAAGACCTCCACCCTACTGCGCCTCTCAACACACAACTGCTCTCCCAGGGGCCCATCTGGGCACCAAGCTTCCCTCCCTGGACCCCAGGGATGACAGGGCAGGCCACGGGGACCTCCCGCAGTGAACCAGAGCAGTCCACGGGAATCACAGGAGCTCCGCAGATACCTGCTGGCAAGTCACAAAGGGACAGACACAGACACACCTCAGCCACAAGACTCCAGGTCAGGAGGACCGGCAGTACAGTACAGGGCCCATACAGGGGCTTGGAGAGCGTTTAAAGCTAGGGGATCTGCAGCAGACCGAACCAGAGGGCTCCCAGCTTGTTCCCACTCACAGAGAACCACTCACGTCTCATCTCTAGAGAGACCGGAGAAAGGCAGGTGATGGTGGAAATGACCATCCCGGACCACCTAAGAAATTCAGTAACTCGCCTGATATCTAAGTTGAACCCAATAATGCTGTGATGGGCAACTTGCGTGGGCTGGGAGTCAAGCAGGGACTGGTAATGTGCACACCACGCGCACCCAGGGGTCATGGAGGTCTAACTGCCCTCTCTGCTCCCTGGCCCCTTGCTCCCTGGCACTGCCCCCTGCCCTGCTTCCTGGCCATGGGGAGCTAAGCACCCTGGCTCTTCCTCACCCTCCCACCGTGATGCCCCTGTCCTGCTGCCAGCCCTTCCCAACAGGAAAGCTAACACAGAAACCAAAACAAGGAGTGGGGTCACCGCCGCGATTCTGCCTGACCACCTGCTTCAGAAGCCTGTGGAACAGGATAGCAGGAGGAGTTCGGAAAGGTTTAGAGATGCTGGCAAGAGAAGCCCTCGAATGCCATAAGCAGAGACTGTCCCCTGGCCAACTGCCCCCAGCAGGGGACAGCCTGGGAGAGCAGCAAAGCACAGCTCCGGGCGTGTCCGGCGGGCCACAGGGGTGGGGCGTTGGGTGCTGCCCACGGTCACGCTCCCTCTGTGGCACTGTCCCTGCTCTGCTCCCAGCTGCCATGAACTGAGCATCCCTGCTCACCACGCCCACTCCCACGAGGCTCCTCTCTGGGAACCAGACAACCACAGACTGAATCCCCAGCACGGAGAGCCCAGCTCAGCCCCTCCTCCTGGAGGCTGTGGACGTCAGGTGTCGGCGCCAGGAAGGCTGAGCAACACAAACCCATGCGCAGGCCCGGGCGGAGTGCCGCGCCCCGTGGGGACAACACCACACACACTTATTCTCCCTGGAGCTGAGCTGCGCTTCCCCCAGGTCTCCAGCGTCTCCCCCAGAGCCACACCCTCACACATCAGTGCTCTGCGTGTCACCACCCACACTCCACCCCAGGGCTGGGCATAGAGCTTGCCCCTCAAAGAGCAGGCTCCACAGCGCCAGGAACCCCAGGGATTCTGTAGGGAGAAGCCAGGGGGTCCTCGCTCCTGGCCTCGTCTGGGCAGCCTCACAAACGGCCTCTGGAGGTGCCCAGCGTGCTAACGCCGGCTAGGCCAGATACCTGGGACAAACAGCGTACAGGGAGGGAAGATCTGCTTTGGCGCTTGGGTTCGGAGCTCCCTGCAGGCACAGGACCTGATGCTCTGGGACCGTGGAAGCAGTGCATCCTGGCAGGGGCACAGCGGAGAAGCTGCTCGCTTCCAGGGGCCAGGCAAGAGCAGGAAGGGGCCAAGGTCCCGATGTCCCTGTCAAGAGCACGGCCCCAGGGATCCAACTCCCACTACGCCCAGCCTCCTGTGAGTCGCACCAGCTCCGCACAGGACCACAGGCTGGGCACACGGCACACGGGGGACACCCCAGATCCACACACAGCACCACACTGTGGACTGTGTAGCAGAAGCAGGGGCACAGGACCACAGGCTGGGCACACGGCACACGGGGGACACCCCAGATCCACACACAGCACCACACTGTGGACTGTGTAGCAGAAGCAGGGGCACAGCACACACCCACAGCGGCCCCTCAGCCACACCGGGGTGCTCCACTTCCACCCTCACTCTGAGGGCCAGGCCACGACCGAGCCCTTGGTCTTTCACGCGAAGCTCAGTTTTCAAAAACTGTCAAGTCTCTGGGGACCACTGTTCATTGCAGGGTTGTGCCTAGCGCAGGAAGACAAATCAACCCAACTGGATGAACAACCCACGGGTGAACCACACGGTGGAGCCTCAGCCTCCAAAACAAAGGGGCCTGAGACGCAGCCGCGGCACTGGGCATGGATGACGGGACACTGCACGATGCAAATGGCGCTGTTCGTCTATGGGGGACACGCAGAGGTCACATCAGAGACAGACGGCAGAGCAGGGGCTCTGGGGCTGAGGGTGCAGGTGGGGATGGGGTCTCGTGGACACAGAGTTTCAGTTTAAAAGGAAAACACCCTGGAGAGAGGTGGTGGTGAAGGCTGTGTAATGTAACCCTCAATTTTAAAAGTGCTAACGATGGAGTGGCTGTTGCCACAGCACAGGAAAAGTGAGATCCGAAGACACTGGCTTCTTGGCCTTGCGCTAAGAGAGAGCTGAGTTTCATAAAAGCCTTTCCCAAGGAAAGGCAACAAAGGTGCTCGGGCAGTGACACATTCCTCAGGAAGGGGCTGAGAACAGAGACCACCGCCGCCTCCCCCTATCCAAGAAGAGCCCCAGCAGCAGCACACGGGCCCCTTCTGCCCACTGGGGGCCATGGGGATTCCAAGTCCTTCGAGGTTGGATCCTGAGCTCGCCTGACCTGCAGAGTGGAGAGAATGAAAGGGCCCTTACCCACGTCGCCGTGCGCTGCAAGGAGGCCAGGGATGGGCCGCAGCCCGGACACCAGCAGATTCTCAGGCAGCAGGTGGAAGATGGGCTCCAGGGCTGGGTGTGGCCGCAGCGTGTAGCGCAGGCTGCAGTTCTCGATGAGGGTCATGTGCTTGTTTTCTGCAGGAAGAGCACCAACGCGATGGCTGAGACCGCAGGCACAGCCGAGAAACAGAAATTCGAGCAGCACCACCAAGAGGAAGCACATTTTTCTAAGGAGAGTGGGGAATTGCTCCATCATTCAACTGAAAAGTGAGAGGAATCGATCCTCAAGAATTTCTCCAAGAAAATGCACCAACAACTGTTCGGCTGATTTCTGTTTCTATGTGCTCGTTTATTTTTTGAGACCGGGATTGCTACATTGCCCAGGCTGGCCCCAAACTCCCAACCCAAGCGATCCTCCTGCTCAGCCTCAGGAGTGGGTTGGAGTGCAGGCACGTGCCACCACATCTGGCAGCCACAAGAACAATCTCTAAGCCAACACAGCAAGTCTCTCCACCAAAGGCCAGGTTTGGGGCTGCGCTATTGCCTTAGGAGACCTGAGATCAGAGAGAGGTGGGTGACACTTTGGCCCCACACAGCCTTCCCCTTGGTCTCAGCCCTGAGACCATCAAGCCATGCCAAGGACAAGATGCCTGGAGGTGGCAGGTGGCACCAGAGAGGAGGCCCCATCCTCCAGGAGGGCCACTGTCCTGGACTGGCTGTGAGAGACCAGCTCACGGATCTCTAAACACCCAGGGCCCAGTCACGCAAATGTCTGGATACCTCATGGGGGACAGAGAGCAGGTCAAGTAGTCCCACAGCCCCGGCATGCAGCGTGCCCAGGGAAACCTAGCCCTGACCCTCTCACCACCTCTGCCAAATCTCACATGGGCCTGACTTCCTCCACTGAAGAGGACCTCACACCTTCCACACAGCGAAGGCTCACAGGCACCCAGAGTACGCATGCACACGGGGGAGGCACTCACTGAAGGAACTCAAAGCAAGGCAGTGGCACACAGCCGTGACAGAGTAAGGCCCTCTCTAGGACCTGCAGGAAGCATTCTGCAGGATGGATTCCTGGGAAAGTGAGGCGTGCGCCAGGAACAAAAGCAGGCAAGACAAGATTCAACAGGCACCCACTTTTGTACTGCAGGGGGAGCCAACGGGGCCCACGCAGCTCCCAGGGAGGCCATGCACATGGCGGGCAAGGCTGGGCAGAAGGGACCTCGCCCCGGACCTCTCTTATTTGTCTATACCCTGAGAGCTATGAATACTGGGAAGCTGCAGCCACTACCAGAAGATTCCCAGTGTCCATGGGGCAGACGGGGCTCTCTGTACACGTGGGCTCCGCACCCCGAGCAGGAACACAGACAGTGAACAGTGCCACGCCAGGGCAGGTAGGAGTCAGGCAGCCTCGTGCCCTGCTAACAGGCCCTGGTCCACGCACTCTTTTGAAGAGAAGGCCCTAGCAAGCCAAACTATATTCAGCTGTAAAAATGACCCAAACAGCAATCCTTGAAATAAAGTTAAGTTTCTGATTGTTCCCCTAGCTCAAATTTTTGAACAGGGCAGGGGAGATAGCTCAGTAAGATAAGCACTTGCCTGGCAAGCACAAGGTCCTGAGTTCAATCCCCAGTACAGCAAAAAAAAAAAAAAAAATTCAGGGGGAGGAGCTGGGCTATTTGAAAGCAGACCTAGGCCATGGGGCTGGCACAGCAGCCACCTCCCCAAGGACAGGGTCACCCTCCTGGGCAAACCTGCGCCTCCCCTCCAGGCAAGCTCAGCCTCCGCTCTGGTCCTCTGCCGTGTCCTTCCAGCACCCCAGCCCCATGCACCTCTCTGCCCCATCCTCTAGATAAGTGGCAGCAAGGGGCACACATCCTCCAGCCGCCCCCATCCCCATGTCCCTGGCTGCCCGCAAGGCACCAAGCAGAGGGATATGGCAGGAAGCCCCCTTGGCTCTGGAGCAGAGCTCCCCAAGGCGAGAACAGCGTGGTCCCCCACAGAATGTGCCCCAAAGGCAGGCACAGCTGCGAAAGCCTGGCAAGTGGGCAACAGCCAACGACATCCAGCCAGAGGCTCCTCTGGACGGTAACTGCCTTGTCTAGCGGGTAAAGCTCTCATCCAAGAGGTGGGAGGCCACCTCCTCTCCCAGTGGCTCCCAATGACCCATGCCCTTCCTCACAGATGCTGGCCCTCCTCTGGGGATGGTGTACTTCAGTTCTTCAAATTAGGCAAAACACCAGGCATGGTGGTACATTCCTATAATCCTTGTACTCAGGAGGCTGAGGCAGGAGGATCATTTCGAGTTCGAGGCCAGCCTGGGCTACAAAGTAAGCTCAATGCCAGGCTGACTACATAGCAAAACCCTGCCTCAAAAAGACAAATTAGACAAAACCCCAAGCCCACAACATGTCTGTCCAAGACGCTATCACAGAACAGGGTAAGCACTGAGGCGACAGGGTGACTACGGGGCTGGGCTGGGCACTTACGTTCTATGGGGTCCTGGAGAAGCGGGTGCAACAGGGCTCTAGGGGTGCCGTGATACAGCTTCAACCTGGAAAACAGGGCCGGGGCACTGTGTCAGCAGTCCGCACCCAGCACCACCACCAAGGCCGGCTGTGCATCTCGGCCCCCACCTCTGAGAACCTTCAGACGGAGGCCTGAGCAGAGTGCCAGCGGCCCCCGCCTGGGCTCTGCCTGTGCCAGGCATGGCTGGCAGGCTGCAGCCCAGGAAATGAGAGGCCAGACAGCACGGTCACGGGAACGTCAGCCACTCGGAAGTGTCCCCACAGGACATCCAAGGAATCGCCAAGCTGTCCAGCAGAAGCAAGCGTCTCACCCAGGTGGTTTCACCCCAGGGCACGTTCAGCAAGGCCTGGAGGGGGCTGGGTGTCACGGCTGGCCAGGGGAAGGCCAGTGCCGGGGCAGAGTCCCCAGCGTGAGAGCTGCGAGGGTGAGAAGCCCCACCTGCAGGAATAACACGAACTTTCACAAGCCTAAGGGCTCGCGCTGCACGTCATCCATCTGCACGGCCCGCTCACAGCACAGCCTGGCAGGTGATAGGCTCGGCCCCAGCTGCTGCGCGGAGCCGCTGCCCTCTGGCACCTGTATGTGAAGCCACACAACAGGAGGCTCACACAGCCCCACGAGATGCACACTGCGGCCTGGCATGCAGAGGTGAGGGAGTCCAGTGTCAGAGTTAAATGATCCCCCAGAGCCCTGCAGGATGATGGCAAAGTGGGAGTTTGTCCACACACACCCTGCATCCAGCACAACGCTGAGGCAAAGCCAGCGCTCACTCTAGCTTAAAGGAGGAGGCCTCTGCTGACTTAGAAGAGGTCAAACAAACAAACAAACACCCTACCGTTTGTCCTGGTTCGGAGAGGTCAGAGAGTCTGCCCTGCTGCTGAAGATCCGAAGGATTCCAAACCCACAGGACAAGGCCTGGAGAGTCCCACCTTGCTCCTTGCCTTCAGCAACTACTTCAACCACAGCCACGATGTTCGGGTGGTTTAAGGTTGTATGAAAGTAGAGGGGCTACAAAGCAGAAAGCAGAGCACAGTTTGAGGGGAGCCAGGCGGAAGCCCAGAATCCACAGCCTCTCGCCTGCCACCCTCCAATTTGCCACCTCAGCACCCAGGCACCACCCAGAGCCTGAGTGGAGCAGGAAAGGAAGGACCGGGAATGAAGGTGCAGCCTCTTGCTCCAAAGCCCCATGACATCCAGGCCACGGGATGTTCTGTCTCTGCTCCAGGGCTTGCAACTCTGGCATGGCCACCTCCACACTACCAGCAGACCCCTGGCCCTTGGGACAAGAAAGGCCGGGCCGGCAGTGTACCTGCCCCAGGACCAGGGACACCAGGCAGAACCACAGCCAGATCAGCCCAGGCCACACACAACCCGCACACCCTCCGCCCCAGCCTGAGCCAATGCTGGCTCACAATGCACCAACATCCACGACCGACGGGCTCCAGCCCAGCTGACCGTGCTGCAGCTAAGGTTCCCGGATCAGCTTAGGTGCCGAGCAGGGAGCACAGTCAGGGCTGTTCTGGAGGAAAAGCACCTCCCTATCACCTTAGGGGAAGCTAGACTAGGCAGAAGATATTCAAACTGATTTTCAGGTTTCTTTGTTTTGGGGACTTCTTTGTGGTATTGAGAACTTAACCGAGGGTCTCGCACACACTGCGCAAGCACTCCACCACTACACCACAGGCTAAGTGGCCTGGGCTGGCCTCAAACTTGCAGTCCCCCCACCTCAGCCTCACAAGTAGCGAGGAAGATAAGCATGCACCACCACACCCAGCTTCGAACACCTGCACCCTTTCTGTCCCCAACAAACAGAAGATCTCTGGGTCCCGCTGCCTGGGACGGCCGAGACGAGCCCTTCTCTGGTTTAACAGGCGCGCTCCCTTCGCTCTGCAGCTGCTTTCCTGCTTCCTAAACACAGTCACCTTCGTCCACACGGATCAAGGTGCAGGCACGGAGACAGCAGGGGAGGAACTGCTGGTGGGGTTTGCCAACCCCTGTGGCATCAGGGCCCACACGTGGCGCTGAGCTGGTCCCCAGGCTGAGCTGGAGGTGAGGTTGCTGCACAGCCACCCCCAGCAGAGCGAGGTGGGGCGGGGCCGGGGGCCGGGCTACTGCGCTGTGATTTAAACTCACGCAAACACTCCCGTTACAGAGTCATTACCATGGTGTCACGGCGAAAGTGCTTACTGTAATCACAGACTGTCAGCCCGGGATAACGGACAGACACATTAAAACATCAGCCACAAGATATAAATCGTTATTCTATTATCTTTTATTGCAAAATGATGAAATAATGGCCACTTTCAGCTGACAGGTGGTCGGGCTCAGAGAGAGTTATGTGTCTGTTTCTGAGACTGGGACCTATGTAAAAGCCCTCTGCGTGGCGACTTGGCCACCACCCCGCCTTCATATTTATACCTTGCACATCGCCTTTACGGGCACTGGCTGCTTCTGCCTCTGGCCATAAAACAAACGTTCTCAACTTGGACAGACGTGAAGCAACCAACCATCATCTCGCGACTTAGAGGTCACCTTGAAATAGCTCCACGGGAAGGCAGCAGGGCCCGCCCTTGGCAGGCCCCTAGTATGGATTTGCGGCTGCTGCCCTTCTCTTTCATTTGCCTCCAAGAACAATTACCCTGCGACCAGAATTTCCAGCCACAGAGCCCCCAGCTGCTCATCTCTCAGCAGCATGGGCTCGGAATCAGAACACACTTCATCAGCACAGCCAGCCCTTGCAGACACGAGGCGCGCCAAGGGCAGTTCAAGTCCAGCGCTGCTCTCGACCACTGAGGTCAGGCGCGCCTCCAGAGCTCATTCACTGACCCTGCAGAGCAGAAGCACCAGCATGCTGAAGAACTCATAAGGACTCCGGAAAATACAACCCAGCCTTGCAGAAGTTCAAGGCTCAAAGACTTCACAAAGGATGGATTAGGTGAATGCTACAGCGCAAATGCTGCTCAGGACCAGGCGGCTCTGGGGCCTGAGAAGGGAAGAGCTCCGGGGATGGAGACAGGCAGCTCACGTCCACGTGTACAAATGGGCTCCAGGAAACGCGGCCAGCTCTCGGGGAGCAACAGCTGTAAACAGGCCTTTCGGTCTAGAGAAATGTAATTACCACCAACACCCTACACTTGGGGAGGGAAATCCTATGCGTCGTCGACTGGGGCTGCAGGATTAAAAGCATAAGTCAAGCCATCAAATTACCTGAGGGAGAAGGTCACCTGAGACAGAAACAATGGCCGCTCACCCTGCCTCTCCCTGCGGCTGTACCTGACAAGCGCACTCCCCGACAGGGTCGACGCACTAACACATCTTGGAAATGCCCGTCTCCACACTCCCTCACCATCAGCTTCACCCACTTTCTGCTTCTCGCCAGAAGTAACGCGAGTGACGCTGGGCTCTGCCTCAGGGTCTTCAGGAGGAAGCTGCGCCGGGCAGCCCCGGCTCAGGCCACATGCCCTGTCATCTGCTGACAGGTGCCTACCAGGCCAGGAGGAGCCAAGCAAAAATTATACCAGCACCCCCAAGCTGCAGACCAAGATGAACCCCACCCTGGAGGAACAACATGAACTTTCACGGGCTGAAAGGCCCACACCCCACGTCACACGTTCCTGCGCATCCAGCTGCTGGTAGGTGACAGGTGTTCACCTACCTCTGCCGCACAGACCCCACTGCCACCCGGGCCGTGGGTGAGGCCACACTTCACACTCATGCTCCTGATGAGCTGCACACCACTACGCAGTGTACAGAGGAGGGAGTCCGGGGTCAGAGTTCAGGGCTCACCTGAAGCCCCACAGGACACTGTGACAGCACAAGGCTGGCCATGCGCATCCGCCCAACACTCATGCAAAGCCTGTCCTCACTATGGCCTAAAGCACGACTCCTCTGCTTACTCAGAGAAGCAGGTGAGCGCCCCAGACAGACCCAAAGCCAGAGAAGCACCCCTCAGCTCGCTCCTATGAACACACAACCCCAGCTTTCTATGCCCCCAAATGACCGGCAGGTGGCATTCAGCACTCGGTGAGGGCTGGCACTGGAACGCCACATAGAAGGTGTTCTCGGGCTTCACTTTGGGTCCAGGGCACTGGTGGGGGGCACAGCTGCAGACATGGGACATGCTGGAGAGGACGCCTGTTTTTGTGTCAGGTTGTGCCCTCCCTCGGGGCACAGGGCATGGGGGTGATGAACTTCAACTCCCAACTGGCAGATGAGCCAAGCTCAGCGGGGCTCAGGGAGGTCCACTCAGGTCACATGGTGTCCCGCACAGCACACACTTTGCAGGGCAAATTCCACGGCTCCTGTCACTCTGCTGAATAACAGCTGTGCCATACCCATGCTCCCCTCACTGTGGTTCTGGGAAGGGAAGCGACCCAAGGACCCATGTCCCTCACTGGTGAGGGCAGGGAGCCCCCCTCACCTGAGCAACACTGGGCTGCTGGGTGCTCAGGAAGGAGCCCTGTGCTGGGTCTGCGTATCGGGGCAGCCCCAGGAGCCCAGCCCAGAATACCCCTCAAATCAAGAGAAGGAAAAACCAAGCTGACCGGGAGACGCCAACAAGAGGGAGAATTCCGTCCCCTGAGAAGTGGGAGTGTAACAAGTGCACAGGGCTGTGGCCTCTGGGGTTATTTTCCAAGACACGTTGTTACAGACTGAATGAATTATGAACCTCTCGGAGGAAGGAGAAGGCAATTCCTCTCCACGAGAAGGTCTTAGAGAACGCAGAATTCTGGGCTCAAGGCTGAGACAGCTTCAGGGTCCTCACCTGGGGGCCCAGGCACTGTCCTTGGGCAACCATGGGAACCCATGGCCCACAGAAAAATACCAACTCGGCTTCCAGGCGAGACTTCCCCGTCTGAATCTTATTCAGGACCAGTGTTGTCTGCACAGCCACGAGACAGCACCTTTCTAAGGGCCGCGTCCACAGCAACAGCACGACAAAGCCCGAGCACACCGGGCAGGACCATGGCCCGCAGGGCTGGGGCGGCTCTCCTGGCCCTGCCGCCGTCAGCTTCCCGACCTCAAATCTGACCACCAAGCTGCTGCTGTGGGGAAGGCAGGAAAGCACTTGCAAATCACATAGCCACCTCTCAAAGACAAATGGAACTCACTTCTCCCTCCCGCCGCTCAGCCCTGGAGGCCACCACCACCCCACACCTGCAGCCGAGTGCTCATCGTGCCCCGCTTTTCCACCACATGTGCATTTTCACAAGCATACTAGCACACGCATGTGCTGCACGCACACCACCAAGGGGGATTCTCCATGCCTGAGGAAACGGGAAGAAGGCCCGTTCTGCACGCTTAACATGGAGGAGCTGGGAGGAAACGCCCAGCACAGAAGCCTCTGCCCAGCAGCCATCAGGATGGACCCGTGCCTGGGCCGCCAGTGGCCTCTGCTGCTCACCATGGGCATAGCAGCCAGGGCCAGGCCGCGTCCCAGAGAGGCAGCCGAGGCAGCCCCTCGCCCTGCACCCCCATGCTAACCCTGCTGCACCCCTGCTGCAATGGCTCCAGGCTTCAGGATGCAGAATTCCCCAGAGACATCACACTTTCCCTCGGCCCCCAAATCTGCCCACCAAGGGGGTCACCCCTGGCCGAAGTAGTGCCCCTGCTGCCCAGGCTACAGTCCGGCCACCTCCACAGGCATCACAGGCTCAGAATGAGGGGACGGACACAAGGCCTAGGGCTCTCCACCAGCAGGGGGGCAGTGAAACCTGACATGTAGCTCCATTTTGGGGACTACAGGCGTCCTTGGTAGCAGGAATGTGACCCCAGGCAAGGGCACAGCGTGGCCTCAGCAGCCTGCCCCTGCTTGCCCACTCGGGAACCCCAGGTATCAGGAGACAGAGGCTCCGCTGCTGACCTAAGGCCAGGACTGCTTTGGGTCGTGGGCACCCCCAGGGAGCACAGGGCAGAGGCTGCAGGTCAGGGATAGTCCCGCCTGCTCTCTAATAGGATGGTGGACATAATGTGATGAGGGAGGAGCCGATGAGAAGGCTCCAGGATCATGTACTCCGTCCTGACGTGCCACCGGCATCCCTGATGGCAAAGTCAGGGCCACTAATCCTGGGGCCCAGAGCACAGCAGACAGGACCAGACAAGAGACCCCTGCACACGGCACAGCTGTGTGGGCAGCGCCCCATGGGTTTAACTACTGAGCCCTCCACCATCACCCTGCAACCAACAGGAGAATCTGTCCCCAGGAACCTCAGTTTTCTCCTCTTTAAAATGGGGACACAGGCCTTTCGGTCCTCTTCTGCGTGAGAGCAGACTGGGGGGCCCTGAGCTCAGTAATAAACGGCTTTCCAAATTCCAATCTGGTTGATCTGGTTCCTATTCTGAGTGACCCATAACATTTGGGGGCTCGTCCAGGATCCCCTTTACTGGGGATCAATCTGAGGAACCAAAGTTTTCAGAAACCACTTCCCAAGGGGAGACTTTCTGGCCCCAGGGTGGTCTCCGAAAGCTTACAAATTTCATCATTCGAGCCTCTGAGCCATCTGTAAGTTCTTACCGGATTTCAGACGATGACCATCAGAGTACAGAGACTCTGCGTCCCCCAGAAAACTTTGGACCTTCTCCAAATTGGAAAGGCCCTCCTTCTCCTAGGCTGCTTGGTCTCTGCAGGGCTCTTTTAAACTTTCTTTTGCTTACCAAGCTTAGACAGTCATCTTTGGAAATCTGGGACACCCTGACCAGCTCCCTTACATTCAGGCTTGGATTGATCTTGCCCATGAACCTCTGAAATGACTCAAGGATTGCTGTTCAAGATGCTGTTCCCGGAGGACCGGCCAGTCCCACATGGTCGCACTGGCAGTCCCAACTGATGAGAAGCGGCTGTGACCCCGACCATCACCTTCAGAACCCGCTTATCCTGCCTGCTACCTGGTACACAGATAAATTCATTATGCGGTTGTTAAAATATTGGTCAAAATGTATTGGTAAATCTAAGCTAAAACATGGAAATGTTATAAGGTTATGATGCTTCTTTAATGGGACATTTTACGACTTTTGTATTTGTATGTGTTGCATTCAAACTGGTTACTAAACGTACTGATATTCCTTGCTTGACTTTTTAGACAGCACTAGAAAAAATGTTTGTAAGCTTCTGGTGAATTTTATGTAAATTTCTGAAAAATGGGATTTTTAAAACTAGTACAGACTTAGAACATATACATGCCTGTAAAACATGTGACTCCTTTTGCCAGCTAAATGACATTAGGTCAACAATGGTTCTTGACTACTGAAAGATCTCTACTGACCTATTGCACCTTTCCCCTTCTCTTTCTGCCAGTAAACTAAAAAATTCTACCTGAAAAAAATAAATAAATAAAATAAAATAAAATGGGGACACAAAAGGAGATCGAGGATGATATCATGTGTGTATGTGCCAACACCTGGTCCATCCGAGTCCCTCCGCAGGACAGGACAGCTTCGGTCACTCCGACACTGTTGTTAACAAGCTCTGTTCCCTGGGTTCATCCTGCTCCCCAAGAAAGAAAATCAAGAAAGCACCACATGGGGCCACAGAAGCTGCTCACAGCCACCAGCTGTATCACTGTCCTGGGACACAGGACACAGCTGGGGTGTGGGAGGCACAGTGATGGTCTCCTCAGGTCACAGAGAGTCACCGCGATTTGCAACATCCTCACCCAGCAGGCCAGCAGGGGCGGCTGCGAGGGGCCTGCCAACCCTTTAGCTCCGCGACAGCACCTGCCCAGGCCCAGAGTACTCTTCTGACCTCTGGGAGCGACCGGCACTGTCACAGAACAGCCTCGGATGGGTCCACACCAAGGGACTTGCTCCCAGGGCTGGGTGACAGCCAAGTGCTGGGAGCAGTGTGTTCACAGCCAGCCTGAGACTCACTCAGTCGCCTGGAGCTGGGATGGCGAAGTTGGCTGTGGTCACCACTACCACCCGTGACACCAGGATTCCCTGTCCTGGCTCTGGACCCCTGAAAAAAATAAAACCAATAGAGCCCAGTCCCTGGATCCCTGAGACTGTCCCCTGCAGGGATCAAATCTTTGTGCTCTCCCCACTCAAATTCAGATGTAAACCAGGAGCAGGGACGGTGGCAAACGTCGCTCACCCCAGCACTCAGGAGGCTGAGGCAAGAGGATCACTGTGAGTTCAAGGCCCC
>NW_004524689.1:3530881-3552373 GCF_000260255.1 Octodon degus
CGCTGTGAGTTCAAGGCCCCCGGAGACCACACAGTGGGTTCAGGCAAGAGGAGTGCTGTGAGTTCAAGGCCCCTGGAGACCACACAGTGGGTTCAGGCCTAGCATCAACTGCACAATGAGACCCTGGCTCAAAAACAAGTACAAACCAGCAGCCAGTACAGGAAAGGCCTCTGTGATGTGCTCAGCTCTCTGAATGACGCAGACATCCCGGCAAGGCCCTGCAGAGGAGGTGCTGACCACCAGCCTGCCTGCCCCCCCACCGCGCCTCCCTTCCCTCCCCACTGCCCTGCCAGGAGGGCCCTGCTCCTCGCTCATCCCAGACCAGTCCTTTCAAGCCCTGCAGCCCCCAGCCACGCAGTTGCTGCCCTCCTGGGCCTGCGAGACAGGTCTCGTGTCCTGCAGTCAGCACCCGGGGCCCAACACGGGTGCAGCTGCCACGTGGCAGATGTTAGCACCAAGAGAGGTACACCCTTGTGCCCTGGCACCCCAGGTGGCCTACACAGGGGAAGGGGGAACTGGAGGGTGACACCAGCTGCAGGCCTGGACACTAGGGGCAGCCGTGGAAGCAGAGTAGCCATGGGCAGGGTGGCAACTACAGAGCCACCCAGGGGACATGGGGATCAACCAGTGTCCACACCGCTGCCCAGGCCAGCCAGAAACAGGGGCAGGTCTGAGCCACTCCATCCAGGCAGTATCTTTACTATCTCAACTGCACTATGAGAAAAAAAAGAGAAGGAGTGGGGGGTGAAGGAGGGAAGGTGAAGGAGGAAGTAGTGGCAGAAAACTCGGTCAACACTGCCCTAAACTTTGTCCCAAGACATCCAGGAACCTGACACCCCCACCTCCCCACCCTCCCCCAGGCCCCACCCACCCCCACCTACACACACACACACACACACACACACACACACACTTCAGGCATTGTCACTTGCTCAGGACAGCTGGCTTCTACCTAAGACTGCCTTTGGAAATAAAGTACCAGCCACAAGCCGGGCTTTGTGGCACTGGACCTGCTGCCACAATGTTCCTGCAGGCCTGGGATGCACTGGCCCCCAGAGCCAAGGAGCCACACGCCTGAGCCCACCCCCACCCCCCGCTCCCAGCCTACCTCCCCGAAGACAATCCTGGGCGGCTGCCGCGCAAGCTGCTTAGTCGGCTTCACTGTGGTTCTCCACGTCCTCCCAAAGAAGTGTCGGTAAGTGATGTCAAAGAGAGACACTCGCAGATGGCACTCGACCTCCGACAGCATCTCCAGCGCACCCTAGAAGACAACAGGAACAGGCCCTGAATGAGCCCTGTCACAAGCTGCCCTGGGGACACTGAGCGGCCACCTGGCACTGGGACATGGGCACCGCCCCACTATGCAGTCATCCGCAGCTCAATCTGCTCTGGTCTTGGTGAGGTTACAGTCAGGGTGCGCAGCTCTGACTGGCCAATCAGAGCGCTGATGTTCTCTGGACATCGGTGACACGGGCTCAAGGTGTGCCCAGAGCCAGCGAGATGCAAGGGGCCAGCACTGTGGAGACGGAGGTTCAGCCGGGACAAGGGCCTGCAGCTGTGGCCACTGACACCAGGCAGAGGCAAGAAAGCCAGGACAGATCACAAGAGACCCCAGACCAAGCCACATTTGAAGCTCCCAAAAATTTGGGTTCTGAGTTAACCATAAGCCCCTTTAGTTTTGGGGTTTTTTTTAATGATTTGCACCTAAGTGACTTCGTCCTGATATAACCAGCAGCACTTAAAGCCACAATATGTCAGGATTATTGGGGGCAGCATTAGCAAAGCGGATGCTGGGGGGCAGCGAAGTCATGGCTGTACATGCAGAACGGAGCTGCTGTGACTCACATGTGGACTCACTTCCAGCGCGTTTCCAGCTTGGCCCCCAGGCCTTTTGAAGCTGGTTACGACCAGCAAGGCACAGATCTCCCCTGCAGCAGCGTCTCTGCTCCTCTTCCATTCTTATTTAATAACCATTCGCTGAACGCCCACTATGTGCCCACCCTGTGCCAGGCTCTGGGGGCGCAAGGGGGATCAAGACCACATCTCAGTCCTGGCAGGGGTTCACACAAGAACAACGGGGAGAGGACAGAGACAGGGCCACAGCAGGTGATGCTGAGGGGGAAAGTCTGAGCCAGGACCCAGGAGAGCACAAGGGCTGGGAACTTGGCAGGAGGCAGGTGGAGCACGGCAGACTCCCAGGCCACAGAGCAGGAGGGCACCTGGGTGCCAAGGACCAGTGACAAGTGCACCATCTCTGCTGTGTGATCCATGTCCTGGTTTTCTGTGTTGTCAGCACTCAGGCTTTGGAGTCTTCCTATAAATGTGACCTGCCTATAAGAACACTGTGTGCGTGTGCATGCATGTGTGTGCGCGTGCGCAGGTGAGTGTGTCACTGAGGCCCCAACCTAGGGCCTCTGGATTGAGGTCTCCTCTACTTTGCAGAGAAGGGATTACTAAATGGCCCAGGCTGGCCGCAAATTTTCAATCCTCCTGCCTCAGCCTCCCGAGGTGCTGGGATTATAGGCATGCGCCAATTGCCCAGCTCTTTACACAGTACCTCTCTGTGGCCCCAGTGAGCATGTGAACAGTGACCTGGGCCTGGAACGCTGTCCCCTCCTCCGCCCACAGGCCGGGCTCTCAGTTCCTGCACCTCCGACCTGCTTGGGCATCTGTCTCCTCCCCTCTCCATCTTCCAGCACCCCTCACCTCCTCACCCCCCTCCTGGCATCACCCCAGGGAGGTCAGCCCCAGGTAGGGCTCAGACTTTGCCCCAGACGCCAGGCTCTCCAGCTCCGCGCAGCCCTGGGCCCAGACCCTTGCCGCTGCATCTCCAGACCCGGCTCCGCACCTGGCTAAGGGCTCAGGGACGGGACCTGAGGCAGAGCCACCTACGTGTCTCCCCAAGCCAAGCAAAACAGGTGCCCAATAGATATCAAATGGAATCAAAGCATCTGTCCCCAGGAAAGAATCAGCGTCCAGGAAAAATTAAGCCAAAAAACTAGGTGGGGCAGGAGGAGAAACACACAGAAATAGCCACAAAGTACCTGAGCTCAAATGCAGCGTGGGACCTCCCGGCCCAACACCTCCCTCGGAGAAGCCCTCCAATCTCACCGCATCCAGAACTTCGGACACTCATAAGGCGAGCCAAGTCAGGTCTTCTTCCCTGACGTGTTTCCGACCGTACTGTGCTACGTGCCGCATCTTCACTGTTTTCGTAGAATCTACGCTGCATCTCTCTGTGAACTCCGCTAATCCGGGTCCTTTATAGATATGCTGGCATGATGCCTGCATTTTAAGGCTGTCTGTGTTCCTACTATTGAGAGACAGACAGCTGTCTGTATTTTCTCCCCTGCCCTTGCCCAGCTAGGGCAAGGGAGCCACCAGGCCCTCAAGAAATGAGTCAGGAAGCCCCCCGGGGAATCTGTCTCTAGGCCACTATTTCTTCCTTTAATGTTTGTTGAAATTCAACACTACGTTTTGAGTGCCCGTCAGATACGCCCTGTTTCTGGCCCCCTTCGCAGCCCTGAAGTCAGCCTTGCTTTGGTGATCACTGCAAGAACCGGCTTCCAACTCCCTTGCTGTCCTTCCCCTGGCAATGCCCGGGCGGCTTCCGCTCCCCTCGATACCTGTCTGCGCTTATCACGGCTTTGGCGTCTCTCTTCTTTTCTCACACAAGTTACAGAAAGCTACACATCTCCATCAAAGGGTTGCCATTACCCACAGCTCATGAATTTTTATATCTTTTCCCATTACTCGGTTCAAATTAATTTTGAATTTCTCCATGAAGTCTGCCTGGGCTGAAGGGTTGTTTGGCAGTGTGTCAACTCCCTACGATCAGAGGATTTTCCAGGCCCGTCTGCTGGTCTTACTGCTGACTTCCACTTCAGTACCGCTGTATCTGCAGGCATTCTCGCCATAATCTCCACCCTTTTCAATGTTTTGACATTTCTGTAGCCCAGCACATGGCCTCTCATTGAGTGGTCCACACACACTTGCACCCTGCACTCACGGGGGTGGGACTTAAGAAATGCCAATGTAGTTGACAGTTTCCAATCCTTTTTTTCTTTTTTGATCTGTATGTTCTATTGATTAGCATGAGAGAGGAGGAAAGTCTCCAGCCATGGCTGTGAATCTAACACACAGGCCCCCTCACCTCTACCCAGTTCTGCTCCCAGCACGGGAGCTGAGGTCTCAGAAGGCTCCGTCTGCGGGAGCTCGCAGCGCCGAGGCTGCAGGGACACCGGGCTCTGCTGAATGCCTGCTCCGCTTCTGGGAGTCTGGCGTGCGCGCACACACTGGGGCGCATCCCGACTCCTGGCTGGGGCTCCATCCACCCCCTCCAAAATGAATAAATCAAAGGAAAGCAACGCTCCCTCATCCCTACCCCTGCGCTTCACCTTGAAATCTTTGTCAGATGCTGGCGTGGTCACTAGATCTTTACACTTCATACTTACACGGTTTTTCCTCCATTTCTTTTTTTTCCAGGTGCTTCTCATTTCAAACAAAGAACTGAACAAAACCAGCAAAAACCAGTGGCAAAGTTTATGTGAACAACTAAAAGTGAAGAAGGCCAACCCAAGAGCTCAGAGGACTAAAACGCCGGCTTAGGCAGAGCGCAGCGGCCGGGGTTTAATCCCCTTCGTGCCATGCCAGCCCCGCCCCCAGGGCATGCTGAGACAGGGACTGAGATTGGGCATGGTGGCACACGTCTGTAATCCCAGCGCTTGTTACACTGAAAACAGAAGGGTCACTTCGAGTCCGATCTATGTAATGAGACCCTGTAGACCCTGTCCTAAATACAGAAAAATAAATAAATAAAACAAAATAAAAGTGAAGAAAAGAGAAACTGGCTCTGCAGAGCAAGCTTGGGCCAGGTAGAATAGGAACAAGCAAGATCAAAGAACATTCTGGAGGGCCACGGATGTAGCTCAGTGGCACAAGCGCCTGCCTGGCAAAGAGCAAGGTCCTGAGTTTGATTCCCAAAAATAGTTCCCAAAAGAAAAGAACATCCTGCAGAAAGCAAGGCGGGCTACTGTGAAGAAAGCCATGAAAGCTTTCTCCCGTTTCTTCCTTCTAATTTGTCCTTTTTTTCAAACATACTTTTTAAAAATAACATATAATGTACTCTTAAATGCTAAATTGTAACATATGGGTTTGAATCAGAGATTCCACTTGCAAAATTATTCTACAGATTTTTTTTTTTTTTATTCTACAGATATTTTTTAAAGGTGGAGATTAGTCATAGAAGAAGTACATATAACAGAAAATTAGTGACCCAGTCTAGTCTTCATCAGTAAGGATGATGTGATTTGGATCAAAAACGTCTCCCCAAAGCCTCCTGTGTTCAGTACTGAGGCTCTAAAATGATCAGACCCGGGCGCTAAACTGCGTGAGAGTGTAATCCACCGGCGGATACCTGAACGCGGTGAGGAGGTGGAGCCTTATTGGAGGAAGCAGGCCGCTGGGGGCGGGGCCTGGAAAGGCACAGCCTTAGCCCCGCCCCTTCCCTCCCTCCAGCTCTCTGCCTGCTGTCTCCTGGCTCCCCGAGGGAGCAGCCCTCCTCGGCGGGACCCCTCCCCCATGATGTTTGCACCCCACCACAGGCCTGATCGCAACAGAACGAGCGACCCATGGACTGTAGCCTCTGAAACAGGAGCCAAAGGAAACCTCTTCTCCTTTAGGCTGTTTCTCTAAGGTATTTTGTTACAGTGGTAGGAAGCCAAATAACTCAGAGGGCCCAAGGAAGTGATGGCTCATCCCTGGCAAGAAAGAATGAGAAGTCTCTTCCTGTAATAACATCAGCAACTTATAAAATATATTATTGGGCCGGCCAGATTGCTCAGCAGACTAAAACGCCTGCTTAGGAAGGCACAGGAACCAGGGTTCGATCCCTGGTGTGCTGAAGCAGTGACTGAGACTGGGTGTGATAGTGCGTGCCTGTAATCCCAGCGCTTGGGAGGCTGAAAACAGGAGGATCACTACAGGTCCGAGCTGTGTAGTGAGACCCTGCAGACACTTACTAAAATACATAAAAATAAATAAATATATATATATATGTGTGTGTGTGTGTATGTTATTAAGAGTATCTTTTTATAGAATAGGTACAGGGCCAGGACTGCTGGTGCACACCTATAATACCAGCACTCGGGAGGCTGAGGCAGGTGGATAGCCATGAGTTCAAGGCCAGCCTGAGCTATGCTGGGAAACCCTATCTCAAAAAACCTAAATAAGTAAATACATACATACATACATACATACATAGAGGATATAGAAAATACGGTAAGCTATCATTTACTTCTTCAAAAGAAAAAATATCTAACAGTGTATTTATATGTTATATTTGCTTAGGATTTCTAGAATGTACAAAAACACGTTGACAGAAGCTGTATCACAGTGGACACCAAGTTCCTTGGGGACACAAAGGATGATCCCTTTCCCTGTGTCCTTGCAAATTTCGATCTATGTGCACTACCTTTTCAAAAAGAAAATAAAACAGGAAGGGAGCCCGGGCCAGGAGCGCCTTTCCCCGGATGGCTGGCTGCATGCTCCTGGACACCATTTCTTTCCCATGGGCAGGCAAAGCTGTCCCCTCTTTCCCAGGGCTGCAGTGAGGGGCGTAAGAAACAGCACAATAATGAAGTGCAAGGAAATAAAGCCGTGAACGCGCAGCTTCCGGGTGCCGACACAGGGCAGGGGCCTGCAGGGCCAGACCGAGGGTTTGCAGTGGGCCAGTGGGGCCCTGAGTGACTTAGTCACCACTGAGTATTCACAGGCCTCGCACTCCTGCCACTCCCCATGTACACAAGTAGCTTCTGCAGGCTGCAGGGGAGGGCCGTCTTGGAGAGCCTCACTCTGGAACACACGGCTCACGCCGACTCACTCGAGGGCCTCCCAAGGACATCCAACCACATGCACATCCTGCAGGAGGCAGCAAGAAGCGCACTCACAGCAGCTCAAGGGCACAGGTGGCTGCAGGGCCAGCAGGGCCAGCAGGGCCAGCAGGGCCAGGAGGACTCAGGCCTGCATGCGCAGGAGGCTGTGGTAGCTCAAGCCACAGATGGAGCCGCCTGGATAAAAAGAACTTTGCAGCTGTACTGCTGCCTGCCAGGATGACAGGGAGCCAGGCCCAGGGGCACACAGGGTCACCTCTTGTAAGCCATCTGGCTCAGACGTAGCCCTGGAAATCAGCTCCCTGGGCTTGCACAGCACTCCACTGTAGGCAGAACAATCCCTCCGCTGGCGGCCAAAGTGCTGACCCAGCTGCTGAGTGCTGTCCTGGGTGCTGATGGGCCACTTTGCCTCTGGGCACTGCCAAGGCCCAAGCAATGGGCATGGCGATGAGACTCGGGAGGTAAGTGAAAATCAATGGTAACTGGAGACCTCCTCTCAGCCGAGAGCAGCTGACAATGAATAGCAAACTTCATTACCTGCTTAATTAGCGGCCCATCCAGCCACTTCAGGACACACTGAAACGCAGTGGACTCCTTTAGAAGCTGCCGGGCTCTCTGCGGATGCGGAGGGACAAGAGCATTCTGGGCAAAGATCTTATTCCAGTCGCTCATTCTGCTCGCCTGATCCTCTCCTGGGCCTCAGGGTCACCTGCGCCAAAGGAAGAAAGACCATGTCATGGCCTCAGTGCTCAATTCCCAAGCTCCACCCCCAAGCCCATGCTGCAACCCCAGGGGAGCCCCAGCACTGCAGCCCACGCAGCTGACCCACAACCGCGAGGCCTCGCCTGGGAAACGTGCCCTCATCTTCCCACAGGCCCCACCCACCCCCTTTCATGGGCCAATCAGAACACAGCTACACTGACTTCATGACTGACTCAGGGACGGCACTGCCTTAGCTACCTTTCTTAATGCTGAGACAGAATACCTGACGCCCCAAGTTAAAGGGGGAAGGTGTATTCCGCTCACAGTTTGTAGAGTTTTCAGTTCATAGTTGGCTGGCCCTCAGGCAGGGTAACACAGCAGAGGGGCACCTCGGAGGAGAAACAGTTCATAGGAAAGCAGGGCAGGCAGAAGGCAGGAAGCAGCAAACTATGAGCGACCCTCTTCCTGTCCCTTCTATTTCAACCAGGCTACCTGCCCTTAATCCTAGCATCACACTGGGAATCAAGCCCACTGTCACATCTTTGGTCCCAGCAGCACACATCCCAGATGCGGCCATCTCCAAAAGGCCCCACCTATGACCGTGAGGCTTTGGGGCTCATCTAGACACAAACCGTAACAGGTACCACAGGAGAACACAGGTGAGAGGCAGCTTAAGCCCACGCTAGTGCGGGGCTGGCTTGGGGGCCATATGGCAGGGCCCAGTCAGCGCCAAGGATACACAACACTCATTCAGAGAGGAAAATACGGCCCTTGGAGAGAAACTATCAGTCTGGAACCACCAGCGGCATCTTGCAAGCAGCTACCGGATGTACCCATCAAAAAGAAAGAACAACTCCGGAGCCCAGCCAGTGGGTGTAGAGGTCACCCTAAAGCCAGCCACCCAGGACAACTCGTGACCCCACCCCCACAGGCCACTGGACTTCCGCTGGGCTGCCACACTTGGACCTGGACAAGGACCTTCACCTCATAGAGACACGGTGGCCAGGAGAAAGTGCAAGTGGGGTATCTCTAACAGCCACTCCCTCCCATAGTGTCCCCGGACCCTCAAGGCCAGCACTAGCTCCCTACAGAGGGGCTGGAGCTGCCCTCCGCGTTAAGCTCACCACCACCCACAGCCAGAGACACCAGGAAAACTGAACTCATGACACTCGGCCGCTCGGTGTGCAGATTCAGAGTCCGCATGCAGGCACCGCCCTGGCAACCTCAGGGAAGGTGGCCACCAAGGAGGCCTTGGGATGGGGCTGCCAGCGAACACGTGCTTTCTGCTTGTCTGTCAACATCCTTTTACTCAGAGTGACCGAGAGGCAGCCACACTTCCTTAGGCCGGGACCCTCGGCAGACACTGGGGCCCTCAGCAGACACCTTCTCCACCAGAGTGAAGACAGCCTGTCACATCAAGGAAGTGAGGCAGCAACGGCAGGCGTCAGGGGCATCTGTAGCCTCCAGCAGAAGCCTGGCAGCTTCCTGCTTCAGGACTTTTCTGAGGAGATGGGCCGTGACAGACAAGCTCGGTCCTCAGAGACAGCGGCGGAGCGTCTCGGGATGGCAGGGTCAAGTACCTCCCTGAACCACGATGCTCCAGGCAGCAGTGTGCGGCGGTAAAGAACTGGGCAGGAGACGCCAGCTGGGAAGGGCGGGACCTTCCGGAACCACTGCGTGTGTGCGGGTGACAACGGCTGGGGCCTTCCAAGCTTCTGCCAAAGCAGCACAGACACGTGGGGACACAGCTCTCTCTAACATCTCAGCAAGAACACCAAACCGCCCCCTCTTCATGCCAATTTTTTGTTCTGGAAAACATAGCTTTTCACTTTTTAGAGAGTCCTTTTTTTTTTTTTTAATGTTGATATTAACAGGTTTACTGTTATTTTTTAACAAATTTGTGTTTGTAACATTTCTCTCTGGCTGAGGAGATAGCTCAGTGGCTTAAGTACCTGCCTGGAAAACGCAAGCAAGGTCCTGAGTTCGAATCCTGGTACCAAAAATGGGGGGTCCTTTAAAGAAACTTCTCACATTTGATTTCCAATACAAAAAAAACCAACAACCACAGCTCACATAAGCAAGACCTCTTGGGATCTTCAGTAACTTTTTTAAAAACAGAGAGGTCTGAGACCCTGAAGTCTGAGGGCTTAGGGGAGTGTAGTAGGTGGAGAGTGAGAAAGGACATGCTGGCCATGGGATGTCCCCTGGCCTCAAGGGCCCTGGTCCGGGGTCCTGCCCCTCCAGAAATGCACCTTGAAGGCCATGTGCACCGCAGAGGGCAGAGTCAAGCCCTTACCGTGGGAACGCGGCTGGCACACAGCTTGGCTGGGTTTTCTCATTCATCATGGGCTGCTGTTTCTCAAAACCTGTCTCATCCCGCAGGAGCCTCACCATGTTCCCTGCACTGGTTCTGAGGAGGGGGTGGACCCCACCACACCACCAAAGACAAAGTCCTTCCGGGAACTCAGCCCAGCTACCTGCTGCAATGCCCACAGCCGCCCAGGCCTGGCTACCCTGAACCTCAGGGCTCCCTGGGCACCACAGAGGCTGGGGAGAGGAACTCCAGGAGACTCCCAGGACTGTGAGGGGGAAGGCAAGCGTAGGTGGACAGGGCTGAGGGCGGGAGGTCCCCCATGCCCCCTACAGCAGAGCAACACCCCCACCAAAGGCCCCAGAAACTACTCCCCTCCTCCAAGTGCTCAGTAGTGGCCTCCACAGATGCACTCCTGTCCCTAAGCTATCTCAGGGTAGAAGGCACTCTCCACGCGTGACTAACACATGTCCTCAAGATGGAAATCATCCCAGGCCACGAGGGACTTTATCAGACACCGGCAGGGAGGGGTCAGAAAAGAGCCCAGGTGCCCACAGAAGCAGCCTGGAGCCAAGGGATGGGGTAGGGGGCGCTCTGGAAAGTGCTCCCCTAGCGCCTCCAGAAGGGATCTGCCCTGCCCAAGCCTGCAGTTAACCCAGAGAGACCAAATCTGAACTTCAGATCTCACTAACTGGAGAAGAATAAATCTGTGTCATCTCAAGCCATGAGTTCATGAGATTCTGCTGGCAGCAGCCCCAGGAAACTCAATGTCCACAACCTGCATGCAGAAGCGGCCTGACCAGCACGCAGCCAGGGGGCGCTTTCTCCAGGAGGGGCTCCTAGACGTCCCTGGGGCCCACCTCCCTGGCTCCCAAGACCCTGGCGTGGTTGCTGGTCACAGCACTGGCCACTCAATGGCTGGCTTTTGGCAGGAGGACTCCTCATCCTCCCGCATCCTTGGTGCCCCTCACCAGAGCTCCTTCAACAGCCACAGCTCCACACCAAGCCTCCGGTAGGGCGGCCCTGGAGCTCTGCTGGGTTAGTATCCTGATGCAGCGTTGTCTCCCAGGTACCCTTCAGGATGAAACAGAGATAGATGCATGCACACCCACTTCCTGTCCCTGGAAGGAAGGCTGCGCCACACAGGCACCCAGTGACCTACTCACCAGCTTCCAGTGCCACCTCTGGCCAGCAGATGCTGCTGAAGAGCAAGCTTTGCCCTGATCCTCCAGTACCCTCAGACCAGGCTAGAAAGGAAGGGTACACCATAGAAGGCCTAGCCTCCACTGGGAACCTCAGAGCAGAGAGGGATAGCTACAGTCTGAGGGAAGGGTGACACCTGGGACACCTGGGGTAGGTGCCCAGACAGCCAGCGACTCTTAACCCACCCCACCCAACCCACCTCCTTAGGGTAAGCATGGGTCCCCATCTCCACCTGCTTCCCACCGAGATCCACAGAGAAATCACAAATGCACAGAGCCGTGCATGTAACGCTGTCCTGGAGGACCATAAACTCTACAGCAAGAATGTCCAGTGATTGAATTGGAATGCCCTGTAGAAAGGCAGGGAGGACCACTGGGCGTTGAACATCAGAAAGGGACCCATGCTTTAAAGAACCAAAGAATGGACTTTCTGGGGGATAAAAAGGACAGGCATCAGCTTTTACTAAGCACCTATCTTGAGCCAGGAACTCAAAGGCATTTCCTTAATTATTATTCCAACAACTGAGAGATAAATAACATCGCTGTGGCATCCCACAGAGGAGACGAGTGAGACTCGGGTTCAATGGCCATCCCGTGACAACGTAAAGCTATGCTACCTCTGTCTTGATCCCAGCCCACCGACCAAGAGAAGGCAGGGAGACGAGATGCCCCAAAGTGAGGGTGACAGGACAGGGGAAGAGCCCAGGATCAGGCTGGTCCTCTGATCTCCCCCACTACAGGAAAGATGTTCTCCTTCCTATCTGTTTCCAATCTACAAAACGAGGACTGTGAAGTCTTCATGTCTCCAAATATTAGACAAGTAATAATGAAATGCAAGCACCCATCCAGTTCCACACACAGGAGGCTGTCAAAGGCCTCATCTCCAAGAATCTGAAACTCCAGTAAGGAGAGAAAAAAAAAAAAAAAAAAAAAAAACTCGGGGCATGAGTAAGCCTCACAGCAAGAGGTCTACTAACCCCGCCCCCCCCCCATTGGGAGAAAGGGCAGGGTACCAGGCGGCCGGCCAGAAGAAACCAACTAGGCTTACTACACACACACACACACACACACACACACACACACACACACAGATTCCAGGGGAACGGAGGAGCAGGAGAGCTGCCCTGGGAAGCCTGCTTGCCAGGACTGGGTCATCTGGTTTTCCTTAGGCCTGGGCACTAGAGGAGGTCTAAGCACTGGCTGCGTGGCTTTCTTCACCCTGAACCACACAGCGGGCAAGCTCGCCGCTCCCGCAGGATGCTGTGCAGCGCAGCGGGGCCAAGACAGCACACCTGAGCTCGCAAGCCGAGCCGTGGCCCAGGAAAGGTGCACAGGTGAGCTGTGACGGGGACCCCTTCCCCCGCGGCCCCCAACACCCGCCCTCCTCCCACAGCACTGCGTGGGGCTCGCTGCCTTCGCAGACTTCCACGCGGGCCTCGCGCGCGCCAAGCCGAGAGCAGGGCTAGACGCGGGACAGACCGCCAGTCTGGGCGGGTCGGCGGGACAGGCAGGGCCTCGGGGTGCGTGGAGGGCCGCAGGAGCTCCGGGCCGGCTGGGGAAGGATGCGCACTTACGAGAGCTGGACACTGACGCGACAGCCCCACCGGCCCCACTACCCCCGCGCCGGCCTCGCTTCCCGGGCTTCAGCAGGTCAGCAGCCAGCAGTCAAGGGGCAGGGGGAGGGGGCAAACCCGAAGGCGCCCACTACGCCTAACGACGCAGGGCAGCACCAATCATCAAGGCGGGGGGGGAGGACCGAGGCCCAGCCCTGTCCCGCACCCTCGCTCCGCCGTCGCCACGCCCTGCAGGCTCGGGAGCGCACGCAGGGCTTGGCCAAACCCCCACCCCAGAGCAGCGAGGCCAGGCCGACTTCTGCGCACTAAGTGCCTGCAGGCCGCGTCTGTCTCCCCCACGGCGCCAGCCCACTTGGTTCCGCTCACCGCCGTCCACGTTACCTAGGAGACGGGCTTGCAGCCCAGGGCTGAGAGCACAGACGCCCACGTTTTCCAAGTAGTCCCTGCAGCACCAGAACCCAAGGGTTCAGTGGCCGGTGCTTGACCGAGCCACAGGCCTCAGAGCCCTCCTAATTGAGGGGTAAGCCCGGCCTGCCGCTAACCTAGATGGGAGCCTCCGACGGCAGAGCGGGTTCTCAGGCTGAGAACCCGCCCCGCGTCCCTTCACTCGTCTGGGACCCAGAGCCAATCAGAGCCCGAGTCCGGGGGCTCCGCTCCAGGAGCGTCAGCCAATCGATGGGGCGGCGGGCCCATCCTGATTTGCATGGACACCGTACGCTAGGCCAATGGGAATGTGATTGGCGTGAACAATACCCAATGAGAAACCCCAAGGGGCGTGGCCGCAGGCGTCCCACGAGGTGAAGATGCTGCGGGCGGAACCTGCAGGAGCGAGCGGGATTCGGGGGGCGCTGAAGTCGCTGGGGCCGGGAGGGAAGGAAGATCCGGAGCGGGGTGAAGGATCCGGAGCTGGAGCCCCCAGGTAAGTACAGGGGAGACCCTAGTGGGCGCGATGCCCAAAGACTTGCGCCCGAAGAGCGGCAGGGAGCGCCGTGGTCCCTCTCGCCCGTCCTCCCGGCCCTGCGTGCCTGCCTCTCCGCCGCTTTTTCACCTCCTCTCCAGCCCCCTCACCTCCTTCTCCTCCGTCTCCCTTCCCCCATCGCATCCTCTCGCAGCTTCCCTGTCGTCCCGCCTGACCTCGGACCTCGGACCTCAAATTCCAGACCCCTGCCCCAAACTTCACCCCTCGCCGGCGTCCCCTCACCTGCTCCTACCGTCCCCAGCCTTGCCTCCCCTTCCCGGCACTCTTCCCGGCCTCTGCGGAGCCCGGGCCGAGCGCTCCCAGCTCCCCGCGCCGGTATTCTGCATCTCTCTCCCGGTCGCTTCTCCGGGCACATCCTTCTGGCTCGCCGCGTGCCCCCATGGCCCTCCAGTCCCTAGCCCCATCCCCTGTCACTCCTTCTACCTCCAGCTCGGGCTCTGGCACGAAGCACCTCCCTACCTGCTGCTGCTCCTGCGGGATGCGGAGCACGGGCTGCTGCACTGCTTCCTGCTGCAGTACCAGCGACCAGGCGCACCTGCCCACCTGCCCGCCCTCCCATCAGGCGCAGCCAGCCAGCTTCTCCTAGCATTTGTCCTGGGGAGGCACCTGCAGGGGATCCTGGAGCACCCTGGGGTGCTCCAAGTACAAAACCCCTCAGCACCCTTCCCTGCCTCGCTCCCTGGCCACCGTCTCCCTCACCACCCCACCCCCACTTTCTGCTCAGCCTCACTTTGTGATTCAGCATTTTTGGGGTTGGTAACTTTCTTTGCTTCCTGGCATGATAGGGACCTGTCTGAAGGCAGCGGGTTTGGACCCTGATATGAGCGGGGTCACCTTCAAAACTGGGCCTGAGCTGCCTGTTTGGGAGAGGGGCCAAAGCAGGGACCTGGCAGTAGGGGTTACCTTTTCCTCTCTTTTCTTTGCCTGCCTTGGTTGAACTGTATCCAAGGAGAGATGACATAAGTAATAGCTCTTGGAGAAATGGGCTATTAGCAATTATGGAAATTAATACATCCACATCCGACAAGCAAGAACACCAAGTTCAGGCCACAGCTGTCCCCCTGTCTGTCGCTTCAGGATTTCTTCTCTCTCTGCAACTTCTCCTCCCCCTCAAATGCCAGCACCCCCCATCGTGCCAAAATGAAGCTCCCACTCTGTTCACGAAGCCGCATCCAGGCCCTGCGCTGCAGGGTTTGGGGACCTGCTTGTGGAGAGTCACATATATCCACCTGATCCTCTCCTGGCAGATGCATCTGACCACTGCAGAGCCCAGACTCAAATGTAGCTCTGGGCTCCTAGTCCTGGGCTTTCACAGTTTGGGGCTCTCAGGGACGCAGTTGGCCCCCCAGGCCTGTCCAGCCCTCTGGATTCCGTCTGAGAGTGTTTGGACTACAGAGCATCCCCACTTGGAAAGCACCCTGAAGCTTTCCCATGTAAAACTGAGGTCCAGCCTTTTCCTCTCCTTGCTACACCAGCCAATAACTGTGTTTGCGTGCGCCGATACAGACCTGGGGACTGAACAATCAGGACTCAGGCAGTGGGTGAAGGGGTGGCGTGGAAGAACCCTGAACTCCTTTTCGTGTCTTTTTAGAGTTCAGAGCCCGTGCAGGTCTGGATGCAGAGCCTGGATGGGAGGAAGCATCCACGGGACCTGGGGCCCACGGGAGATGTGGCATGGTGGGACCAAGGCCAGGTGTGCTGGGGTTCCCCCAGGACAGAGGGCTCTGTGGGCTAGCAGCTCAGGGAAGCTTCATTCCCCTGCACTGGCTTCTTCCTTTCTCTCCTGACCTCTTAAAATCAAATGATTTGGGAGACGTGTGGCGCTGAGCTTTGGTTCCGCAGTTCGGGGGGTTAGGGCGTGGCACGAGGGATGTCTCGTGTTTCTTGGTGCCTGGGCATGGCAACCGGGCAAACAGCCTGCGCCTCGAAGGAAAGCCTGCCGCGTTGTTAGGGCGCTGGGAACACGTTTCAGTGCTCACTGACACCAGCTGGAGCAGCCTGTGTTTGGGCCTTGGCTAAATTCTGTGATCGTCACGTCACGCCAAGTCCCGGAGTTGAAGCTTTGTCTGGGGTCCCTGGGAAGAGTGCTAGAACAGCAAGGAGTAACAGACAGCATTCAGGAAGGGCTGACTTTGGAGGTGTCCGGGGCCAGGGACCCCACCACTCTCCCACACCCTGACTCAGCAGCCAGAGTCTCTCTCCATAGGGCAGAAGACCCTAAAGCCACAGGGTCCTGACATCCCAGCAGCAGAGTGGCAGAGGTTCCTCCAGGCCACACACAGGCAGTGAAGAGCTGGGGTGACCCCGTGCTTTCCACTTCCTGGGCTGTGTCCAAGTCCCAGGAAGGGCTGTTGGGAGAGGGCAAGGGACCACTGGTTATAGAGAATTCTAAGGAACTCCTGTCCTGCCTTGTCTGGCAGAGCCCGAGTACAGGGGCATCACTCACGGCCATCAAGCATAGGGTGGCACACGGGAGCCACATTTACGACCTTCCTTTGTGTCAGGGTCTTTTACATAGGCCTCCATGGGGAAACTGAGGCACTCAGTAATAGTGAGACAGACCCAAGCCTGCCAGCTGGCGAAGGAGCTTCCATTCTGCACCTCCCTGGACTCAGGCAAGGGTCCACTCTGCAGTCTAGTGAGCTCCATGTAGCCCACCATGCTCAGGGCCCTACTCACTGTGCGGCCCTAGCAGGTGCAGGGTCCTCGTATCCCTCCCCACATCCTGGCCAGCCTCCCCTTCCTGGTCCCGCGAGCAATCTCAGCTTTGTAACTCCCATCCCTGCGGGACAGATGCTCAGAAGGCCCAGCCTGCTCTGCCTGATGCTTCGTCCCAGAGATCTGGGAGTACGCTGTGTGGGGTTGTGTGTGTTGCTTGCCACGGTGCTTCCCACCTCCACCACCCCTGCCTGCCGGGCCACCCAGCTTTTCTCCTTCCAGCCCATAGACACCTACAGATCTGATAGCAGATGAAGCAGGACGAGGGAAGGGGGAGTTACAGAGAAAGGGTGGGCCCAGTCCCTCATTTCCCACGCGCTGCGCAGACCTGTTAGAAGGATTCTCCTCACCATGACCTTGCTGAGTGGCTGGATCTCGGCAGCTGAACTGCTGCTGTAACAAGATACCCAAGACTGGGACACTTATAGAGCAGAGGAGTTCACTTGGCTCATGGCTCCGGCAGCTGAGAAGTCCAGAGCACCATGCTGGCGTCTGGGTCACAGCACAGCATGAGATGTCCCATGACCAGGCAGCACAAGCATGTGCTGCTTAGAAAACCTATCTGTGCTGTCCAGGAACACTGACCCTCGCGACCTCACAAATCCTAGTCGCCTCCGAAACCTCTCTCCTCTGAAAGCCCGCCACATAGGCATCAGGAGATTTGGTTTCTAACCAGGGGACGCCTTTGAACTCCAGCGCCCCACATGTGGGTCTGCCCAGATCCCTGCACCAGATTTAAGACAAGTCCGCGTGCCGCCTGCTGGAGTGGCCATTTCCCCAGGGGGAGGGCCACTTCCGGGGTGCTGTGGGTCGCAGGTTTTGTCAGCAGCTTGTAGCAGCCAGGTAGCTTTGTTCCTTCATTTGCCTGGAGTGGCGGAGCAGCTCCTGTCCTTCGAGACCTACCCCAAGCAGACCCATCCAGATCCTAGCCAAGCACTCCAAAAAGCACAGCAGCTAGAGTTTCCTTCATTGTTTCAGGTCCCCACTTATAGGACCTGGAGGGGAACATGGGAGAACCCTGGCCAGCTACTTGCAGGGTGAGAGACCAGAGAGGACCCACGGGTCCCCCCCAGTCTGCTTCCCTTGCCTCCAGCCTGTTTGAGCACTGCTCTGCCCACCTGCCTGACCCCAGGGGCTCCAGCACGGAAGGGACTGCTGCAGACCTTCTCCCCCAGCATAACCCACCCTCACCGCCCATTTGCCTTGTCCATCCCTCAGCAGCTTCCTGGTCCTTCGAGGAACTTAGGCCTGATGTCCACCAAGAAGGAGCCCTGCCATCCTGAACTCAGTGAGCACTGGGGCTTCCAGAAGGCGTATCCTCCCTGCCCCTTCTAGGTGTAGTGACAAGATGCCAGACAGGGAGAATCCGATGAAGCCATGCAGTAGAAAACAAATTGAAATGTAGACATTGTTTGCAACCTATGAATGCCAGTGAGAGGAGAGGTCTTTGCAGCAGATATCTGAAGGGCCAGTGACAAGCAAGGGCCACTGAGCTCTGGCTTCTGAGGACATAGAGCCAAGAAGGGGTGCAGTCGCTGCAGAGAAACTGCTAAAGGGGCAAGGGGAGTAGAGATGTTTGATGGAGACTTGGACAGGACTGTGATAAGCAGAGGGGAGAGAGACAATGCCACAGAGGGGGGACCGGGAGCCTCCCGCTCTTCCCACAAGGAGGTAAGGCAGAGGAGGGACGCCCTGACCAGCAGCAGCTCACTGGGACCTGGGGGTGGCTACTGATCACCCAGGGTCACAGCCTGGATGTGGACAAAGCCACCTGGGAATCAGGGACAGGAGTGAGGAATGTGGAAGATACCCAAAGGAAAGGCTGCTAGTGCAGGACCTGGGGGAAGGTGGAGGTCAAGACTGAAGGTTGAGGACTACTCCAGGCCCGGGAGGGCCGTGTGTGCTGTGTTGGCTGGCAGGGAGGCGATGGCATGGCCCCTGCAGACCCGCTGCCTGCTTGCTGCTTGGTGTCAGTGCCTTGCCCCTTACCAGAACCGAAGCTCAGCGTGGCTTTCCTAAGTAGAGGCCCCGAGCTGGGACACCAAGGAGCTGGGACCCACAGCCAGGCTCTTTGGAGCCCAGATGCACTCAGCTGCCTGCATGGCTCTTGAGGAATTTGACAGCAAAGAAAAGAAAAGAGAGGGCCAGCAAGATAGCTCAACAAGGCCAGGGAGATGGCTCAGTAGAATAAGCACTTGCCTGGCAAGCACAAGGGCCTGAGTTCAATCCCCGGTTCCGCAAAAAAAATATAAATAAATAAAATAAAGATAGCTCAGCAAACTAAGCACCTGCTTAGGCAAGCATAGGGACTGGGGTTCAATCCCCAGCACTCCATGCTGCCCCGACCCCACCCCCAGGCCTGCTGAGCCAGCAGCTGAGACCAGGCATGGTGGTGCATGCCTGTAATCCCAGTGCTGGGGAGGCTGAAAACAGGAGGGTCACTATAGGTCCAAGCTGCATCATAAGATCTTGTACCAAATATATAAAAAGAAAAAGAAAAAAAAAGGAAAGGAAAGAGATGGTGTGCACCATTAATCTCTTCTATGAGGAAGCCGAAGCAGGAGAATCACAAGTTCAAAGCCAGACCAGCCTAGACAACTTAACCACACCATTTTTCAGCATAAAGTAAAAATAACAATGGCTGAGGGAGTTCTGGCTTTAATCAACAGTGCTGCAGCCAGTGAGGGGCAGCAGATCTCACCCAAGGGGTAGCAGGCCACAGAGAGACAGCGCTGGTCCCAAGCCCCTCAGCTGTGCCCTGCCCACCTGCTCTCTTGGATGGTCCCAAGTCCCTCAGCTGTGCCCTGCCCACCTGCTCTCTTGGATATTTCTGCAGCCCCACTCTTCTGACTTCAGGCGACCATTTCTTGGGACTTGCAGCCTCCGGGGGCTCTGTGTCCTGCCCACAGAGAGTCTGGGGCATCCCTGGAGGGCCGAGTCATTGTGCGGTCCTCAGGCCTGCAGGCCCGAGAGTGGATTTGGGAAGCACTCGGGCTCTGTTCCTGGCTGCTGAGAGCGTCCTTAGCTCTCATTCTCCGTGAAGCGACCAGCAGGGAAACACCTCAGACTTTGGAAGGCCTTGGTGAGAAGAGCTTTGCCTGGTTCCTTTAATTCTCCAGAATGCACGGAGCCCACGTCCCGCTGGAGTGACCCCTGAGCTGCAATTAGCTTTGAATCTGAGTGCTACCCCTGTGCGTGTGTGGTGCTTATTAGCCAGAGGCTGGTATCGCTGTCCCTTCCCTCTTGGAATGCTGGGTTTTCGGGGCCACTGTCCAAGGCACAGCGTATTCGGAGCCACTGCCCACAGAGCAGTTTGCTTTTCTGCTACAGAGGAGCAGGCCTTCGTCACCTTGTACCTGACAAGGCGTGTCTGGCACCTCTCTGTGTTGTCTGCACCCTGCCCGGGTGCGTCCTGTGTGTCCCCGCCGCCCTCCTGCCCCAGCTCCGCCTTCCTCTCGACCCCCCCCCCAGGATATTAACTCTCCCTGGCAGTAAATAGATACTATTTTTAGGTACCTAGGTCGAGCAGTTCAGGTGTCAAAGAGAGGCCCAGAGACACTTGTTCCCTTCCTCCTGCGAAGGACACGGAGCCCGGAGCTAGAATTGCAAATCCTACCTCAGTTGCCCTTTCTGCAGGGGCACAGGTGCCTGCTGCCCCTCACAGGAGACAGGACGCCTCCCTGTTTACATACTGTTTACATCATGCAGAGGCAGTGGGACACTCAGGGGACCTCAGAGCCCTGCCTCCAGGCACCTAGGGACACTACCAAAGCACTTCCTCCTTGTCCTGAAAGATGAGTTTGGGAGAAGCTACTAGAATCCCACATGCTGGCTCATGTAGGGAGTGGACCCTGTCCCTCTGGTGTGTGTGTGACAGTCTGGGACTGAGGACTGTCACTCATTTCATGAACCCTAGAATCAGAAGGATGATGTCACTGCCCTCAGAGTCACTGACAGGAAGAAGACACATGATACAGAGCCCCAAGATTGTCTGTGAGCTACAACAGGCATCTGCAGCGGAGAAAGAAGGGTCTTGGGCCTTGAACCTTTTTTCTTTTTTCCTTTTTAAGACAAGATCTTGCTATATAGCCCAGGTTAGAATTCAACTTGCAGCGATTCTCCTGACTCAGCCTCCTTAGTTTTTGGGATTACAGGTGTGCACCCCCATTCCTGGCTCCCTGTATATCCTTGGGAGATGTTCAGCTTCCTCTGTGGCTGAGCTTGGTCACTTGCCAGCAGGTGGAGAGGGAGGCTGACCAGGTCCTCCCTCACTGGGGCCCCTAAGCTCTACCCACACATCCTCAGGGACCCCTGAGCTGCCTGCAACACCACCGCCCCCAAAAATGCACACGCATGCACACACAGCCCAGTGTGTGGCTGGATGCCTGCCTGTCTCACCCACAGCCCAAGGGTTCTGCCAAAGCCCCCTGGTGCTGATAGGAGGACACCCAGTAGAGGGTCCGCCTCACCCTCCAGCAGCTGGTAACCATGGCAACATGAGCTGTTGGAGTGTCCCAGCCACCTGCTGGGCCATATGAGTGCGAATCCTGGCAGGCACCAGGGTACATGTGGGTGTTGGGGACCTGTAGGAGGCAAATGGGGAGCCCTTGGCTGGGATGCTTCCCTCAGTCCCTGGAGAGAGAAGAGGAGCACCTCGCCTCACACCCAGCAGGCTCCCTGGTGCCTAACTTAAGACTCTCATCCCGCGTCTTTAGTCTGGGATGATGTGGGGCTGCGTCCTGCACTCCTGCAGCTGGTGACCTCACGAGAATCCCATTGGTCCCCTCACCTAGTGAGGCTTGCAGCCTGCTTCCTCCTTTGAGGAAGAGGAAAACTGAGGCTGGGGAAGGCCCCCCATACCTGCTGGTAGGCAGGGTCACACGCGGCTCTCTGACTGAGCCCCTTCACATCAGCAGGTCTCTAACCTGCCCTCTCCATGCTGATCATTGGTATCTGGCATCTCCTACGTGGGGCCCCTGAGGGTGGGGAGTGCCTGTCCCCACATCCACCTCCTGCTGCTGAGCCCAGGACCAGGCGGCTACCCCAGCCCAGGGCAGTCAGAGGGGAACCTCCAAGCAGAAACCACCCCTGTGTGCACACTCCCTAGCACCCCACC
>NW_004524689.1:3552563-3555388 GCF_000260255.1 Octodon degus
AGCTGTACACTCTGGAGACCAGAGCTGTGCTCAGACCAGAAGGAGCCCAGATGCCACAAAACCAGGGTTCCCCCTCCCAGGGCTCCCCCACATTGCAGCTCCACCCATATGTCACTGTCCAGGGCCCCAAGCCTCAGAGGTAAAAGCCACAACTGGAATGCATCTGCTCAGGGACAGGTCGCTCTATGGCCCTGCCACTTCCTCTGTGTCTACCCAGCTCCGGAGCCAACTTGGAGTATGCCCACCCCATGTGCTGCACCCTGACTAGTCCTACCCACCATTGTTCCCCTGACTTCCTCTCTCCACGGCTGGCCCTGTTGGTCCTCCTAAGGCTGTATCCTAGTTCAGCAGAAGGCCCTGGGCTGCCCAAGGCTGGCTGTACCCCCAGGGACCCAGCCCAGGGAGGGCAGAGGTAGAGTCCCACAGAGCCAGGTGCACAAGGCCTGCACAGGTGCACAAGGCAGCTGTGGTCCTGCAGCTGACAACATAGTCTGATGCCCATCGCCTCCACCGCCTGGCACCTGGCCGCGCAGCTCCAGCTCCCGGCCCCTCAGCCTGCCGTCTCAGCCGCAGCTATAGCCATGCTGGCCTATGGTGAGCACGGCTCCCGTCTACAGGAGGTGCTTAATTCCTCAGGGGTAATTCCTAGAACTGCAGTACCAACCCATAGCACCCTGATGGAGGGTTCCCCGGCAGCGACAGGCAGAGAAGGCCGAGGTCCCGGGCTCTGAGGGCCTCTAGGCGGAAGGTGCCACTTAGTGCTGGCCCCACTGCAGAGAGAGGGGTTGTGCACTGCATTGGACTCTGGGACTTGCTGAGGACAGTGACTCCTGTCACTGTCACCCTTTATATGGGCAGTTGGCATTTGTGGGTTTGCTCTCTGTTAGGCCCTTTGAGTAATAACTTGTGCTTTTTTAGGTACTGAGAGTTGAACCCAGAGCGTTTGCACTGCGCTACATCCCCAGCTTTTCTTATTTTTTTATTTTGATACAGGGTTTCATTAAGTCATTAATTTCTCCAGGCTGGGTTTGAACCTAGCAGTCTTCCTGCCTCAGCCCCCGAGTGCTGGGAGTCCAGGCCAGCACTGTCTCCGTGCCCCAGGCGAGCTGGGACTCCCCATCCTTAATGCTCACTCCTCCACATGCTGGGATTACAGGCGTGCACTTGCTTTGGCCCCGCAACTGGTACAAGGCAGAAGGAGAACATGACCTTAATCACCCCGTGAGGGAGACGGGGCTCACCAGCCTGCCCGAGGCCACGAGGGGGAGAGGACAAGAAGCCCCTGAGGGTCCCCCCATCCAGGCTGCGCTGTGGGCTTTCCCATCCCACCGGGTTGCTGTCCTTTCCACAAAGACCCACAGTGCACCTGGAAGGAGGCAGAGGCAGGAAGGTGTGGCTGCCACAGCGGGGGCCACCCCTCGCCTGCCAGCCTCTGCAGACACACCTGGCCTGGCACCTCGCCCTTCTGCGCCCCACTTGCACGTGAGGACTTCTGGCACCCGCCTCGCCCCATGCTGTCTCATCCCTGCCAGCCCTTGTTACTTTGTGTCTCAATCGACTGGGGTGAGATTATATAACAGGGACTCCTGAGTGCCTGGCCACTGGCCTGTGCTCCCCAAGCACTGTGCCCCGGGCCCCTGCACCACCCCTGCTCCATGTTGTAGCCTCACCACCAAGGAGTCTATTCATTTAAAAGCCGGCTTTCCCGTTAATTATGTGAGGTGGAGGTGGTTTGGGTTTGGAGATCCTTTTATCCATCGGAGGCTTTGACGGCTGTGGCACCGTAAAGCTGGCTTTCGAACCGCTGGGGCAGTGCTGCATGGGCCAATTGTGACTCTTTCATGCCTCTGTCCCGTGGCACTAGGACCATGGTAATCCTCTTTGAAACTGCTCATTGGTTATTCTCATTGTCCCCCAGAGAGCAGGGAGGAGCCCCGGTGCCTGGTTTCCAGTGAGAACACAGGGATTGCTACAGAAAGTCCTGCAGTCCTCCCTGAGATGAGACCCCCAGGATGGGCCAGGTCCCCCAGAAGAAGGTAGCATCTGGCCTTCATACAGCCGCGAGGGTGAGGGGGCTGTGGGCTCGGACAGTGCCTGGGCATCCCCATCCCCCGTCTCAGTGACTTCCCATCTGCCCTGGCTGAAGATACTAAGTAGAAAGGAGCCGAAAGGTGCAGTCCACATGCTTTAAGAAATTCCTGTGATGGTGCGCGGTGTAGTTGTTCGATTCTGCCTCGTGTTGCTATTCTCACCGTACCTGATGTATAAATAACTGTGGAAGGAATGAGTGTGCAAGGAAACACACCGCAGGCACAGGGTTCAGTCCTAGCCGGTTTCACTCACCTGCTGGGGGGCTTGGGATGTCCGCCTTGGCGAGGAAGGGACACCACTGCATAAGCATCCCAGAACCACAGGTGTTGTGGCTCCCAGTAGCCCTGCTCCCTCACCGTTCGGGATGCTGGAAGTCCAGAAAAGGTGTGGGCAGGGCTGGTTCCTTGGAGAGGTTGTAAGCATGCAGCAGGGGTCTCCGGGCTTTCCAGCTTCTGGTGGCTGCCACGACCCCCGGTGTCCCTTGTAGATGCGCCATCTCTATCATCCCCTGTGCCTGTCACCTCTTCTTACAGGACCGTTGACATTGGAAGGAAAGCCCACTCTAACCACAGTGACTGCACTGTCGTGTTCTTACCTAAAGCCTCCGCAGAAGCCCTTTGGCCAAAGGAGGTCACAGTCACAGGCGCCGAGGGTCAGGGCCTGGATGTCCCCATCTGAGGACGCATGTCCCCCCCCCCAACCCTGGCGCTCTGTCAGAAGCTGCTGTGGCCTGC
>NW_004524689.1:3556623-3558753 GCF_000260255.1 Octodon degus
TGCAGGCCTTGCGCAGGCATCGCTGTTGCTCTACCATCAGTATCTGCGGGAGCCCCAGCCCCCCTCACCAGCTCACTGATTATCCAGGGCATGTGGCGCTTCTGTCCACGTAGATGCAGTTGAACGTGGCCAGGAGGTGCTAGAGATGCTACAAGGTGGTGGCAACGTGTCTGCAGTGGAGTGTGGCCTGTGGATGCCAGTGTGGCTGGACTCCTCTGGGCTCCCATGGCAATGAGGGTGGTACAGGGCCATCGCCTCCCTAGGGATCCCCTTGGTGGCATCAGTGAGGAAGATCCTGGTGGTGGCCGTTAGTCCCTGTGGGTGGCTCCTGCTTGGCATGAAGGGCGAGGCTTGGGTTTCACAGAAGAGACAGCCGAGTCCCCTCACACTATGCTGACGGCCCCTCACGCAGGCCATGGCCCTTGTCTTTGGAAGGGGACAGCCTCCCTGGTGCTCTGTTCGTCCTGCTCACCTCTCAGGACAGGACCCACCAGCCAACGGCAGCACAGGGGTGAGAGGTGTCATGGTGAACCGCAAGGTGGGGAGAGGAAGCTGCCTCCTCACCTGGTGTGGCCCAGGGCTGCGCCTGTGTGTAGTCCCTTCGCACCCAGACCTGCCCCTGGGGACTTACTTCTGCAGTAGGCCCAGGCCTTGGGCCACCCGGCGGGTGTCCCTGCCCTGACTGTGGCCTGGCTCGCAGAAGGAGGCCCTGGAAGCCTGCCCCACTGTGGCTCCAGCAGTCAGCACAGCAGTAGCTGTGAAGGCAGGAGACTGGCCATGCCCAGCCTGGAGGGTGGAAAGCCACAGGGCTCTGGTGCCCACCCAGAAGTGGTCCACTCTCCCCATCCCATCGCGGCGTGTTTGAACTGAGCCCAGCTGGACATCTGGGTCTCTGGAGGGGAGCCCAAGGGCACCCAGATGGCACTGTGCCTCTGGCCACCCGACCTTCCATGGGCGTCCTGGGCCTGGGTCCTCACCTGCTGCCGGGAGCATCTGCTTTGTCACAGTAGCAGGAGGCTTCCGGGGTGGCTTGGGATAGCCCAAGTCACATCCAGGGGCAGGCGGCTCCAGTGCTGCACAAGGTGAGACCCTCATGGGTGTGTCTGCGTGAAGGTAACCAGCCCGAAGCTTGGCAGATGGGTGGAGTGGGCCTGTGTGTGTGCGCATGTGTGTGGGTGTGTGCCCATAGGAATTGTGCACGTGTATACCTGTGACCAGTTGAACCCCCAGCCAGACCCTACCTAGAACCCCGCCAGGGCTGTCCTAGAACTCGCTGTCCTGCCTGGATTCTGGTCTCTCCCTTTGATTCTCTTGATCAACTTCCTGTAATAGGAGGAACTCTGACACACTTTCCCAAAAGGGGATATAAATTTAGTTTGGAAGAAAAAAATAACTGTGGAGTGACCTGGAATCCACTCTGCCCTGGGCTTCCCCTGTGGAGGCTCCGCATCCTCCCTGGGGGCTCTGGGGATGAGCAGATGCGGCCCGCAGGCTCCCCAGGATGGTCCGTGACTCCCGGCTTCCTCTTCCTCCATCTGGCTCGTCTCTGCCTCTGGCTAGCGGTTCTCGCCCTTCTGTCATCGGCCTTTCGTCTTACAACTTGGGCATCCGTGCACAGCAGCAATCCTCCTCCTCCTCCTCAGTTTGCCTTTTCCTTTTAGTCACCGACATCTCAAATCACGTGTCTGGAAATGAAACGCAGTCCCGGCAGTAATGGGAAGGCCAGCCCTGCTGTGCTGCGTGGGAGGAAGCTGGAAAGCAAGCAGATAGCGCCCTTGAGCACCTCAGCAGGAACCAGGTGCGCAGGGCGTCCTGGGATGAGCCACCTGCCCTCCCTCCTCCAGCCGTCCCCAGCTGTTCCGGGGTCAGAGGTCATCCACCTTGTTGAGGGCGAGGGAGGCGGAGAATGAACTTGGGCACAGGCAGGTGCCCCATCACACCACTAGCGGGCCGGGCGGAGAGAAGGCTTCCCTGGGAATAAAGGTGCTCAGGGGCTGAGCTCACATCGACTGCCGAAGACAAGCCAGAAAGCCAAGACAGTGTTCTCTAGACGTCGCTGCAGAAGTCTGGGATGGGATGGCATGGCAGGAGGACGGCAGAGAAGCTGGCTTCGTTGGACCTGCCCAGCTC
>NW_004524689.1:3559783-3563499 GCF_000260255.1 Octodon degus
TGGGATGACCGCATAGAGGTGAAGATACAAAAGGGGGTGGGGGTGGGGGTGGAGAGGATGGTGTCACAGGTAGAGATGGAGGGGTACAGATGGAGGTGTTGGGGTGGAGACGGTGGGGTTGGGATGGAGACACAAGGGAGTGTTAGGGATTGGAGATTGTGGATTTGGAAGTGGAGGTAGACTTGGTGGAGATGGAGATGGTGGTGTTGGGGTGAAGATGGCAGAGGTGATAAGGTGGAGGTAGTGGAGGTAGAGATAGCGTGTGTGCGTGTGTTTACGTGATACGTGTGCCCGTGCACGGTGAGATGCCTGAATGCTCTGTGTGCTTGCAGTGCCCCCGGGGGCCAGGCTCCCAGCAGAGACTGTGGCGTGAAGCTGCACCCTGCGAGCTCTCAGGCCCGGAGGAGGCGTGGAGGCCCAGGACGCCCTGCTCCCTGGGAAGCTGCAGGAACACGGCCTCCGCTGCGCTGCTTCCCTCTGCCCTGCTGGAGTCCGTGTTGTCTGAAGCCAGAGGCCGCCTGTGCAGAGCACGCTGGCATGCGCTCATGCTCAGCAGAGGCATGCTGGAGGCCATGAGGGGCCAGGCCCTGTCCCCACACGAGGGGCTGAGCAGGAAGTAGCACGGACCCTGCTGCCATCCTCCAGGGCTCAGCAGTCAGTAAGGCATGATCAGGTGAGCGGTCCTCAGAGAGGTGATGGGCAGGGTGCTCGGGGACAGCCTCTCTGGAGACGAGATCAGGGCCATCCAGGCACAGGGAGCTACACCTGCCACGGTCCTGCAACACAGGAGGAGGGGAGTGTCCCAGAAGGACCTCAGTGACCTCCCCACCTGTGGACATGGCCACGCCATGCCGGAACTCCTGTCTGGAGAGGTGACAACAGGCAGAAACTCAGGGCCACCTGCACTCCTGCCCTCCAGCCAACCCTGAGCCCCTGCATGCCAGATTCATCCGCCCTGGTCCCCTCCTGCTCCTCCCCTGAGCCAGGCTGCCCAGCTCACGTAAGGACCCTGCAGTCTCCTGACAGCTCAGCTCACTCCCAGCAGGCCCCTGGCCAAGCTTCTGTTTTGCTGATGATGCCCAGAACTGTGGGGGAAGGCTTCCAGAACTACTGCTCACCAGGTGACCAAACCACACTGCCCTCTCCTCTGTGAGCCTCAGTTTCCATACTTGTCATCTGTGGCTAATGAGAGGCACAGCCTCACGGGATTGGGGGCAGAAATGAAGAACGCGAGCCAGGTACAGTGGTGCATGCCTTAGATCCCAGCACTCAGGGAAGTTGAGAAAGGAGGATCACAAGTTCAAGTCCCATCTACACAGCTTAGCAAGCTCCTGTTTCAAAATGTAAAAGTACAATTTTTATAAAGAGCTTAGGATATAGCTCGGGACAAAAAAGGGGGGCTAGACACAGGTGATAGCCCCTCCACAAGGCCACGAGATGGCACCAGGGCCCAGAGCCCTGACACCAACCCCCACACGGTGGCCTGGGTCAGCGCTGCTCCTTGAGGACACCCTTCAGCTCCTCCACCCACGGCCCTTGGGGGACCTTTCCTGGGTGTCCCTGAACCCCAGCCAGCACAAGGCAGTGGCTCTGAAGGTGCCACACCCAGAAAGGCAAACGCCTGCCCTGCTAAGGCTGGGCCACCTCACACCACGCCCCAGGGTTCAAGGGAAAGGCAGGTGGCCCCTCCTGGGCCCCAGGCTCTCTGCACTGGTCAGGAGGCAACGGAGGCAAGGTTTAAAAATACTGTGCTCACTTCACCCGGCACAGGAGAGAGAAAGAGCACACAGTCTATGTGAGCAACTGGAATCAAAAATAAATGAGGCAAAAAGAGTCTCCCAAAATAGTGCGGCTTTAGCGGCACAGCCTGAGTCGCGTGGCCAGCTGTCCCCAGCTCTGCAGCGAGCAGCAGCGCAGAGCGGCTGGAGGACGTCTTTGCAGGGCTTACTCCGGAAGAGATTAAGCAGACCCACCATCCAATAGGAAGCCAGAATTATCAGCAAAGTAAAGCAAGGCGTAGGACTCTCAGGGCAACCAGGGCCGGTCCCCAGCATCCGCTGATCCTCCTCCCCATCACCCCTGTGGGCAGCATGGAGGTCACCTGGCCAAAAAGTTCCTCTCTGACTTTGAAGGGGACACGGATGAGGCTTGGGCATAAGCAGAGGTTTATGAGAACAGCATGTTCCGTGGGCATCGTAAGGATTTACGCTTGTCTGACCCTTATTATGATTGGTGTTCCTTTTTTGTACGTGATAGATCAGGGTCAGCCTGAGAGTCAAATCTGGCCCACTACTTGCTTTTTCCTGGAACACAGCTCCATCCCATTGTATACAGGTTGTGTCTGGCGGCCCCAGCCGCAGAGCTGACAGTGCCCCAGCTCTGCTGGGCCTGCTAGGCCTTGGTCCTGTGCTTGGTCACCAACGGGAAGCATCCTGTCCACCAGCAACTCCTGATGTGGGGAGTTCAGTTTGGTGGCATTTTTAGAATGCTGGTGTTGACTTATGGCTTTAGAACTAAGTGTTGACTGCAGGAAATAGAAAGATACTGAACGAGTTGGCTTCTCTTTGGCAAAGAGCCTCTTCTACCCAGGACATTTAGTCAGCGCTCGGCTGCATAGCCGCCCTGCAGGGAGACGCATGCATCCCACCAGAGGCACCCACCTGCCATCTGTACATGGTGGTGGTTGTCAGAGGGACAAATGCCCAGCACCCCAGCGGGGTACCGCAGGCCATGTGCTGGGCCACCATCCCTGCTGTGTTCCCCAGACGTCTGAGAGGAAGGGACGGCCCCGAAGAGGACCTTGCTCTTTGGAGCCCCTTTCCCTGCGATGGGCTGATGCTGCCTCCGCTGTCCCTCTGCTTCGTGACTCATGGTGGAGCTATTTCAGACCTCAGGCTGTAGCAACCCATCCCCCCAGAGCCTTCAGCACAATTCTTCAGTAGACCATAGTCGAGCACGGAATTAGATTCAGCCTTTTTACTTGGCCGGTCTTGAGCATTTGGAGATTTTGCATAAAGTGTCAGTGGGATGTTGTGGAGCACATGCTAGCACCAAACCCTCTGCCTCTGCCACACACCCCTTCCCAGCAAAAGCCAGCCCAGGGGAGCACTCCTTTTTGGCTTACTCCCTCCCCCTCGGTGAGGTTCTGAACAGGGCTGGGCCGCACACTGCCAGGCCAGCCCACTGAAACAGCCTGCCTTCTGGGTATCAGTTATTAGAGTGGATTAGCGTGCCAAATCCCCAGAAGGGAAGCTATGATCTCGTAAGAGAAAAACTACAGAATCCCTAAGCTGACTGGAAAGACAGCAAGCCAAGGATGAATAAAAAGCCAGTGACCGAGAACAGGCGTGGAGGCGGCACCGAGACCTTTGGACGGGTCACCCCACCTCCTTGAAGCACAGAGGTACAGGCCTGCAGTTGGGCCCGGAAAACAGGGAGGGTGCGTGCTGAGGATATGGGGTACGGGAAGAAGCGGTGTGGCACAGAGCCGGGCGCTTGGGTGCCTAGGCGTGAGCCTGTTGATGGGGCTGCTCTGCCAGGCTGGGAGCTGCAGCCCTGCGTGGGAGGCCAGGCAGCGCTGGTCCTCAGCTTGCGGGCAGCACCGTTTCTCTGGCTGTAGGCGTACTCGACCTACCGCAGTTTGCGATGTGGTTTTCAGCCCTGTGGTGCATCCAGCTAAATGTCAAGTGCAGGATCAACTTGACACCTTAGACTAC
>NW_004524689.1:3563934-3570381 GCF_000260255.1 Octodon degus
GGCCACAAGGAGGCGCTGTCTGCTCCAGAAGCGGCCCCTCTCTGGTATCCCGGTAGGGCCAGCGTGACCCGTACTTGCAGAACTGCATTTATGGACGCTGAGATTTCTCCCTTTGGGCTTTTTGCTTCCACCTGTTGAACCATGTAAAAACCGCCCTTGGCTTTAGGGCTGAAGAACACAGGCTGGGCTTTGCTGACCGCTGTCCACTCCCTGAGGCTAAGCACGGAGATCCCCGGCTTCGCTCACCAAGGACAGCGGTGCAGGACAATAAGTAGCTCTGGCTTCTGGGGTGCTCCGCCGTTTCAGGAGATGCCTCTAAACTAGCTGGATGTGGATGATGAGGAAAGGGGCGGCAGCGAATGCTTTCTGCCCACCAGCCCGCAGGCCTTGGCCTCAGGGTCCTCGTTCAGCAGGCGCGATCACAGGTCACCGAGGGTGCCCACAGAGCCAGTGTGACAGCACCGGGAACGTCGCACGGCATCGGGAAAGGAGTGCGTTAGCCTGAGGCGTACACCCCAAGGGTGAATGGGAAGAAGGGAAGCTGTCTGCTCCCAAGAGCAGCGTGCAGGGTCGGGAGCAGCCGCAGAGCCCGATGCCCCTCAAGCTCACGGACGGCCACGCTGCAGAGGGACCGAATGGGCTCCTTGTCTCCAGAGACAGCAGTGGGCCCAGTAGGAGCTGCCTGGAAGCGCATCTCACGTGGGCATGCAGAGGCCCCTGGTCCTGCCGCCTGTCCTCAGGGCGCTTATCTCCTTGGAGCGCCCGGGAGCTGAAAGGCTGAGCTGCCACAGCGCTGGGACTGAGCCCAGGGCCTGCGCCTGCTCCGGAGCTCCAGCCTCAGCTCCCGCTGCTCAGGCTTAGAGGGTCCCGGCCCCGTGAGCCACGTCCTGGCTGTGGCTCGTGGGACAGGGCCCCTTCACAGTGCTTGCACAGAGGGATACGAGTTACACCAAAACAAATGTGTTCTGCACTCACTCCCTACGTAGAAATACCTGGAAGTCGGGAGAGCCACGGTGAAGCCCCCTTAGCAGGAAGCACTAGGCAGCCCCAAGACCCGCCTGGCCTGAGGGCTCTTTTCAGTCCACTCGGGGGACAGTGTGCCTCAGTCCAGGCCCACGCCCCAGCCAGCCAGGATGCCCCCAGCAAAGCTTCTGCCAGAAACAAGCAGAATTATACTCCTCCTCCATGACAAACGACACTCCCTCCACCAGGAGTGCAGGGCTTTCTGAAGGCCCACCTGTAGGACTGGGCTGGAAAGTGCCCCAGGACCCCGGCTGGGAGTGACCCATGACAGCTGGAACTCGGCAGACCCCTTTGCCAGGTTTACTGATCTGGCTTAAGCACCTGGCTACATAAACACAGAGGGGGCAGTGCTGGTTGATTAAATGAAGTCTGCTTTCTTTCTAATTTTTGTTACTGTGCTAAAAGCCACGTGGTATAATGCTTACGATCTTAAATGCACCGCACAGCAGTGTTCTGCGCACTCGAGGTGTCGCACAGCCTTCTTCCCATCCCCCTCCCGACCTCCTTGCATCTTGCAGAAAGAGCTCCAGCCCCACCAAACTCGTCCCCGTCTACCGCTGCTCCTCAGCACTTCCTAGAAGGGAGCTGTAATGGGTTGCCTCTCTGTGACTGGTCAAGCCACATAGCCTAATATGCCCAAGGGTATGGTGGCAGGCGCCTCAGTGTCCTCTTTATGAGCAAGTAATTCCATCATGTGGATGTGGCACGGTTGGTTTATTCACTCAGCAATTACTCACCTCTCAGTGGACATTCAGCTTGTTTGATTTTGAGGTCTTGTAACACTGCCGTGAGTGCTTCAAGACGCTGTTCATTTCTCTGGGTCCTACAGCCAGAAGTGACCTTGTGATGTAGGGGGGAGATCCATTATGTTTTCTTTTTCTTTGTTTTGGGAGACAGGGTCTCACTATGCAGCTCAGGCTGGCCTTGAACTCACTATGGTACCTAGGCAGGCCTCCAACTCGAAGTGATCCTCCTGCCTCTGCCTCCCAAGTGCTGGGATCACAGCTGTACACTGCCCCACCCCACCTCGCAGTCACTGCTGTGCTCCCGAGGGGCCTGAGTGCTGTTTTCCACAGCCGCTGTCCATTTCCCATGCTCACCAACTGCATGGGTTGTAGCTGTCTGTGTCCCGCTGCCACAGGTCGTCTGGGGTCCCTAAAGCAAGAAGTGGCATCTGGGTGTGGTGTGGACCTACCTCTGCCCAGCTCAGGTATCATCTTTGGAGAAGTGTCTGCTGGGGCCTGGCCCGGGTTCTGATTGTGTCGCCTGCTGCTCTGCTGGGCGCTGGGCGTTGGATCTCAGTGCCTCGTCAGATACGTAATGAGCCGCAAGGTGTCCCTGACTCTGCTGCCAGCACTGGACGGCCACCTGCCTTCCCAGCTCTAAGTAGCTTCTATCAAAGGTCGGCAGAGAGCTGAAGATCTGTGACCCACAGAGAGGGCCAGAGTGGAGCTGGCCGCTGCAGCTGGACATGCAGAGCAGCCGGGGGTTAAGGTCCAGGTCCAGCCAGGCTCAGTGACACACACCAGGAAGCCCTGCACAGAGGGAGGCTGAGGCAGGAAGCTCACAAGTGCCATATGGGCAATGTGGGGAAACCCTGTCTCAGAATTTAAACTGGAAGTTACAAGGGCCCCATGTAGAGCTCTGCGGGAGCACTGACTCACAGCGTGGCCTTGGATGCCCATCATCTTTGGAAGCCCCCCTTTTCTGTAGTGTTCTTTGCACCAAGGGGTGGCATGGCCCAGCCAGAGGGGCGCCTGCCCTGTACTTTCTGCACCAGCCTCTCCTTCCCCATTGCTTTTCCTGCTCTGTCTCTCAGGGCTCTGCTTTCTTACCGCACACCACTGGTTTTCCTGTCTTTCTCTTCCTTCAGCCGCTGCTGTCCTGTCTGTATCGGGCTCCAGCACCCCACCCCACTTCCCCAGTGCACCCCTGGTTGGATGCACAGGAGCTGAGCTACTGGCTGCTCACCCCCTCCAGGAGCTCCCTCTAGGGCTGGCCGGGCTTGGACCTAGGCACTGCAGAGGGGCCACCAGGCTGGAGGGGTAGGTGTCCGGAGAAAGCCTGGCTCCCTCGCTCTCCCTACGTTGGGGCTCTCCAGCCCTGGGCAGGGTCCTGGCCTCCCTGGAGGCCCGCAGGCGAGGGTGGGGACTGGCAGGTGCTTCCTCTGCCTTGCAGTCTCCCTGCCCCCCACCTGCCCGAGAGCTGCTGCACTGCTACACAGCCTTAGGTGTCAGAGCCTTCCCGCCTGAGTCACAGCCCCAGAACCAGAGGCCACACCCAGCTCCCCACAGGCCCTGGGGTGCCTGGCTCCCCCTCAGGGCTCTGGCAGCACCACACTGACTTCCTGTTGGGCCTGAGGCCGGGAGACTTGCTGTGCGGCCAGGGAGTGACTTCTCCTCCCACCAGGGACGTGGGGAACATGGTCTCAGCTGCTGTGCCGACCCAGGAGCAGGTACCTGGGGTGATATCTGGGGTGGTATGACTTGGGCTGGGCCTTGTGCCTGGCATGAGGGTCCAGCGTTTGCGTCCACAGTCACAAGCTGGATCCGGGCTGTACCTGCCAGCCTAGGCCTCTTGTGACCCACACAGCTTCCTGTGCAACGAACCAGGACTCACTGTAGACATGCACCCGCGCGCGCGCGCACACACACACACACACACACACACACGGTAGCCCAGCACCCAGCAGTTCTCCGTGCCTTCTGCTTTCCAGCCCTGAGACAGGCAAGAAGGGAGATCAAGAGCCCCTAGGGTCCTGGGGTGCTCATGCCCCTCCCCGGAGGTGGCTGGGGTCAGCGGCCGCCAAGCATCCTGTGAGGCTCCAGGGAAACCTGGCCATCTGTGCTCTCCCTGCCTCAACAGAAGGCGCCAGGCTCCGGACAGGCTCCGGGCTGTCAGGCTCCAGGCGCCAGACAGCAAGTGCGATGGGGCCCCATCCCCTCCTGTTCCACTGAGCCGAGCAAAAGTGGGAGGTAGCGGAGCCTGAAGCCTTCTATTCTGGGGTTCAGCACAGCTATCTGTACTGCCCAAGGACCGGTGGGAGCCCCTGGTGACCACCCACTTCTTCCCTCACCTCTCTCCCGTCACTTCCTCCAGCAGGACTGAGGCAGGGCGTGGTCGCCTCGGGGGAGAGGCCGGGAGCTTTCCCTTTGGTCTAAGGCAAGGAGAGGAGCCTTGCCTCCTGGGTACTGTGGTGGTTCCAGAGCAGGTGGAAGCTCAGGTGGGCCATCCTGCAGCTCGTACCACCTGTGCAGCCCAGGATGGGGGCACCAGGGGAACCCTGCTGGCTGACACCCATTGCTACCTGTGGTCACCAAGATGCGGGAGGGAGCTGGGCACCGTGGCAATGAGACGGGGCCTGGGGTGCATGCCTGGGCCTTGCACCTAGCCCTCAGAGGAGGTCTTCAGTGGAGAGGGGGCCAGAAGCGCAAAGTCTCAATGTGGGGGTGGCTTTTCACCCCAGTTGCACCCAGTCCTAGATGCTGGAGGTGGCACAGCTAAGCCGCGGCGTCTGGGATACTGAGCCCCCAGCCCGTGATCCAAGCATCTGTCCCCTTCAGGGAGGGCAGTGGCAGCTCCCAAGACTGGGTCTCTGGCTGTTGCCTCAGTGGCTATCGCTGGCCCAGCACTGGGGGCTGCGCCAGGGAGAGGGCCAACGTGGGTTTTTGTTGCAGGATGGAAGGGCGTTCACACATCCTGTTGGCAGTGCTGGGATGTTTTTGGCAGTCGTCTCTTTCTTAATGTGACATTCCTTAAATGTGAACGTGGACTGTCCTGGACCTCAGGCACCATGTGAGATTGGTTTTTCTGCTGTTATCAGAAAACCAGCATTTGACTGTTGCTTTGAAAAGGTTAGGCTGAAATCACTAGTCTGTGCTCTTTCTAGGAAATGTTTAACAAGGCGTTGGAGAGATGTGTCATCAAATGATCCATCTGGTGGTCCTCTCCGTGGTCGGGTCCGATGCTCCTGTTACGGGCTGAGCCACGTGACACCATCCCACTTCATGTCGGCTTGGCAGATCTCTGCAGTTTGGAGGTTCTCTGTTAAAAAGCAGTACTCTGCCCGTGTACCTGGTCTCTGGTTCCTTTTGCACTGTTGTCCCTCCAATTTGGGCAAGGTGTGGGGGATGCTTGTGGCGACATTGGGCAGGGCAAGCTCTGGACGCTCCCTGCCCCTTGGGCACCCTTGCCAAAGGGGGACCCTCGGCCCCATCCGCTGACTGGGGCACAGCTGACCCCCAGGGCAGCCAGCTTAGTCAGGCACGCTTACTGTGACTCAGAGCAGGCCTGGACAGGGGGAGGAAGGGCGCGTGTGAGGCTCCCTTCCGCGTCCTGTGGCTTCCAGAGGTCACGCCTCTTCCTGTCTCGGTGGGGCAAAGTGCGCCGTCCGCGCCCAGGCTTTGGCCCCAAGGCTGCGGCAGCAGACGCTTCAGGGCTTTGCCGAGGCAAGTCCGGCGTTCCCGGCGTTCGAGACGCGCCTGCGTCGGTAGAGGCCATCGGCTCACTGAGCGGGAGCTTCAGTCTCGGCCCCAGACAGTGCGTTGCTCCTCCCTGCCTCCCACGGCCCCTGTTCAGCATCATGGAGGCTCCGTGCGCCTGGGCGTGAACATCACTGAACAGGATGAGTCCGTGTGGGGAATCCAGTGCCACTGTGGCTGGCCTCCGCGACGTTCTCCAGCGCTCTGGCGTCCCATGGCCCCTCCCTCGTGGTTCTAGGGCAAGGTCCTTGTCACGTGGCCTAGGTAACGCTACCCAAGGTCATCTCTCTGAAGACTCAGTGACGTAGGCACGTGCCTCTGGTGGTGGTGAGCTTCCAGGATGATCTTGAATTCAGACACAGCCACAGAGAGACCCAGAGGAGCCACCGTGACACCCCAAGCAGAATGGTCCTTCCTGTGCGTGCATGCCTGGCGGTGTTTATAAAAGTTAGCCGCCTTCTGAGAAAGCAGGAAGGAGTAGCCTTCTGACGTAAGGGCAAGAGGCAGCGAGGAGAGGAGGGTTGCCATAGTAATCTAAGGACCCCAAGTCCTGGGGACCCTGGACCTGGAACGTACCATGCAAGAGCGGCCTCTGGGACCCTCTTGCAAAATCCCATGAACTGAGGGTTGCCGTCAGCGACTCTCCAAGCAGCACGTACAGGCTTTGGGCCAGAGCCCTGCTTTCACCAGTGGCAGCCTCCTCCCGTGACTCACTGTGTGTACCCCACTCCCCATTACCACCCCAGTTCCAAGACTGAGGACCTAAGAGGATGCAAGCTTTGCGGCCGTCACCTGCTAACAGGTGGCAGAGTTGGGACTCGGGCCCAGGGCTGCTCCCAAGCCCAGACCTGATCCCCGCTGCCTCATCTCCTCCAGCACCTACAGTGGACCCCCTGGGTCACCCAGAGAGCCACCAAGCCTAGAAGAGGACGGGGCATGTGCC
>NW_004524689.1:3571028-3571951 GCF_000260255.1 Octodon degus
CCGTTCTTTCAATTGGCTGGAGCAGATCATGTGACACCCAGAAGTGTGCTCCACCTGCTGCATGTACTTTGTGCAGCATATGTGCGTGTGCAGGTGTGGGTGTCTGTTGGGAGAGGCAACCAAGTCACCTTGCAAAGGAGGAGGATCCTGGGAAGAGTAAGGGAGCGGGGTCCATGTGTCAACCTCCGCTGTTCTCCCAGTCGGATCCCGGGCCAGCCCAGCTGCTGGGGCACTGGGTGACAAGTTGGGCTCTCCCGCTCCCAAGCCAAAGCAGACGATGTCTTCTCAGTCTCTGTTCTCAACTCCTGCATGCAGGTTTGCTCTTACCGTGGTTTTCTGGCACAGGCTATCCATCACCCTTTCTCTGGGGTGCCCTGAATTCCTCCGTCTTAGGCCAGGAGCTCCAGTTGGCTCTGGCGGGGCATAGAGCCTATCATTACTGCTGAAGTGGAAGGAAGCAGAGAAGGGTAGGGGTAGGGTAGGGGATCCCCCAAGTTCCTAGCGTAGCACCCTTCCCTCCCAAATAACACAGTCATTTGTCTAACAGGGAAAGAGGAGTCCTGTAGACCAGGTGCCTACTCTGCAGATGAGGAAGCTGAGACCCAAGGAACAGAAACGGCCATGGCCCCTGCTTAGGCTCCTGCCTGGGTCTTCTGTGACCCAGAGCCATTTTCGGCATCAGCGCATCTCAACTGTATCTCACACCTTCTGTGTGTGTGGTGTGTGTGTCCTTGCCTAAAGGCCTGTGGCGCTACCACCTTCCCAGGAAACTGCCAGCCCCAGGTCTGGGTGCCAACCCAAGCTGCCCCAGAGTCCCAGGTCCCGAGTGACAGTCACATCCTAACAGTGACCAGTCAGGCCTTCCTATGGCCAGGACTAGACCCAGTCCTAGCCCAGGCCTGGTGAGTATGTGGGAGAGCTTC
>NW_004524689.1:3572661-3575479 GCF_000260255.1 Octodon degus
CAGCTGAAATCAATGAATCAATGGCTTCCGAAATAAGGAAACAACTGCAGAAAGGTATAGAGCAACTCAGATTGGAAATGAAAAAAGAAATCCCTGAATTAATAACATCTGCAGTAAAGAATCAAATGCAGAAACATATGGAGCAAACCCAATTGTCCGCCCAGAACAAGTGCAGAGGACACTAGCTCAGTTCAAATGTATGAATTAATAGTGTCGATAGTAAATAAGCAACAGCAGAAAGTCATAGAGGACCTCAGAGTGGAATTCTTTTCTACTAGCTCAGCTCAAATGTACGAATTAATAGTGTCAATAGTAAATAAGCAACAGCAGAAAGTTGTAGAGGAACTCAGAGTGGAATTCTTATCTGAAATAAAAAAAGAATTCTCAGAACTCATAGCATCTGAAGTAAAGAATCAACTACAGAAACATAGGGAGGAAACCTGTGGCCAGGACTTTGGACGAGGGTCTGAGACCTCCAGGAACCAGCTTTGTGTGTCCTTCGCCGCTGAACCCTGGCTAACTGGCAGCACAGTTGGCCTTTCTGGAAAGGCAGCACTGTACAAACCGCACTGAGAGACTGCCCAGGACCCAGACAGCCCCCTTCCCCAGAGGACCCTTCCCGCCAGTCTTACTTAACAACAAAGAGGAAATGAGCTGTGCAGGCCTGGTGCTGCCCTAACCCACGACCGGCCCAGGCTGCACTCACAAAGGGCGGGCACCTCCTGTACCTCCTGTGCCTCCTGCCTGGCCGCATGTGCAGGGAAGACCTGCCCTGACCACAGAGCTCCACCCACGTCTAACCGTCAGGCAGCCATCAGGGGCAGCCTGCATGACAGATCCCCAGACTTCACGAGATAATCTCACTGTCGTGGGGAAAACATAATGCAAGTGGGCGTGGGGGTGTCTCTACTTGTGAGCCTTGGTTGGACCCTAGACTGTTTAAAATCTAAAAAGGATATTGTGGAATAACTGGAAAATTCAAGTCATGATTGTACATCAAGTGATAGTGAATTAATTGTCTTAGGCATTATCGTGACTTTGTGGTTGAAGTGTTTATGGATAGGGCTAAGAAGACCAGCCGTTTCTCAGTGGTTCCAAGAGGTGCCTGCCTGCATGAGTGCATATGTGTGTGTGTGTGTGTGTGTGTGTGTGTGTGTGTGTGCTCACGTCCATGTATGTGCTCACATCTGTGTATGTGCTCACGTGTGTGTGTGTACTCACGTGTGTGTGTGTGCTCATGCAGGGTGGTCCAAGGGATTGCCTGGAAGATGTAGACCTTTGGTGATGTGGATGAAAAGTTGAGAGGGATACAGGTGTTTACTGCTCTTCTGCTCTTAACTTCTCTGAAGTTGGAAGTTTCTAGAACCGTGCACTGCAGGGAGAGACAGCACCCAAGGTGGAGCCTTGGTTACTGGTTACTGTAGCATTGCTAGCCGGCCATGCCTAGACTAAGAGCTTGGGTTTATTCCGCATCTTTCCTCTGAGGCTTAAAGTTTTTCTCATCCTGATGCTCTTTGATCCTGTGAAAAAGTTCGGGCAGCCTTGGTAAATGCTCTGAGCTTTGGTTTCTCCACATAAAGTCAGGGAGAGCTGCTCAAGGTCATGTGCAGAACATGCCTGAGATGGACAGGATGCAATCTGCCCCCTCCAGCTCAGATCCCAGCTCCTACCCTTTCGGGCCCCGGTGTGGTGTCAGCAGATCAGAACACTGTCTTCCTGAGCCTGGGATGTCAGGGGACCTAGGGACACCCAGCTTAGCTCTGCCTGCCTCCCTGTGCACAGTACGGAGTTGCAGCACCGGCCTGGAATTGGCAGCAGCCTCGTAGGAGCTCAGTTCAGCGGGGCTGGCCGCTTGGTGGGTGCAGTTGCTCGTGATTGGACAGTGGCAGCTGCAGAGCTGGGAGGTAGGCTCTGAGTGGGCCATCCTCACCCGCTTCTGCATCCTAAATGCAAAGCAGAGGCTGTGGGAACCTGGCTGGCCCCTGGGGACGCTGAGACAGGGCAGTTCCTTGTGACACGATCCTCTGAGTGAGTCCATTGATCACCTGTGGCTGAGAGCTAGGATCTGACCACTGGCTCAGGGGGAGCTGGTCCCTGGGGCAGCACTTCTCGGAGCCCAGGCTAGGGACAGGAGGAGGACACATGGCCTGTGAGAAACCTCCCTAAGTGGCTGCAGTTGTAGGGACAACTGCAGCTGCACTGAACACCCCCTCAGAACAGAATGAGCATTGCACCCCTCAGAGAAGACATTCCTGTGTCCCCAGACTAGCCCCTGTCCCCTCGAGGTGTGCTACCTGTAGTCACACAGTCACCCAGCCCTGACCACCTCTCCTGTGCACTCTCTGTGGGACTCCAGCAGGTTAAGCGACAGCCTCACTCCGTCCTTCATTCAGCAAACATGTATGGGTGTGCACAGCGCACCAGCACTGCTGGGAACACCGCTGGCAAAGCTCCCAGAGCAGGTGGAAACACTGGGGAGAAAATAAGCAGGAGGGACCCCAGGAGGGCAGAGCAAGAGCAATTCACGGACAGGTGTGCGTGGAGAGCCCGTGAGAAGGTCACTGGGGCACGGAGAGACGTGGGGGGTGGGAGGGACCCAGGGAGAGCTCAGGGTCAGAGGCTGAATTCAGACTGAGAAAGAGGAGCATAGGAGCCTGAGGACCGGAGTCTGCTGCACCCTGGGAGTCCCCGCGAGCCCTGTGGCTGGGCAGAGCAACCTGGGGATGGGTGGCCATGCCAGTGATGGCCAGCGAGGCCAAGGTTGGCTTTGAGGTTTGATACTGGACAGAATGGAAGCGCCGCAAAGCTGTGAGCCGAG
>NW_004524689.1:3576744-3593203 GCF_000260255.1 Octodon degus
CCTAGCTCAGGCCTTTAAGTGGCTGCTTCCACAAAGCTGTCAGCCTCAGGTTGCTGGAGTTCGAACCTCACACCTCTCCCGCTGGCCAATAGTGCCCTGAAGGCATTCGAGGAACCAAAAAAAAAAAAAAAGAATTCTGAAAGTGAGCCGCCCCCGAATGCCACTGCCGTGCAGCTCGACCCAGGCAGAGCCAAGGAGGAGTGGTGGCTGCACCTTTATCCAAGGCTCAGGAATCTACAAAGCCATGTGGGGACATTGCCCCGCCCTGGTCCTCCCCCAAGGCCTTTTATAGAGAGATACTTGGACTTGAACCCAGGGCCTTTGCACTAACTTACATCCCCTTCCCTTTTTAAATTTTTTTATTTTGAGACAAGGTCTCACTACATCGTGAAGTTGCCCGGGCCGGGCTCCACCCGCTGTTTCAGCCTCCCAGAGTGCTGGGATGACAGGCACCCGGCTTCATGTCCCCCTCCCCTCAGGCTCCCTGGGAACAGGCCCTAGGGACCATTTTGCTCCCAGCGGCTGTGCCTGGTGCTGTGCAGTGGGGATGCAGACCTCACACCCTGTCACCTGCATGCAGAAGGCTCAGCTGGTGTTGCCTGCACTAAGGAGCGCACCCTCCCCTGACTCCTGAGCAGCCCAGTTGACAGTTTGACAACAGCATTGTAATGACCTCAGCAAGATAACCTGACCCAGAGAGCAAACTGCATGTGCAACTAAGGCCTCAGAGGGGAGCTGCACTCACGCCCTGGGCAGGGAGAGGCGCTGCCCAGTGACAGCCCACGGCTTGGGCAGCAGGGCCCTGTCAGCCAGCCACCTAGGTAGCGCACAAACCTGAGAATCTGGCCAGTGACTGAGCCCCGGGGGGGCCCACAGAACCACAGAGGAAACCAGAAAGGTGATCGGGAGCCTCCAGCGTCCACCAGGAGCCTCCCTACAGGCCAGGCTAGTGTGTGCAGCACACGCAGAGAGACCCGGTGATCCCCTCCCTGGAGCACAGGAGGAACCATGGAGTATCATCAGCCACATGTCTGCTACGCTGACCTTAAGGATTTAAGTGCATTTTTATTTCATTTCATCATAGCATTCCAAATGAGGTTCCTTCAGGAAAGCCTTGGGCGCAGGCATGGTGGTGCACACCTGTAATCCTAGCACCCTGGAAGGCTGAGGCAGGAGGATCACAAGTAGGAGTCTAGCCCAGGCAACTTAGTGGGATGCTGTCTCAAAATAACAAGGTGTGGGGCATTAGCTCAGCTCCGTACAAGGCACAGGCAGCTGTGCCCTCCCTCGGACACCAGTTTTCAGTGGGACTTGAGTCCACACTGCATTGACTGTGGGGCGGAGGAGGCTGGCTTCCTGCATGGGGGAGGGGAAGCAGTGAGTGAGAAGAGCACCTACGTGGGCTGCTCAGCTAAGCGTCTGCGCAGGAGCCAGTTCCCAGGGCTTGCTGCTGATGGGCAGGGCCACGTGTCCACCCGACTCCCCTTTGCCTGGGGAGCTGGACCCCATGACTGTACATGGAGGACCTTTCCCCTGAGAAGCAAGGGTCTAGAGTAGGCATCAGGGGCATGGGAGCATTGAGACACCCAGAGCTGCACCCCAGGCCCCCACAGAGGGTGGGGAGATAGGAGGGGCCCCCAGCCTGGCAGAAGGACCTGTCATGGGTGGGGGAGGCCCAGGTGTGGCGCAGGTAAGAACCAGAAGCAGGTGCAGGCCTCAGAGACTGTGACTGGGGAGAAGGCCAGCCTGAACCACAGGACTAGAGCCTCTTGACACCGATGCCCTGGGGCCGAGCAGAACTGCAGGTGGAAGATAGTGGCCGCACCACCCAAAGGCGGCTGCAGGAGACCTGGAAGGGTGGGTGGACGCCGGCAGTTGTATGTGTCACCTCCTGCTGCTGTAGCAAGTGGCTTTAAGCTTAGTGACCTCCAGCAGCAGATGCTGATGGTCTCAGGGTCGCTGTGGGCCTGTGTTTGGGTGCGTGTGGCCGACTGAGTCTGCAGCCTCAGGCCCCGCGACCTGCTCTCCAGCTGTGGCCAGCGCTGGACTCTCGTGGGCAGGGGTGTTGGGGAGGTTCTGCTCCCCAGCTCCAGGATCACATGAAGGAGTCGCTTTGTGTGGGTGTCGGACCGAGGCCTTAGCTCCGTGCTGGCATGAGCAGAGGTCACTCAGTTCTAGCCACCCAGGCCATAGTAAGGCAGTGGCCATCACAGTCTGTGCTGCCCAGGCACAGAAGTGATAGCTCATCTGATTGGCCACATCGTGCTGGTCCGAAGCCACCAGTCACCCCCAAGGGGGCGACTGCACGTGGCTGGGGGCACCCAGGATCCAGGGTCACTGGTTCCACAAGCTCAGAAAGCTGCTGTGGGCTGCATCAGTGGAGAGGGTGTAAGATGACAGGGAGAGGACAGTGCCTCTTCCTGGGTAGGGAGGACGGGCTGAGAGGTCCACAGAGCCTTCTGTGCCTGTGGGGGACGGGACCTGCTCTTTCCAGAAAAGCCAGAACCCAGTGGGGTGCAGAGTGAAGGAGCAGGGTCCTTCTTGATCATCACGCTGACCATCAGAGCCCCCGGGTCACTGTGTCTGTCCAATGAGAGACACAGATGCCCCGTAAGTTTACACAGCCTCTCGTGAAGCCTGGCTGGTCTTTGCTAACCACCGCTTCCCCCACCCGCTTTGCTTTTCTTCCAGACCTTCCGCTCTGTGAAGAAGCGAGTGGGTCTGCACAAGTGAGGCCAGCTCCATGTATCCGGAATCCACCACGGGCTCTCCGGCTCGGCTCTCCCTGCGTCAGACAGGCTCCCCCGGGATGATCTACAGGTAACCCCACTGTCCACCCACACCCCTTCCCAAGACCAGGCCTGCCTGAGAAGGGTCCCCAAAACCACTGCCCCCACCCCAGGAGGCTGGAAGGACTAAGTGGGCATGTGGGGCTGCGCAGTGCACACCCATGAGCATTCACGCCAAGGGAGAACCAAACGTTTGAAAGCCAAAGTGGGAAGAAAAAAAAGCAAAATTTTCTGGGTGGCACTCAGCCAGCATAGACTCTTCTGGTTCCGCACTCTTCCAACATATGTGGCGGGCACAACTGGGCGCAAGGGCCCTCCCGGCTTCCGTTTCTTGCACTTTGCACGCCCTGCTCATGTGGCTTTTGGCCCCGTCCCCCAGTGCCCTGAACAGGGCTCATGACCTCTCAGCCCCTTGGGGAGCCGCATCTGGCCATTTCCCAGTAAGCAGGCACAGCCGGCCGCTCACAGAACGCCCCCGACCTCCTCCTGGTGCAGGCCACCTCCAAGCCCAGCCTTGGACGTCTGTGCCCAGTGGCAGCCTTGCACCAGGCCCAGTCTGCAGGGGGCGCTAATGAGACCTGCCCTCGCCCTGCATTTGTCAGTCCTTTCTAGATTGGTAGGGCCCTTGTCTGTGGGAACCTGGAAAAAGGACATCTGTCCTGAGAAGGGGTCAGGAGTCAGCACCTGCCACACCAGGTACAGCTGGCGGCCCATCTGGGCGGGCCATTGTTCTAAAGCATGCCAAATGTGACACTGAGGGGCCTGTTCCCAGGCACCGTCACACCCAGACAGGGCTCACCCAGAGGGTTCTGTAGGAAAGAAGGCCCTGCAGACTCGGTGCCCAGACTTCTTCCTCCGTGGCCACTGGGTGGCACTGCTGCCCTTGTGCCTGGCCCCACATCCTGGTGACGCCAGCCATGAGGGTGGGGATGCAGGGGCCGCGGGAAGCCGACGATGCCTTCTGAGCTGGCACCTGCCTGAGGGTGACACCAGTTGTGGACTGTCTCTCTTCTCTCCTCTTTTTTCTCTTCCCTCCATTGCTGTCCGAAGTACTCGGTATGGGAGTCCCAAAAGACAGCTCCAGTTTTACAGGTAATGAGTCCTTCATTTCCCCCCACCCCAGCAGACAGGAGTGGGTGGGAGGAGTGAGCCCCTCTGGTCTGGGGAGCTGGTGTTTCCGTGTAGCACTCAGGCTCGGCCACCTCTCTCAGTGCCTCCCGCAGAGCAGCCGTGTGTCCTGTCCTGGTGGGAATGTGCGGTCGGGGTGATGCACAGTGGCCAGCTCAAGCTCTGCTGTGACTTGGGCACGTGGCCTTCTGATGGCAGCTTAGCACTCAGCCACAGGCACCAGCAGGACCTCGAGTGCCCAGCCATGGCTGGGCTGCGTCCCTGTGGCCACAGGTCTGGGCTTCCTTGCTTACCACAGTACGGCTCCATGGTGAGCTGTCTATTCCTCGTTTGCCTATGGATTTGGGCCAACGTGTAGCTAACAGGGTCCCCGGGTTGGTGGAAGTTAACAGCTCCGTGGTAGGCGCGCATGGCACCCAGGAGGCCCGGGGCGGCGTCATGGTGGATGCAGGTTCTCTCTCTGTTGCACTTCCCTGCTGGCAAGTTAGAAGTGTGCATTTGCCCACCTGGCAAGAGACCTGCCCAGTGGGGTGCGGCCTCTAGAGCCCCAGGTGCAGGCCCAGAGAGTCCTCTCGGCCCGCCCGTCTCCCTCTGGCCCACCTCTCCTTCTCCTGTGAAGCAGGGAGTGCACCAAGAAGATGCAATCTGCCCGGACAGCCTCCAGGGCCAGGAAGTACAGTGGTGGGGTCTGCCTGGGGCTATGGGAGCACCCCAGCTCTGGGTGGCAGGTCCCTGTGCGAGCTGCCGCGTTCTGGCACTGAGCCAGGCCACAGAACAGTGCACCCGCACTGGGAGCGTCTGTGGCTTGTGTCTGACAGCGCTGGCTGGCGCTGCATTTCCACATGACCTGCTCCTCCCCTTGGCCTTGCACATGAGTGTGGCCGTGGCCTGGGCGCACGGGCTAGTTTGCCTGCCTGCTGTGGCACCTCCGGTGGGTCCTGCACCTCCAGGGAGACAGCTAACTCTGGCTCTGCTGACGTTTTGACTCTATACCTTCTCACCAAGTGGCCAGATCTGGAGCTGGGATGCAGGCAGCATGCAAATCCTTTGTGGAGAGTGTGTGGTGCTCATCCCAGAGGATGCAACCAGGGACTCCAGATGTGCCCCTGAATCGCAGCCTCGAGAACCTGGGCCGCCCCTGTCTGGATGAGGAGGGAGGCCAGAGCAGTGGGCAGAAAGGGCCCGGGTGCTGACCTGCAGCTCGGAGGGGCTGAGTGCTTTGGGGTGAGTTTCCCACACAACTCACTGCCCTCAGAAGCCCAGGGCTCTGGGTGGGCCCTGTTGCCCACCCCTGGGGAGCACCCTTACCCTTGCCAGGCTTTCCTGCCTGAGAGCCAAGCCCAAAGGCCTCCCTCCTGGCCTCCCAGCTCTAAGGTCTGGTGTTTACAGTTTCCAGCCATCTCTCCCTGGGCCCCCAGTATGGTTTCTTCACGTGGACACTTGGGTGGGGCCTCTGACAATGACAATTTTTCAGCGCTGAGACCTCTTTCACAAATCGGGTGCCACTCCCACTGGCACTAAACATGGCCTCAGGGAGCTGCTTAGGTTATGTGAGGTGGTCCTCTGATGGGCAGAGATATCCAGGTGCATGTCCTGCCCTCATGCAGCTCCCAGACTAGGAAGGCAGTAAGACCTTGTAGCAGTCAGCTCTGCACAAAGTGCTGCCAATCAAGCAGCCCCAAGACTCAGTGCTCCGTGACCGTTAGCATTTCTTGCTTGCTTGCAGCCGAAGTCTGGCTAGGATGAGCTCTGCTGGGATGGGATGGGCCAGGGCTGTCTCCAAACTGTAGGGAGGCTTAAATAGTATTTAGTTTGGTGTCATTCTTGACCAGAGGACGAGCAGAGATGTGCCACTTCTCTTAGTACCAATGAGGAAGCAGAGCACCGTGATTTCTGCCTCACAGCCTTTTAGCCAAAGTGAGAGTCATGACCACACGCAAAGCCAAAGGGCAAGAAGATAAACCCTACACTCATGGGGGGAAGTGGCGTCGCCTGGCAGAGTTCACACAGCACGTGAAGGCTTGGGGACAGTATTGCGTCCACCCCAGAGTGGCACCACAACTCCAGTCATGTCAAGAAGGCAAAGCCCCCAGCACCGCAGGTGTAGTCATGGAAGCTCAGAGTCGGAGGGGGCCTTGTGGGTGGATGGCAGGACTGCAGACAAGGCGGCCCCCACGTGGAGGGGTGCACAGAGCGCAGGAGTCAGCGTCCTCGCAGACTGGGCCACCAGGGACACGAGGACATGGCAGAGGCAAGCAAGAGGCCAGACTGCAGAGATGGATCAGGTCCTCGTGGTAGATGGCCGGCGAGCAGGAAGTCAGGGCGGCGCGTAATTGGGCTCATCATACAGCCGCCTGCTGGTGCCGGGACCTGGGCCCCAGGAGGGCAGCCCCAGTGTCCTCTGGCCACCCTTAGAGGTCCACACTTCTGACATTACCCCCTGCAACCAAGCCTTGGACACAAACCCCTGGGGATGCACACAAACCCTGCCTAGGTGTCCCAGCAAACTTAGCCTTCGGGGTGAAAGCCACCCCAGGGTGCGCACCGAGCCTTTGCCAGTACCACCCCACTGCCAGGCACCTCAGATTCCTTGTTCCCTCTATCCCGTTCTCCTCATCTGGAGCACCAATTTCCTGTTCTGTCACCCCCATGGTGACAGACAGGTCAGCCTCCCCCCGGACTCCACCAGGCATTGGAGTGGTGGTCTCCGTAGCTGCAAGAGGAGACTTCCCTGGCACCCAGGTCGCCACCTCAGGGCCAGGACTGGAGTGGTCTCGAAGCTTCCCCTAATCCCCAGCTCAGCACCTTGCGACAGGAAGGGCTGCTCTGGCCCTGCCCGGAGACAGTGGCCATGTGGTGTCCAAGCAGCAGATTTCTAGAATCTTCCAGCTATGAGTGCTTCCTGGCAGCACAGGATATAGCAGCAAGGGCACGGCATCCTTATGTGCTGGGGGGGGGGGCTTGCCAGACCCCTGCTCCTTTGTCGTGGGTGGTGGTCACATGCTTCGGGAACCCCAACCACCCGGATGCAGACACAGATTGCAAGGGGGGAGCTCTGTCCCACATTTGAATGACAAATAGTGCAGCTGACCTCTTTCTACCTGTGGCTGAGAGGGGCAGTAGAGGCAGTGAGAGGCCAGAAACACAGCACTCCCACACCCTCGGGCTGCACCCCAGCCTGGCCTCCCAGGAGCTGGCAGTGCCAGGCTGCGCCGCGGAGCTCACTGCCCAAGCTTTTAGGGGAAGTGGAGCTTGTGAATAATTCAGCCTCTCGCTGAGATGAAAACGCCCTAATAGAGCTAATGGACTTGCTGCCTCCAGAGTGGACCGTTGAGGGACTCGCCTCATTCACCAATTGCCGCTGACGCTCCGCAGCGACACTCCCTAACGACATAGCCACTGCGCTGGATCCTTAGATCCCTACTAACCAGCCTGTGGCCTTTTTAACGCACAGCCACCCTCGGAGGCAGGTGAGTCGTCCCTTCAGCCCAGGACTGGACTTGGCAGCTGCCCTCCCTCTCGGGGAGCCGCTGCCTGGGGCTCATGTCCCGTGGAATTCAAATAACACCTGGGATGGTGCTATTTGGTGGTCGCTTCAGACCGATCTGAGTGAGATAGCAGACGACTTCAGAGTGCACAGGCTGGGGCAGACCTGGATGGTGGGGGGTGGTCCGGCTTGCGCCTGGCAGCACCTGCCACCTGGGGTTCCCATGCTTGCGTCTGCTTGCTGCTGCCCCTTCCTGTCTGTGAAGACCCCAGCGTCGCTTACGCCTTGCAGGGCACACGCTGAGATCGGCATTTCCGCGCCTAGCGGTGGTGGGGGAGCTCGGTGCCGCCGGGAGGGTCCGTGTGGGCAGCCTGGGGCGTGCGGGCGCTTGTCTGTGCCCCGCCTTGCTGATGGCTCTTCTCACTATGCCAGTGGGAGGCTGTGCGTGCCTGGGTGGCTGCGCCTCTCCACTTGCACTCAGGAGCACCCAGGCCGCTGTCTGGTCTCTAGACAGATGTCGCTGTCCATCCGAGTCGCGGGCTTCCTTCTCAGCCTGCGCCGTTGTGCTGTGGTGGCTATCGGTAGACAGACCCCGGTTCAGAAATTCCAGATGGAGGCGAGGCTGAGAGGAGCAGCGGTTCCTTCTGGCTTAATGAGGTTAGCAGCAGCGGCGCCTCATCTTCCCGGGCCGTGGTGTTAATTCACATGAATTCCCCTGAGCCCCCCAGCTGACGAGAATAGATTTGCCAAAGGCAGGCCAGGTGCAGCAGAGAAGGGCTTTTGGGCACTTCGTGGTTAACACTGGCTACTGAGGAGAGTGGGGTACAGGTGAAGATGGAGCCGAGGAGCGGTCTCCCGGACAGTGGCCTCCTGGACAGTGGCCTCCCAGACAGTGGCCTCCCAGACAGTGGCTGGGATGGCTGGAGTCTGAGCCCCTAGGATGCTATACTTTTTTCTTTTTCTTCAGTACTGGGGATTGGACCCAGGGACTTTGCACTGAGCTACAGCCCCAGCCTCTTTGTGTTTTACTTTGAGACAGAGGGTCTTGCTAAGTCACTGGCTTGCCCCGGCTAGGTTTGAACTTTCATCCTCCTGCCTCAGTCTCACTGCACTTTGAAACTCAGAAGTGGAAGACTCAGGGCTTGAGCCATAGCGTAGGCTTCCCTCCCCTTCCCGGCAATATCTGACCTGGGCCTTGTGTCCAACAAGCCCACTCCGCTGGTCCCCCCTGCCCCAGGGAGAGAGTCAGGGAACTGGGGTGTGTCCTCCACACCCACATAGTCCCCGAAGCTCGTGAGTGTAAGGGTCCCTGTGCTGTCTGCCATGCCTGTCCGTCCACACACACCCCCTGCTCCCCAGAGTCCTGCCTGCCTGTGGACTGCTCCTGGGCCCAGGTCTCTGCTCCTCCTTTTCACCCACTGTCACAGGCTGCCACGCCCACCCTCTTCTCTGCCCACCAGCCCCTGGTGCCACCCTCCAGCAGGAGGCTCTGGGTCCCCTATGTCACAGTGTCCCCACCTCACAGCCCACTCCCAGGGCCTTGCCACATCATACGCAGGGAGACCACCCGCTGTGCAGGTTCTGGGGGAGAGGTGATCATCAGCATTTCTTTCGTCCCAGGAGACATTTCCAGGGCTCTCTGGTGTCTGCCTGGCTCCTTTGGCTTGTGCCAGCCTGGTGTCCCCTCCCACCCAGCTATGGTCTCCTCTATGTGGGGGGCTTCTACCATAGCCACACCTCCGGTGCAAGCCCGCCACCCTGTGCCGTGCTCCTGCTGTGCTGTACCTGCCCTACCTGCCCCTCGACCTGCCCCTCTCTTGCAACCCGAGGTGGCCCAGGAGACCGGAGCCTGGAGCAGTGCAGGACCTCCTGGGTGACAATGAGTGTGTGGCAGCCAGGGCTGCCCTGTCCCAGGCCCGGAAACCTCGCCCTGCTTGCTGTCTTTCCCCAGGGACTTGGCTGTATTTCCAGGGCAAAGCCAGACCTGGCTCGCTGGGAGTGGCTGGCGTCTTGAAAGCTAATGGCTATCGATCTCTGCCTGGCCAGGCTGGCTGGGCCGATGCGCGTCTGAGGCAGGACTGCTTTGGGGAAGAGCTCAGGGATACAGCTACTTCAAGGAATGGGAGCTGGCCACCAGCCGTGCAGCCACCGGGGAAGGAACTGCTGGGTGCCACCCTATGTGCCCAGGAGGGAGTGGCGCTAGGCCTACTGCTTATGGGCCTCTGGCCTCAGATCCTCCCACAAACCTCACCCAAGACCAAGTCCCCTTCCACCTCCCTGCCGAGTCCTTTGGGAGTGGGGCAGCCCTGCCTGCATCGGCACCCAGAAGCCCTGCACACCCCCACCTGGGGCATGGCCCTCAGGGGCTATGTGCCCTGGGATGGAGCCACGCAGTTCCAGGTGGAGAGACAGTGGCCTGGACACAGCTGCCAGCCCTGAGCTGGGGAACACCCACTGCAGCCCTGCCTGGCCTTTTGCATCCCCACTGTGGGTACCGTGGGCACTTCTGGGTGCACAAGAGGGGACAGAAGTTCCCTGCCCTGCAAACAAGACAGCATCCCAAGAGCCAGTGTGATAATTGGGACAATGTTAGTGGACGAGGAGCGCCACCACAGGAGGGGGACCTCATGGTCCTGCCCCGGAGCTGGGTCCCGGGCCCATGCAGGGCAGCTCCCCATAGAGCCCACCCACACATCCATTGTCTCTTGGAGTACCTTTCCCCCCACCTCAATGGCACAGCCAGTGCCAGTCAGTGTTTCCAGCACTGCCCAGAGCCAGGCCCCATCGTGGAAGCAGAGCAGACGTGCCAGTCCCTGTGAGCAAGAGTCTCCCAGGAGGACACTTGCAGGAAGCCTCTGTGGAAAGGGCAGTTCAGGGTGGGGGAGGGTTCCCAGCTGTTAGGGATCACCAGGCTGGCTGTGCTCTGGAAGGAGCTGGCGCCAAGCTCATCTCAGACTCCCACCCTTGTGGGCCCTTCCTCAACTGTGGAGAAGCTGGGCAGGCCAACCCGTGCAGCTGAACCGAGGAAGACGCTAGTCTAAGGCAATGCCAGGGGACCACAACCCCACCCCTAAGGCCCACGCAGACACAGAACTTCTGCAGCTGTGCCCAGGAAGAGCGTCTTCCCCTAGAGCGAAGCTGAGGCCTGAGGACCCCCTCCCACCTCCCAGAGCCTCACTCCAGGACCCTATCCTGCAGCCAGCCCAGTTGAAATGGGGACATCCTGTCTGTACTTTTATGTGTCCATGCCAGAGCCTCAGGGCAGCATCTGGACACACAGGGGCTTTGCCCAGGTGGCATGTGGAGCCTGGGGTGCAGAGCTCTTCTGTGCTGTGCCTGCCAGGGGTCCTTGCTGCCCAGTCACAGATGCAGGAGGTGGGGACACCCACCACCACACCTCATTGACCTACTCTCTGTTACATACATGCATTAATGCCAACAGCAGCTCTCTGCACACGTGCCCTCTCTCCCTGCCTGTTTTTGCCCTCATCCCCACCTTTGGGGGCTGGCTGCATGACAGTCCATATTGGGGCACCCCATTCTGGACAGCTGCTCACTTTTTTTTGGTTTGGTTTTTTGTTCCACCGCGGTTTGATTCAGTAGGCAGTTGTGGCGGTGTTCTTGGGCTAGCTCACACAGGCAGCCAGCTAGAGCCTGTGGTTGTCCTTTGCAAAGCTGCACCACAAACTAAGGACATCAAGCAGATTGAGGGTCCTTTCTGCCCCCTCAAGCCTCCACACTGTTCTGCTCTATGGATGGACTGCCATTCGAGCCATGGCCTGGAGAGCCACTTATGATGGTGTTGGCTTCAGTCATGGTATTCGTTGTTTAGGATAAGGATGTAGCAGTGGTTCTTAACACAGAATCTTTGAAATCTCCCGATCCCAGTCTCACTTGCTTCCTCGAGCTCCCACAGAGCCCCCCTCCTGCTCAGGGTTTCGACTGAAAAACTCTGTGGATCGTGGTGCCCTTGCTGTGTCTGACAATCGAGAATGCTGTGTGAGTAGCGCTTCCCTCCACAGGGCCGCTGGGGCAGCCCCTTGGTGTGTGGCAGAAGTGGCACATCACATGAATGCCTTGCGCTGCTTTCCCGGGGACAGCCCGCTGCTGGTGCTAATCTGGGAGCCATTTCAAAAGAGCAGTGTGTGGCAGCACCCTGGTCCCCACAGGGCAGCACCCTGGTCCCCAGCGCCTGGCATCTGTTTGGGGCTCGGGCTCTGCATGCTCCCCATGCTCCATTTCTACTGGAATTTTGGGGTCACAGCACTCCCGTCTGCAACGCAGCTTGACCTGTGCTTGTCTCAGGGGCTCGGGTGAAGGGCGACTTGGCTCCCAGCAGGCTCCTCTTTAAGGACAGAGAATCTCATGCCAAGGGGTGTTTCCATCCAGGGGCCACTCCAACCCCAGACACCAAGACTTCTCGGTTCAGCTCTCCTTGGAGGTTGTCTCACTGGACCGGCAGGCCAGCCTGGGACTCAAGGGGCTCTGAGCACTCAGCGTTTCCCAGCTGGACAGCGGCAGTTTGCAGGCCAGCCGGCACCATGTTGTCCATGACGTACAGCGAGAGCCTGCGGAGTGTGAGCAGCAGGTGTCACTCGGACTGGGCCCTGCACCCCGTCCGCCAGACGGACACGTTGGAGCTGCAGCGGCTGCGGGAGGTGCGGGCAGCTGCCCAGGCCAGGAACATGGAGAGCTTCCTCCGCATGCACGGCCTCTCCCTGGACAGCTGCACCGCCCAACGCACAGGCATGAAGTATCGGTAAGGGCCAGGCATGGGGAGAGGGCAGGGAGTCCCGCCACATGCAGGAGCCCTGCAGCCAGGCACTGCCTAGCACAGGACGCAGCTTGCGAAACACCAGTGACAGTTGTGTTGTTTGAGGTTAAAGCTTAAATTTATTACAGTGAAAGACATGTTGGCATTCATCCCTGAACAACGTTCTTCCTCGTACATCCAACACACTTCTCCCGTCCACCTTGCCGCTTTCTGAAAGTTCTCTCCTGTGAGTGTCTTTGGTTCGCCTCCATGTCTTGACTTGACTTGAAGTACTGACCCGTCCTGATACGTTTGACTTTGGGGGATGAGTTCTGTGCTGCCGGATATGGTGACTAAAGTGGGTGGGGACGCGGTGTCATGCTTTTACCAGCCTGCCTCTCACTCTGCAGCAGATGTGCTCACGCACTTTTGTTCACACTTTATAAAGACACAAATGAGGACCACAAAATTACTTCACAGATTGGCAGGAGTGTTAGGATCAGTGTGTCGGAAGGGAAGGGCAGTGTTCTGAAGGGAATCAATGGTAATATGTCTCTTACTCTAATAATTTTATTTAAATATACAGCATATATTTGATCACCCCATGTATACTAGTGTAAATATTTTCTGTTTTGAAAATCTCAGCCACATAGAAATGTATCAAGGAAAAAAACCAAAAGCCTGCCACAGTCATAGCTGTCCAAAGATAGCACTGTTAAGAGTTTGGTATTTTCTCCCGGGGAGGGTGGGGAAGGACAGGGAGGATTTGTCTCTTACAACTTCACTGGAACAAATTAGTCATTAGGGGTTGACTAAACATGAATTGGTGAAATCATCAACTCTTCATCTCTAATAACAAATCCATTCTGGCATCAAAAACCCAGTGGGATTCTGGGGACAAGGAAGTGTTTCCCTCCTTTCTGTCCTCGGAGTGGCTGTCCCTGTGGAAGCTGTTTTCCAGCTGGCATCTTCTGTATTAGTTGCACCAGGCTGTTACCATGGCAGCAAAAGCTATGAACCAAGTGTCCTGCTTGTCCGGGCCCTAGGCTTGAGGTCTAAACCTTCTCAGAACCAAAGGCGCAATCTTGATTCAGCACCCGGGACAGCGCTCACAGAGGCCTTCTCTCCCTTGCTCCAAAGGCAAGAAGGCTGGCCGGCTGTTTATGAGTCCTTGTAGACTCCAAATATGCAGCGCCACACCATGGTCCTTTGAGGGTCAGCCCTTGTCAGAGCCAGTCAGCCAAAGGGGACCTCCTGGAGCCCATCCTTGCCAGATATAACGGTGCCAATTAAATAGGAGTTGTAGGTAGACAACAAGTACTCCTTCAGTGTAAACATGTCCCGCACAGTATTCAGGGGATTCGTATACTAAGAAGTTGTTCAGTTGTTCACTGCTTAGGTAAAGTTGAATTTTAATCTGGCATCCCATAATTGGTTGAGCAATCCGAAGCTGTGGCTTTCCCTGGGGTTGTGGGCTGCCCTGCGGGGAATAAGCGGAATCCAGAGCTGTGCCTCTCGTTGGCTTCTCCCGTGGACAGTGTTTCATTCTGCAGCCCATTGTTTGAACATGAAAGAAACAAGAGTTTTTCCAAAAGTCCATTAGATGGCAGAATTCTTAAGGATTTGCACCCTAAACCCAGCTAGCTGCAAAGGAGGGAGAATGGCTAGCCAGTTTGGCCACAGCAAATGCCTAATTCTGATGGACATTTCTCAAGAGGGAGACTGTGTGGTTGTTTTGTTGTGTTTGGGCTAGCCAGTGACGGACACCTTGCATTAAGAGGCTGCTTGGCAGCAAGGGTTAGGCTTGACCCTGGAGATGCAGCGTGAATAAAAGCAACAAGGACCCCACCCTCACAGCCACCACCTCCTGGTGAGGGGAGGCAGAGGAGAAGCAAGCACCCCAAAAACCACAGGTGTTCAAGGAGCATCACGCATCCCAAGGCACAAAGCAGGATGATGTGACAAGGAAAAGCCAGGTGGCAGGAAGACAGGTGTGTGAAGGTGACTTAAGGACTGAGCCATGGGTCAGGGAGTGAGAGGCCACAGGAAGCTGCAGGGGGACACTTGCTGGAGGAGATGACAGGAAGCCCACGTGGCTGGGCAGGTACAGCAGGACGGCATGTCGGGGCATGGGCAGGGAGGAGGTGGACCTTGTCTTCCAACTCTGGGAAGATTGAGGCACCCTCTGCTGTGGGTGGGACTCGTAGTTCCAGGCGTAGTGCGTCAACTCAGATGTTAGTGATTTTGGAGTGTCACACATGCTGAGTTCACCTGCCGGGGCCGGCCAGACTGCACATTTTGTTGTGTTTCCACAAAGGGGGAAGCTCACTGGTGCTTGGGAGATGTCTTCCCTGGATTCTCAGAGAACCACGGGATGCAGCGGCCAGTGCGGTTCCCTCAAAAGTGGGCCCTCCCCCACAGGCGCCATGTCCCTCCTAGTCTCCGGTGGCCCATTGGTCCCCTGGTCCCGTGTGCTGAAAGGCCCCTGGGTACCAAAGTGTGAAGACAGCAAGATGCCACCAGCCAACAATCCCCAGCCTATGGGCTCCGCTGGACACAGCAAGTTGGGGAAGGGTTACTTGGCATGAGTTGGTGCCAAAAGAGACTGGGAGAAACAGGAAGAAGCCCTGGAGGCTGTGGAGGAAGGTGGAGGGTGTGGACTTCCTTTGCTGAGATGTGACCCCCACACCATGCACCGTGCCCAATTTCGTGTACAGTTCAACAGTCTTAACTGAAAACCACCAGCGTCCATGTGAGGACATTTTCATCACCCTGAGAAGAAGCCCCAGACCCTTGTGTTACCGCTCCACGCCCCCCACCCTGGCAAACACTCCCCTACTTCCCATCTTGCAGACTTTCTCTGTCCTTAGTGCTTCGTATACATAAAACTGTGTGACGTGGACTTTCCTGATGGCTTCTTTCCGGGGGCGTTTTCCAGGTCTGTTGTGCGGCCACGTGCATCAGGACTTCATTCCTTGGGAGAGCTCAGTGGTGTTCCAGCACATCATAGACCCCCTTTTGTTTAGCCATTTGTCAGCTGATGGGCACTGAACTGTTCCTGCTTTGAGGCTGCTGGGAATAATGCTGCTGTGGACATTTGTTTTTTGTTTTTTGGGTTTTTTTAAGGTTTTTTTTTAATTAATTAATTTATTTATTTATTTGTTTTGTGTGTGTGTGTGTGTGTGTGTGTGTGTGTGTGGCCAGTTCAGCCCACCAGGGGGCGAGGCTGGCTGGCATGTGGTGCTGGGGATTGAACCTCGGTCCCTGTGCTTTTGCTTAGCTTAGCTTGTTCTAAGTAGGTGCTTTAGACCACTGAGCCATCTCACCAGCCCCTGCTGTGGACATTTGTGATGGAGCATTTGTGGGAGCACACTGTCACGTCCCCCGGTCGGTGTCTGGGTGCGGGGTTGCTGGCTGTGTGAAGAAGCAGACGAGACTCTGCTGCTTGTGACGCCCTTTTGCCCCAGCCTGCTTACCCCACGCCCCGTGGTTAGGGATGACCCTCGAGCAACACTGGGACCCCAGCCCTTGTGAGACCTCCCTATGAGCAGGCCCCAAAGAACGGAGCATGGAAGAGGAAGGTGGGGATCCTCGTCTCTGTAGGCTGACTGGGTCCACCCAAAGGGGCCAAGTGCCAGGACTCGGTGGGTAGCAAGCTGTTCAGTGTCCTGAACAGCTGAGGGCAGGCGGCTCTGCACGCAGTAGGTGCTCTGATCCTCTGTGAAGGAAAAAACATTACTGTTTCTCCAAGAGAGAAGCGGGGTGGAGGAAGATTCCTTGAGCTATTAGCCTGAACAGGTTCTATTTGGGTGCAGGCTTGGAAGCTAGAGTGCTGAGATCGATGACAAGGTTTTGTGTCAGGAGAGCCCTCCGGAGGGGAGGAGGCAGTGGCTCACCTCAGGCCCAGAAGAACCTGTGCCACGTGTGGCCCTTGACAGGTCTGCAATACAGAAATGACGGGGCCTTGTGGTCCCGGAGCCTTGGGCTCCCCAGCAGGAGCGGCTGAGCTGCACGGGGTCAGTGCAGGTGGCTCTGCTCTCCTTCTCCTGGGTGGCTTAGGGGCTCCACTGCCCCCACGGCCAGAACCCAGGCCCTGGGCCACGTGTGGGCACCCAGCAGGAGGAGCAGAGCTGGGCTTGAGCACGGCCCCCAGGGGTCCCACTGGCCTCCATAGGCTATGCCTGTTCACTGCCAGGGCAGCCTGGGCAAAGGCTGGAGCCCGCCCTCCCAGTCCCTGTGGCCAGGTCCCACCTGAGTGCTGGCTCTCCTGCTGCAATGGTGATGCTGGGGTGGCCCCCCAGG